>NC_137058.1:17445217-17677717 GCF_032717465.1 Coenobita brevimanus
GCCCATTTTAGATAATGCATATTTTTATGTTATGTGGCTGATTAAATCATAATATTAAGGACTCGGCTCACAGGTTTTGAGACTAAGATATATCGACACGCCGTAAGCCATAGGGACAAACATCGCCCTTGTGACTGTCGAATGTGATCCAACCCACGGGGAACAATTATCTTTAGATATGGTAGCATCTCCAAGGGGCTCGCTCTGTCCGTCACACCCACAGGATTGTCGTGTGCAAGTTGCCTCACTTTAGCAAAGCAGCGTCTGGTGCTTCAGTTTAGCTCTTTAAGGATTTTAACACACACGGTGCCTCATTAGTGAAGCCCCATAAAATGCTTCGATGTAGTTCCCTAAAGATTTTCACAGACAAGTTCCTTCACCAGCAAAGTCCCATATGGTGTTTCCCTTAAAGGAGCTCTGTATATCCCTATATGTATTTAGTATTTCTGCACTTGTTTTTATCTGTTCTGCTCAGAAAATATAATAACAATGGATCAGTGTCAGAGAGAGAGAGAGAGAGAGAGAGAGAGAGAGAGAGAGAGAGAATGAAAATTCCTCTCAATTAGCAAATTCATAAAGATAATAGGGGAAAGACTAACCTGCAGACAGACAGATAAACTGATAAGTCAATCAAGTGGAAGACTCACCACCAAAATGATTAACCAGTGAAACAAATGACAGACAGATAAACGAATCAATCGGCAAACCAATGATAAGCAACCAATAAATACTCTGTCCACTTTAACTGGGTTTAAAACTGCCTTTCCTCCATTTTGAATGATGAACTGTAACAACACACCAAGACTAGAATATATTACTAGCCACGAGAAAGTGCTATGGAAAGGATTTACGTGTATATTCGTGGTATTCTTATTTACCCACTGACCTATGGGAAGTTTTTTTTTTAATGCAAGAAAGTAAGAACCAAAGGTCAAGAGCCCGCAAACAGTTCCTTCCAAGAAAAAACAAAAACAATACAAAAGAGAGCCAAATTCAAGATCCGTTCATTTCGAGATGCCTTGACACACTGCGTTTGAAGGATTGGAGATCAAAGGAAGTAGGAAATACAGACAGAGGAAGACAGTTCCAGAGTTGACCAGTTGCATAAATGAAGGACTGGGAGTTACGGTTAACTCTTGCATTAGATATCTGGACAAAAAGGGGATGAGAGTTTGTTGCTAGACAGGTGCTACGCGCCCGTCGTAGAGGTGGAGGGATGCAAGCAGACAGTTCAGGGGATCATCGACCATTGAAGTAGCGATAGAAGAGAGATAAAGATGCAACAGTGCGACGAAGTGACAGAGGCTGAAGGGAGCCAGTAAGAGGAGGAGAGTTGATGAGACGAAAAGCTTTTGACTCCAACCCATGAGAGTTGTACTCTAAACAAGGTCGAATAAAACCCATGTTTAAAGTCAACAACTGTGCAGGGGTAAAGAAGTTACGGAGTCGGCTTAGCACACATAACCTCTTGGAAGCAGATTTTACAAGAGATGCAATATGATCTCTCCAAGATAAGTCCTGAGTGAATGAAACCCAAAGCATATTCAAGGATGATGCAGGATTGAACTGGATATTATTAAACATTAGTGGGTACTCCTGTGGAAGATTGTGTCGGGTTGATTGGTGTAAAAACTGAGTTTACGATGCATTAAAAACAACAAGATTATTTTTATGCCAGTCAGATATACGTGCCAAGTCGGTCATTATGTGTGTCATAGCCTCATCCCTTGTTTGTTGAAGTAACTGCTGAGATGGACGTTGCGAGAACCCAATGGAAAGGCGAAGGGTGGAATCATCAGTGTACGAGTGGATAGGGTTAGATGTACAGCTTAGAAGGTCACTGATGAATAAAAAGAAAAGAGTTGGTGATAGGACAGAGCCCTGAGGAACACCACTGTTGATAGATCTAGGAGAAGAACGATGGCCGTCTACAACAGTGCCTATACTGTAGAACAACCAGAAAGGAAGCTATAGATGAAGGTGCAGATAGAAGGATAGAAACAATAAGAGGGCAGTTTGGAAATTAAAGATTTATGCCATACTCGATCGAAAACTTTTGAGATGTCAAGTGCAATGGCAAAGCTTTCGCCCAAGTTACGAAAGGAGGATGACCATGAGTCTAAAAGGTAGGTGAGAAGATCACCAGTGGAGCGTCCCTGACAGAACCCATACTGACAATTAGAAAGAAGGTTGTGATAGGAAAGATGCTTTAAAATTGTTCTGTTAAGAACTGACTCAAAAACTTTTGAGACACATGATTTAAAAGCAATTGGAAGCTAGTTAGAGGGTTGGGAATAGTCACCCTTTTTTGGGACAGGCTGAATGAGAGCAAACTTTCAGCAAAAAGGAAAGGTACAAGTTGACAGATAAAGGCGAAAGAGTTTACCTAGGCAGGGTGTAAGCACTGAATCACAGTCCTTGAGGACAACAGGAGGGATTCCATCAGGCCCATATGCCTTGTTAGTATTGAGGCCTGTGACGGCATAATCTACATCAGCTGAAGAAATTTTAATGTCAGCCATGAGGATGTATGAGGGGGGAGTTGATGGAGGAACAGCACCGGAATCGTCTAAGGTGGAATTGGAGGAGAAAGTCTAAGCAAAGAGATCTCCTTTATCAGTAGAAGAAATAGCTACAGAGCCATCAGAGTAGAAAAGAGGAGGGAAGGATGATGAGGTAACCTTGTTAGAAAGGTTTTTGGCAAGGTGCTGGTAGGAAAGGGAAGAATTGGAGTTGGAGAGCTGAAAGAATTTAGTGCAGATGAAATCATGTTTAACAGAGCAAAGAACAGACTTAGCACGATTCAGGGCAGAATCATAAACAAGGTGTGATTCAGGGGTGGGTTGGCTCTGGTATACCTTTTATAAGCCCTCCCCTTGCTGCGAACAGCATTAGAACAAGCGTGATTAAACCAAGGCTTTCTTGCATTAGTCAAAGGATATGAGAAGGGAATGTATGCATCCATGTCCGAAAGAATAACCTCCGTAATGCGCAAGGCACACTCAGATGGCTCCCGGCCATAAAAGTAATAATCATTCCAGGGAAAATGAACGAAATACTGCCTGAGGGCCTCCCAATCTGCAGCTCCAAAGTGCCACAGATGACGTTTCTTTTCAGGGTCCACAGGCCGTACCGGAACGATAGGACAGGTTAAGGTAATAAGGTTGTGGTCGGAGCCCAACGGAGAGGAAAGATTAACAGTGTAAGCAGAAGGATTACATGTAAGGAAGAGGTCAAGTATGTTGGAGCTCTCTCCAAGGCAGTCAGGGATACCAGTCGGGTGCTGTACAAGCTGCTTTAGGTCATTTAGGATAGAAAAGATGTAGGCTTGTTCACCAGGTGGATCAGTGAAAGGAGAGAAGAGCCAAAGGTGGTGGTGAACATTGAAAACTCCTAGAATGGAGATTTCAGAGAAAGGAGAAATGGATAGAATGTGTTCCATCGTAGAAGCAAGATAGTCGAAGAATTTTTCATAGTCAGTAGGATTAGGAGATAAGGAAACAGCACAGATATATTTAGTCAGAGAATGACAGGAAAGCCGAAGCCATAGAGTAGAGAATTCAGAAGAATCAAGTTCAGGAACACGAGTGCAAGATAAATCGTTGCGTACACATACATAACAGCCACCTTTGGCTTTGAAATGAATATAGAGAAAGTAGGAGGAAACAGAATAGGGTTTGCTGTCAGTTGCCTCAGATAGCTGAGTCTCTGTCAAGAAGGGAAGGTGAGGTTTAGAGGAGAGATGGTGTTCGACAGAAAGCTAGATGAGAGGCCGCAATTGTTGCAGAACAGAAGAAGGAGTGAGTCAGGCAGTGGTTCCAGGCATCTCTCTGAGCCGTCACAGGGACAGGGTCGGATGATGGGTGAATATATGTGGGTTTGCTGTCAGTTGCCTCAGACAGCTGAGTCTCTGTCAAGAAGGGAAGGTGAGGTTTAGAGGAGAGATGGTGTTCGACAGAAAGCTAGATGAGAGGCCGCGATTGTTGCAGAACAGAAGAAGGACTGAGTCAGGCAGTGGTTCCAGGCATCTCTCTGAGCCGTCACAGGGACAGGGGCGGATGATGGGTGAATATATGTTCCTCCTCCCTCACCTGGGGACTCCGAGGCCCTGATTTACTACAGTCACGTTTCTTTTTAATTTAAAAAAGGATGTTTAGGGTGTACTGTGCGTGTAGTTTGGTGTTGACAGAGAAACATGTACTGGAGAGCGTGCTGGCCTATTATCTGTGTTACTAAAACACTGAAAAAGTTCAGCAAATGGAGATGGTCAGGAACTAGTCCCGAGGGCTGATGAAACGGGAGTTCCAGCTCTCCCTGTCATCAGCTTTCCACCCCCCTTGGGAGTACTGCCCTGCTCGACTGGTGCTACAGTTTACTCAGAAAGAGGATGAAGGTAGCCACCAAGTAAAGCTGAAGACTACGTTCTTGCTAATGCCAGACTGTTAACAATTTGAGGCTTTATTGCATATTGAATGTCTCTCCATTAAGCCTATGGCGACGAAAATACACCTTGATGTTTTTTCTGTTAAACCCTGGACGACTAAAATACACCTTGACTTTCTCTCTGTTAAGCCTTACGACGAAAATACACCTTCACAGTCTCTTTACTGAGCGTTAGATGACGAAAAAACGCCTTGGCCGTCTCTTTTTTAAGCCTTGGACGACGATAATACACCATGACGGTCTTTCTTAGAAGACTTGGATGACGAAAATACATCCTTGCCAACGCGTTTGACAGGAATTGTATCTTACAGGAAGTCAGCCAGGAATTCCCTGTTCGTGAGCTTAACTCTCTCGAAATTGCTCCACTGAAGATAAAGTAGATACGTAAAATCGTGCTTGACCATTTTCTAACAAACAAAGCTCCAGGTCCAGATGGAATTTCTCCAAGAAGTGTTCCACAGAGCTTCCTCCTGTTCTAGCTAAATTATTCAGACTATGCATACGCACTTCTTCATTCCCTGATTCTTGGGGGGGGGGGAATATCCACCCAATCCCGAAGAAACGAAGTTCCTCAGACCCCTCTTGCTACAGACCAATAGCTATCACATCTCTTGATAAAGTATTTGACATTGTAATTCCTAAGCACATTGTTACACATGTTGACTAACAACTTAATGTCAGACAATATGGTATTCGCCACGAAAGATTCACTGATGATTAACTTATTTTCCTGATTCATACGATCCAGAAGTCAATTGGCCAGCATGGAGAAACCCTTGCAGAAGCCCTTGGTATTTATAAAGTTTTTGACAGAGTGTGGCACAGTTCCCTGCTATCCAAACTCCCTTGCTATGGCCTATCATCTTTTGTTGCACTGATTTCTTCATGTG
The DNA here is from genome assembly GCF_032717465.1 of Coenobita brevimanus. Taxonomy (NCBI): domain Eukaryota; kingdom Metazoa; phylum Arthropoda; class Malacostraca; order Decapoda; family Coenobitidae; genus Coenobita; species Coenobita brevimanus. Next base: position 17,450,551 of record NC_137058.1, read on the forward strand.
TCAGTAACAGGAAGATAAGAGTAAAAATAGCTGATGTATATTCCAATTTCCACTCAGTTAATGCCTGCAGGCAATAAGGATCAGTTCTGGCTCCAACCCTATTCCTAATTCATATTAATGATCTCTAATCTGTCACTCATAACTCCATTCGCACATATGCAGATGACTCAACACTTCATTGTTAATTTATATTTAAACACCTATTTGCAAAGTTAACATATTTAACACACAACTCAGTACTGCAATTTTCATAAATCAAGACTTATCTAACATCATTGAATGGGGACAAAATAACATTGTCTCATTTAATGGTAGGGAAACTAAATATATAACGTTTACTGATAAAGAGATAATGCCTGATTCCTATAATACCTTCAATGCTACTAATATTCTTAGTATTGAAATTCCCGGTGTTTTACTTTCAGTGCCCTTAGCCGGCCCTCTAATTTTAGAGCACTTGCTGCAACTGCTTCAAAGAAACTTGAAATCTGTATACAGATTCCGTTACTTCTTCACTGATGAGCAGTTAGCTATAAATAATTTACAATAGTTGTGTGTGCTCTCAGCTGGAATATTGCTCACACTTGTGGAGTGGATGTGGAGAGGTTGTACTAAGACAACTACACAAAATCCAGAACAAAGCTATTAGAATTATTTATAACCTTGCTGTAACAAATGAACTACTTCCCCTACATGTAAGAAGGAATGTTGCCTCCCTTGCATTATTTTACAGATTCTTTTATGGTAAATGCTCAGACAAAGTTGCATCCATTGTGCCACCTCTCTGTGCCTTCCCCCTCGCTACATGGGCATCTGGTAGCGCTCGTGACTGGACTGTCACACAGCCATATTGCAGAATTTCTGCCTATCAGGATTCGTTTCTTACCCGACTTGCATCTCTTTGGAATTCACTTCCCCAGAGTGGTTTCTCCCCAGACTCAACCAAAGGCTGCTCAAGTCCAACTGTTACAGATATTTCATGAATGGAGGACACCTATAATCTGGTGTATGAATTATTTTTTTTCGTTCATTCGTTTTTCCTTCCTCAGTTCATCTTCCGTAAAAAAAAAAAAATAAGGAAAAAATTGGAAAAAAAATACACCTTGACAGTCTCTATTAAACTTGAACGACAAAAACACACTTTGGCGGTATCATTATTAAGCCTTGGAAGATGTAATGCCACTCTTAAGTTAGGCAAACCTGCCTGGTGATAACAAAAGATTTTATAATTAAGATAAGCTACATATCCTTGGTCGACCTTTAGTAGACTTTAAATTTTAAGCGACGATAGGTCATGCTTAAGTTATGAAAATCGCATTGATTGTCAACCAAAATATCATAGGATTTCTGTTGTCGTCAGAGGATTAATATTTTTATCCCTAAAACGGGTCATCTACCTGGTAATGGAGAAGCAGGTAGCATCTACAGTATTCCTTAGCTATATTTTGTACATGCACGTGCTAGAAATCTCCAGTGTGTTATATGTATGGTTTCAATATTGACTAAGTTTGCATCAATAACATACACCAGGATACTGAAGTGTAACGTGCAGTAAAAATCACTTAGGAAGACGAGATACGAAGTATCAAAAGCCAAATAAAATAGACTCAAAGTGCGTGAAGGTACTGGCGAGTCTGCACATTTTTGCGCCATTAATGGGACACGTGACGGGGGAAAAAATGAACTCAGGTCCCCATCGCCTTGGTGATTGCTTTACGTGACATGGAATACAATCTAGTTTAATCTTATCCTCAATGAATTTCGCTATCTGAAATAAACTGATCATCAAAAACTGTGGGACTACAACACCACTGGATAATCTGTTATAAGAATATCATTGTAAGGTTACAGTTGTGACCCGTAAATTTGATCAGTCGGTTTCTGATACTGTCCTAGTCTGGTATCCACGATCACATTGGAACCCAGTGTGTGTGTGTGTGTGTGTGTGTGTGTGTGTGTGTGTGTGTGTGTGTATGTGTGTGTGTGTGTGTGTGTGTGTGTGTGTGTGTGTGTGTGTGTGTGTGTGTGTGTGTGTGTGTGTGTGTGTGTGTGTGTGATAGGGAGCAGTATTCATTTCTGGACCGGTTGCGAAAAAACTATACAAACTAAGTATATTTTTCTCCTTGTCACGTGAAAAATGTGCCTGGCTGCAGTTATGGCAGATAGTATTGAAACAAGGGCCATGGTATTTTTGTGGACACGGAAGATTGTTTGGGCATTACTTTCTGATTCTCAAATGTTTAGTTCAGCTTCTTGCTTATGTGATATCAATGCAAGGAGTGTTAAGCGGTGGTCACAATCACCAGCTGCTGTGATAGATGTTATGTACTGTATTCCGCCCAGTCCACCGATATATCTCTATGTGTCAATCTGTATCTATATCAGTATCTACATATTTGTCTACATAAATCAATCATTTCATTTCCTGTGGCACCCCACGGGATGCATAGGGTCTCGATGAACTCTCTCCACCAATATTTGTCTCTTGCCATCTCTTTCAGGTCCCACCAACACTCCTCTCCTGCTTCTCATTGTCCTCAACCAGGTTTCCCTCGGCCTACCTCTACCTCTTCTTCCTCTAGCAGTCCACTCTTGCACATCCTGTATTAAACTATCTTCTTTTCTGTATATGTGCCCCAGCCACTTCCAGCGAGACAGTCTCACATATTCATTAACTGGTTCCACTGTCGTAATATCCTTTACTCTTTCATTTGTAACTCTGTCTTGCCACTTTACCCCAAGAATCCTTCTCAGTATTTTATTCTAAAATCCTAATACTTTCTGATCTGTTGCAATTGTACTGTACCATGACTCATGCCCATAAATTAAAATTGGTCTAACCATGGACTTGAAAATTTTCACTTTAGTATGTACCGAAAGCATATTATTATTCCAAACAGATTTCAACATACCAACAGCTCCCCAAGCCTGTCTAATCCTCTCCTCAGTTTCATTGTTTAATGATCAATTAGATGATACAATCGTTCCCAGATATTTAAAGTTTTCTACATTCTTCACCACATTATTCCCAATTACACAATCGATTTGGTTCTCCACGTTCATATTAATAATTCCAGTATTTCCACGATTTATTACCAATCCTACTTTTTCTCCTTCCTCCACCAGACAATCAAGCACCCTCTACATCTCGTAAATACTTCCGCAAATCAGTACAATATCATCAGCAAAGTCCAAATCCATCAGCTTCATATTTTCTTTCCAGTTAATTCCTGCACCTGTTCTCCTTCCAACCTTTCTCATAACAAATCCACAAGTAAAACAAACAGCAATGGCGAAAGAACTCCTCCTTGAATCACTCCTGACCTAACTTCAAATGGATCACTCAAAGAACCACCCACCATTACCTTACAAAAAGTACCTTCATGCAACTTCTAGTAATATTTATAAAAGTTTCTGGAATACCATAAAATCTCATAATTTTCAACATAGCTCCACGTGAAAAACTATCAAACGCCTTTTCAAAATCCACAAAACACATACTAAGCGGCATTTTCATCTCATTAGCTTGTTGCATTAGATGCCTTACAATAAAAAGCTGATCATCACAACCTCGACCCTTTCTAAATCCCGCTTGTTCTTCTCTTAAAAATTTATCAATTGCTGGCTCTATTCTGTTTAACAAGATTTTGGAAAAGACTTTTGCAACTACGGGTGTCAAAGTTATCCCCCTCCAATTACCACACACACTTAAATCTCTCTTTTTTGGTATTTCTATAATCACTCCATTTTTCCACTCTTCTGGAAATCCACAATTATCCCAAGCCACATTAAAACGTTTCAAAAGTGCATTCATCAACTCGTCATTTACCACCTTAAGCATTTCAGGAAATATTCCATCATCACCTGGGACCTTAAAATTCTTTAACTCCTTTATAGATTTTGCTGCCTCTTCCAAAGTTGTATCCCCTGTATCTATCTGGAAATCTCTCTTGGCTGGCAAAATGTCCTCTTCAGCTGGGATTGGTCTATTTAGAATAGATTCAAAGTGCTCTTTCCATCTTCCTTTTATATCCAAATCTTTAGTCATCAAATTACCATTTCTATTTCGTACAGGTATTACCTTCCTTCTCTTTTCAGTCCCAGTTAACTCCTATATGGCCTGATACGCTGCTCTTGTGCTCTGACCGTCATTTTTACTTAATTTAATTTCTATCTCTGTTGCCTTTTCATCATATTGCCTCCTCTTATCACGTCTAACGAGTCTTTTTACTTCAGAATGTAAACTTCAGTACTTTTCTATAAGTACTTCAACTACCTGACTATCAACATGTTCTTCTTCATGTCTTACCTTAGCCTCTTTCCTTTTCTGAATTGCATTCCATGTTTCATCTGACATCCACTTTTTCCTATTCACTTTTCCCTTTTTCTTAATAGTAACCTTAGCACTCTCATGCAAAACCTCTTTTACCTCTCTCCACATTGGGTTAATATCATTGTCTTCAGATTCCATCAAAGTCTGCAGGACTAGAAACCTGTTCCTACATTCCCACCGAAACTTTTCCTTCGCGTTCTCATCATTCCTCAGGTCATCAAAATCATAATTATTACCTCCTGTACAATTACCATTAACGTTTCTCTTAAGTTTTATTTAATCTTTGACACAACAAGTTGATGATCACTACCTATATCTGCCCCCCCTCCTTACGCAAACCTCTTGCAAATAACTCCTATGCCTTCTGCTAATTGCAATGTGGTCAATCTGGTTACAATATTTACCACATGGTGAAATCCAGTTAGTCTTATGTATTTTTCTATGCTCAAAGATAGTTCCACCAATTATATGGTCATTTGCCAGACAAAAGCTTCCAAATCGCACCCCGTTTTCGTTTCTTATACCAACACCCTCCTTGCCCATACAGTCTTCAAAGCCATCCCTACTACTGCCAACAATCGCATTAAAATCACCAATGCAAACTAACACATCATGTCTTGCCACTCTATTTACTACATCCTGCAGCTTCTCATAAAAGTCATCCTTCATTTCATCATCAGCCTCATTTGTCGGAGCGTACCCTACAACCATACTGATATTACCATGGTCAGATTTTAAACGAGCATAAAGCAAGCGCTCATTAATTGGTTCAAACTAACATACTGCCTTACAAGCCTCTCTCTCTCTCTCTCTCTCTCTCTCTCTCTCTCTCTCTCTCTCTCTCTCTCTCTCTCTCTCTCTCTCTCTCTCTCTCTCTCTCTCTCTCTCTCTCTCTCTATATATATATATATATATATACTGTATATATGTATATATATATATTCGTGACTTAGTCATCGACGGCATCTCCATTTCTGCTTTAGTTCAAGGGGTCTGTCTGAAGGCTTATTCTATTACCTGGCGTTACCAAAAATAATGTACAGAGATCTTCGTGCTGGAGGGGTAATGGAAGCAGCTTCTAGCCCCCGCACAACGAGGGTCCCTCCTAAGTAGAATGATTATTGTCCCGTGAAATCTGAATGATGTCACCATACTAAAAGGGAAAAAAATAAATATATCATTCATATGTTTTCACTTGACAAAATCTCTCTCTCTCTCTCTCTCTCTCTCTCTCTCTCTCTCTCTCTCTCTCTCTCTCTCTCTCTCTCTCTCATACCATTATATACAGGAAGTGGTGTGCTTATGAATACGTGTTCATAGTCTTGATGAACTCAGGCCCATGTCCAGACGTGCCAATAATGTCTTGCACATGATGGTTGGTTGGGAGGGAGAGGGATTTTTTTTTTAATTCAAGGAAGAAGGAACCAAATGCTAGAAGCCCGCAAGATTGTTCCTAAAAGATGAATAAATAAATAAATAAATACAAGATAACAGCGAGCCAAATTCAAGATCAGTTCATTTCCAGATGCCTGGGCAAACTGCGTTTAAAAGACTGGAGGTCATTTGTAGTAGAAAATACAGGCAGAGGAAGCCAGTTCCAGAGTTAATTTGTTGCATACATGAAGAACTGGGAGTAACAGTTAACTCTTGCATTAGAGATTAGGACAGAAAAGGGATGAAAACTTGCTGCTAGATGGGTGCTACGCGCCCACCGTAGTGTTGGAGGGATGAAAGCAGAATGCGGGGAGAGAGAGAGAGAGAGAGAGAGAGAGAGAGAGAGAGAGAGAGAGAGGAGGCATTATGAGACAAAGCGTGAAGAGAAATTTAATATATGAGTTAGGAGGCTGATGAAATTTAGGATAAGGAATGGGTAGTTAAGAATATTGAGGATGGAATGGAATGTGCAAAGGAAAATGGATTTACTATATAAAATTTAAATGAGTAGTTGGATGAAAACATAAAGAAAAAATGTTTGCAGGATGGGGAGAGAATGTGAGGGGTATTTGAAATTACAAGAATGATATGACAATAACGCTTGAGAATACAGTGATTTTGAGGACCAAAGGACACAGATACTGGCAAGGAAGACGTGAAAGGGAGGAAAAATTTAGAAGAGTGGTGGCTAATTGAATGAAAAAGAAGGAATCGATGAGAAGTTACTGAAGATTCTAATAATAGATGACCTAATATTTAACCACGATGGTAAAGCAGCCCTGAGAATCAAATGTAGAAAGTGTGTATATAAATTAATAAAGCTTGGTGTTGTGTATTTCATATTGTACATATCAGTATATTACAGTATGTGAGAAAAGAGGTCAAAATGCAATACTAATGAGGTAAATGAGACTGAAATTGGAGGCCTGACAAGAAGACAAAGATAGAAATCTTCAGGCAATATTGGACAAAAATAAAAAAATAAATAAATAACTAACCCAGGTGGAGAAAAGGGAGTGAGTTAAAAAGAGGTATTTAATACGGAATATGTGCAAAAAAAAAAAAAAAGACAGCTATATAGAAAGATTTACCTGATGCATTTGGCAAAGAATGAGAAAGAATAAGGAAGTGAAAATATTGCACTGAGAGAAGAAAAACAGGAAAAACATTAGTAACGATAATATTAAAACAAGGTTGAGAGCAACCTACGTATTCTGACTGCTGCAAGATGTGAGAGTTGACAGAGGAAAACAAGTGGAGTGATTTATACAGGAGAATGGATGATGATTCCTAAGGGCTGAGGATGTGGGAGCTGGAAAGGATAACACTAAGTCGAATGGTCTATGTAGGAGGATAAACACGTATTCTGATTACAAGATGTGAGAATCAGAAAGGAAAATACAAAGTAAGAGTAGTATATACATGAGGATAATAGCTCGGGGTGGTGCATGGCAAAGATATGAGCGCCTCCCTCTTTCACAGACACAAGATTCTATGTCTGGATGTTTGAAATACTGATAAACAGTAAAAGAACTACTAAACGAGAAGGCTTTGTCTTGTACATTTTTTTTTTTTTTATGTAGCTGTATATGATGAAACTTTTATTAGCGCATCTTTAGTCATTATAATTTCATTTGCTCTCAGTTTCACTAGGTTTTATTAGTTTCTGGACGTGGATTGTAAACTAATTTGTGTGGAAATATTTGAGGGTAACTAATAATTGATTCTGATAGATATGCAATTGGGTAGATGAATAAATGTAGACAGTTAAGTACATAAAATCATTAACACACACACACACACACACACACACACACACACACACACACACACACACACACACACTCTTTCGTCTTTGTCTGTCAACTTGTACCTTTCCTTCTTGCTGGAAGTTTGCTCTCATTCAGCCAGTCCCAAAGAAGGGTGACCACTCCCAACCCTCCAACTATCGTCCAATTGCTTTAACGTCCTGTGTTTCAAAAGTTTTCGAGTCAATTCTTAATAGAAAAATTTTAAGGCAACTTTCCTATCACAACCTTCTTTCCGATCGTCAGTATGGGTTCCGTCTGGACGCTCCACTGGCGATCTTCTCACCTACCTTTCTGACTCCTGGTCATCCTCCTTTCGGGACTTTGGCGAAAGCTTTGCCATTGCACTTGACATCTCAAAGGCTTTCGATCGAGTCTGGCATAAATCATTAATTTCCAAACTGCCCTCCTACGGTTTCTATCCTTCTATCTGTGCCTTCATTGCTAGCTTCCTTTCTGGTCGTTCTATAGCCGCTGTTATAGACGGCCATCGTTCTTCTCCTAGATCTATCAACAGTGGTGTTCCTCAGGGCTCTGTCCTATCACCAACTCTCTTCCTTTTATTCATCAATGATCTTCTAAGCTGTACATCTAACCCTATCCACTCATATGCTGATGACTCCACCCTTCACCTTTCCATTCGGTTCCCGCAACGCCCATCTCAACAGTTACTTCAACAAACAAGGGATGAGGCTATGACACACCTAATGTCTGACTTGGCTCGTATCTCTGACTGGGGTAAAAATAATATGGTTGTCTTTAATGCATCTAAGACTCAGTTCTTACACCTTTCAACCCGACAAAATCTTCCACAGGTATACCCACTAATGTTTAATAATATTCAGCTTAATCCTACATCATCCTTGAACATGCTTGGGGTTTCATTTACTCGGGACTTATCTTGGAAAGATCATATTACATCTCTTGTAAAATCTGCTTCCAAGAGATTGGGTGTGCTAAGCCGACTCCGCTCTTTCTTTACCCCTGCGCAATTGTTGACCCTATACAGGGGTTTTATCCGCCCCTGTGTGGATTACAACTCTCATGTGTGGGGAGGCTCCCCTCATACAGCTCTTCTCAATAGGGTGGAGTCAAAGGCTTTTCGTCTCATTAACTCTCCTCCTCTTACTGACTCCCTTCAACCTCTGTCTCTTCGCCGCACTGTTGCATCTTTATCTCTTTTCTATCGCTACTTCAATGGTCACTGCTCCTCTGAACTGTCTGCTTGCATTCCTCCACCTCTACGACGGGCGCGTAGCACCCGTCTGGCAGCAGACTCTCATCCTTTTTCTGTCCAACTCTCTAATGCAAGAATTAACCGTTATTCCCAGTCTTTCATTTATGCAACAGGTCAACTCTGGAACTGTCTCCCTCTGTCTGTATTTCCTGCTGCCTATGATCTCCAGTCTTTCAAACGCAGTGTGTCCAGGCATCTCAAAATGATCGGATCTTGAATTTGGCTCTATATTGTATTTTGTTTTTCTCTTGGAGGGAACTGTTACTGCGGTCTCATGGCCTTTGGTTCCTTCTTCCTCGCATAAAAAAAAAAAAAAAAAAGTAGCCATTTTAGAGCTACGAACATACTGGTGTGGACCAACAGGAAAATGCAAAGTTTTATGAATTTAAAAGTGTAAGGGACTGAATGGTCAGTAAGGTCATACATGTGGTCAATTGTTGGGTTTTTATGGAATGCATTGAAGCAGAGCCACTGAAGGTGGTCTGTGTGGGTAATTGTCAAATAATACATTACATACCAGTGTCAGGGTTAGTCACTCTTTTTCTCACTGCCGTTGTGTTCTTTTATCATTGCCTCACATACCTCACGTAAAAAAACTCACCCTCGCCACCTCTCTCCCATCGCAACCTCCTGAGATAATCCTACGATTGTTCCCTTTGCCCTTCCTCTCTCGCTTACCTGCTTGGGGTTCTTTCACTTTTTCTTCTCATTCATTCCTGTTTCTGTTTCTCAATAACTCCCTTATCTGTCTGTCTGTCTGTCTGTCTGTCTGTCTGTCTCTCTCTCTCTCTCTCTCTCTCTCTCTCTCTCTCTCTCTCTCTCTCTCTCCTTCTCTCTCACCTCGATGCGGCTGTTGTCCGTGATGAAAGCAGGCCTCGTGACGCCAGTGTATACTTCTCCCCCCCACCTAATTACCTTGTCCTTAACTGACTGAATTTACTAGTTAGTAAAGGTTTTCAGGGCATGTGATAGGGAACGTTAGAGCCTTGCATTAAAATGTGTAACGGTTAACTTACTTTGTTTCAATTTCGGCGTTCATTGTTCTCGATAAGAACGTTCGGTATCAGCTGAGAGCAAAAGTGGACTTTTAAACTGAGGCATATAAATCTATCTAACGGCTATAGTTACAAGAAGTCTAGAACAGTTTTGGGGAGAAAATCACGTCATTTGTAAATCAGGTAAAATTCCAGAAAAGGCGGCTGGAGAAATATTAAGGGGCTTAGGCCATTCACCTGCCCTTCAGTGTTCTGACCTATAGCACGTGGCCAAACCCTACCAACATATCGCTGAAGGGAATATGGGGATGTATATTGTTTGGCATGTTAAGTGTTTTCGTTTCCACAACATAGCTTAATTTCGGACTCATTCGCAACGCACTAAATTTGTCCATAGACTCCATGCAAACTGAATACTCTGTTATTACTGTATAATATTGCAATTATTTTCTCAAAATACTGTTGCTCTATTTAAGCAGATAATTTATGCAGGCGGATCTGGCTTTGGTTATCCACTCCTGTGATCAAGTTTATCATAAATGTTTTCCTGACTTCAAATGATATTTCAATGGAAGTTTTCAGTCCAGATGCTTCCATAGTTGTCTTAAAGCTGACGGATCTATTAATGTGAACTCGATCTGTAGGGTTTGGGGGGTTATGAATATAAATGGGTATCGGACTCCCGCGTGTGTATATTGTTTATGTTTATGAATACCTGTGTGTGTGTGTGTGTGTGTGTGTGTGTGTGTGTGTGTGTGTTGTCTTTGTTCCTGTTTACTGTAGCGATGTGGCATTCCCAGACACCATAAAGTGGGATAAAAATAGTTATAAATTGTGACAACCTCGATACATTGCTGACAACCTCAGTATATTTCGTGCTGTACCGCTACCGAATGTATCTAAGGTGGCATTCTCCTGACGGTCAGAATTCTCCCTGACATCTCTTTCTTGAGAGTTTGTTTCCGATACCTCTTCCTTGAAAGTCTGGCTCTACATTCGGTACGTCAGTAACCTTATATATTTTTTTCTTAAGCTAACCATATCGATCAACTCGTCATATACAATAACGTTATCCTTCGTGTTTCCAAACTCTTTTATTCGGCTTGCAGAAAGTCTTTCGTATTTAAAAGTTGCCGATGTAATAAGTAAATTGACACACATTCAGGAATATATACGTTAGAACGCTTCCCACATCCACAAAAGTGCGCTCCATGTCTCATTTTCATTTCACCCGAGGGATATTCACACCGCAAAAGCCTGTTGTCGTTGGTAATGGTTTCGCCATGTCCACACATCTCATATACAGAATTTTTTCCCCTCTGCTCTCCTTTCGCTCCATTTCACCATATTCGTCTCTCTCTCTCTCTCTCTCTCTCTCTCTCTCTCCACCAGAGTAGAACGTACCATTGTTTCACGGCATTCAGTTCCAGCCACATGCTGTTGGAGGGTCGTCTTTAAATTAATGCAGCCTCGCCATAACAGCCTTTCGTTTCGAATTTCTCGTGGGATCCAAGTCTTTTCCACGCCTTTATACCCACATTCACACAAATCCCAGTCCTGCCCCGGTGTGAGAATGAGACTGAGGTGAGAGGCTGAGAGGGCGTGAAAAGACTGGCGAAGGTGGTGAAGGTGGGAGTAAGTGATGGTAGTTATGAAGGGAGTGTGCGTAGAAGTGTAACAGTTGTGCGGAGAACAACATAGGAAGTAAAGAGATTGAAGTATTGACACTGTATTTAAGGCAGCTGGGGTAGGTTTGGGTTGACATGAGGAGAGTGGAATGGTGTAAGAGGTGTGTGTGTGGAGAAGACGATGGATTGTGCTGGGGTTAGGGTTATTTAAGTTAACGAGGTGGTAGAGGATTAGACTGAAAGAAGCGAGATGAAGGTAATATAGTGATGGAAGAGAGTGAAATATGTAGGATAGGCGAGGGTTGAGTTGAAATGAGTGCAGGGATGGGCTGAGGGGAGTGAGGTAGGCTGAGAGGTAATAGAGATAGTAATAATACGATGAAAGGGCTGTGGAAAATCTGGTGAGAGGCTGTTCGTTTTAAGAATGGGTTGGTCTGTGTGAGAGATGTTGGATGTTTGAACCACTTGGACTCCTATGGTGTAATCCTATGATCGGTATAATTATTCTTAGTAGCATATAGTGGTTTGGTTTTGTCTCGGTTATAAGTTACGTAAGATTATTGCAAGGAAAGGGCTACTCAGGAGAGTAGTAGTTGTCGTAGTAGTTGTTCCCTAGGTAGTCTGACCGAACTGCCCCGAGTTCCTAAGGTAGGCCACGGCCGAGACCAGGCTCTCCAACAGAGCTCTGAAGAAGTGTATGTTGTGTTGTTGACCAGGCGATTGTGTGTAATGCAGTCTTCCATAATGTGCTTAATAGTATGGGGTGTTGTGTTGCATGCTGGACAGGCGTCAGCTAAGGAGTCATCCAGCCTCTTCTGATAATTCAAGAAGGCTGGATGATGACCACATCTCAGCCTGGCCAGGTGGACCCTGTCCTCAGGAAGGAAGTAGGATTCAGAAGGTGATTTTTTTTTTTTTTTAACTCTGTGACCCTTAGAATTTTTCTTCCACAGAATGAAATCGTCAGCTTTAACACTGAGTAAACTCATAATGTCCACAAGTAAAGGCTGCTATTTAGTTTTTTTATAAAAACATATTCTTACATCACGAACCTATCAGGGATGATTCCGTCTGTTATATGACTATTCTTTATCTAATGATTTTGCCCATGATGGAAGACACCTTTTGGATTGCAATGTACATTGACATAACTGTCAACTTAATACTGGTTTTCATAAGGACAGAGAGACAAGAAAGTCTTCGCAGAATGGCGAAGAAATGTTGGGAGATTATGTGAGTGTAAGAGATTTCTGTTGCGTGGTGTAAGACATGCAAGTAAGACATTACTCTAAGCCGCATACTCAAAAGCATATACGATTATTTCACTGTCGTAACTCGGGTTTTGATCTGCAGGAGGGGCAAGGAGGTTGTCGAATCTGCTGTGTCCAACTCTTACTTCAAAAATACACCTTAGATACGAAACAGAAATTACTGCAGGTTATAAGTGTTTACTGCAGGAAGATCAACAAAAGGAATGAAAGTCTTTCTTTGCCTAGTACTTCCTGTAAAACATAACTAAGTTACCATAGGAAATCGACAGTAAATATCTCTTGGAATCCCAGCCCTTGTTTGAGGTGGTGGATTATCAAGTATGCTGTGTCCGATCGCCCGTTCGACCTTCACCAGCCAGTGAGACGTGGGCCCGTAGTTTTACCATCAGGACTTTAAGCTGATCTTAAAGACTCCATATTACTACTGGATGCTTTATTAGGAGCTTAGATGTTACACTCACCAAGTGTGGCTTATCTCTTAATCTCATACAATCTGTTAGGGCACAAGTAGAGAGTTTCCTTTGTCTGTGTTGCACAGTATCACGACGAACTGTTAACGCATAGAACTGCCACTCCAGCAAAATTTTTAGGAAGTCAGCTGGCCTCTGCCTAAATCAGGAAGCAGAGCTTTGTCCAACCTCGATGCATCACCAACAAGCATCCGTTCAGTTACATTAATTTTCTCTCCCCAGGGGTAAATAAGATGTCTGCCGACATTTCTGTTGAAGCAAAAATTACTATAAGACAATCAAAATAGTAAAAAAAACTGATACTATAAGTAAATGATATGAAAATTATATGACAATATTATACTTATAATAAGAGTATAAGCGTGCATGAAAAAGTTTGAAAGGAATGAGATCCTCACCTATGACCAAGCACAAGAGGAAAATTCTTATACTGCCGCCTGGCAGCGCACACTCCGACACCTCCAGCCCGTCTACACCACCTCCAACACTCTAGCGTTCCACCTCCAGCCACAGGGACGTGACTTTTTTCAAGAACACGGTGAGTATTTTTGATTGGAGTTATGAATGGAAAAATAGGGATTGTGAAGGTGGATGGAGTAATTGGTGAGTGGGGTGTGCCTACAGAGATGGATGAGAATAGCAGTGTTTTAGTGGACATTTGTGCCGGGAGGGGGTTGGTGATAGCCAATACCCTCTTCACGCACAAAATGATCCACAGGTACACGTTGCGAGTGATGAGAAGGGTGGGTGGGGAACTGAATGAACGGAAGGCAGTGATTGATTATGTGTGTGGATGAAAGAATGAGAAGATGTGTAATGGATACAAGAGTATATAGAGGTTGGTGGAATGGACTTTCTGACCACCACTCGGCGGTGGTCAGAATCAGAGTCCAAATGGAATGGAGAAATAGAGGATGGGAAGGACAGGAAGTAGTATATGCAAGGAGGGTGGAAAGGTTACAAGAGGATGGAAAAAAGGCAAAATATAAGAGAGAAGTGGAGGAGTGATTGGGTTATATGGATTGGAGCAGATGGGGGATGCGGAAGGTGTGTGCAAGAAATTCAAAGAAAAAATCTGTGCAGCATGTGAGGTGGTGTGTGGGGTGAAGAGATGACGAAAGGGGGTGTAGGGAACAGCATGATGGAATGAAGAGGTGAGAGAGGCTGTGATACAAAAGAAGAAAGCATACAGTGAGTGGATGAGAAACAGGGGCGTGGAAGAAGTTGAGAGACAGAAGAGAGAGTTATATAGAGAGAGGTGAAAAGATTAGTAAGTGAGAGAAATAAAAGAGTGGATGAGGAATTTGGGAGGAATTTGAGTGTAAGTGGCGGGAATGTAAGAAAATGTTCTGGAAAGAGGTTATGAGAGTTAGACAGGGTGCCAAAGAAGTTAGTTGGGGAGTGAAAGATAAGAACGGTAGATTACTAGTGGAGAAGGGAGAAAAAGTGAGCAGCTGGAGAGAACACTTCAAGGAACTGTTGAACATAGAGAATGAAAGTAATGCGAGTATAAGTGGCTAGGAAATGACTGGAAGATGGGGGGATGAGAAGAGAGAAAGAAATCAGTAGGATGGAAGCTGTGGAAGCAATGAAGAAAGTTAAAGTGGGGAAAGCTCCAGGAATTGATGGAGCGTGTGCTGAAATGCTGAAGCATGGGGGAGAGATGGTAGCTGAACGGATGTGGAAGATGTGCAGATTGGCCTGGGAGGAAAGTAGAGTCCCGAATGATTGGAAGTCAGGTATAATTATTCCACTGTACAAAGGAAAAGGTTAAATGAAGTGTGTTGTAATCACAGGGGCAATTGTTTTGTTAGTGTAATAGGAAAAGTATATGGCAGGATACTTATTGACAGCGTTAGGGAATAACAGAGGAATTAGTTGGAGAAAAACAGGGAGGTTTTAGGAAGGGAAGACGTTGTGTAGATCAGATATTCATTCATAGATCTTTGGTGGAAAACTTTCTAGAGAAGGGAAAGACGTTGTATGCGACCTTCATGGATCTAGAGGAAGCAGATGACAGGGTGGATAGACAAGGATTGTGGAAAGTATTAAGAATTTGTGGAGTTGATGGGAAGTTGTTGAAGGCTATGAAGAGTATGTATGAGGGTGCTAAGGCTGCAGTGCGTGTGGATAGTGAACTGAATGAATTTTTCTATTTGAATGTTTGACTGAAACAAGGATTTATCATGTCTCTGTGGTTGTTCAAACTGTATATGGATAGGGTTATAAATGAGATACTGGGTAAGGCAGTGGATGTTGGAGCAGCCCTAGTGATAGAAGGCATTGTTTGGAAACCCCCTGTACTGTTTTTTGCAGATGATACTGTGTTGTTAAGTGAAGACGAAGGGGGGCTGCAAGGCTTGGTGGATGACTTTGGGAGAGTATGTAAGAAACGAAATCTAAAGGTGAATGTAGGGAAGAGTAAAGTTATGGTCTTCAAGAGAAGTGAAGTCAGTGAATATACAGTGAGGCTGGATGAGGAGGAAATAGAAATATGAGTGCGTTTAAGTACTTGGGTAGTGTGATGAGTAAGCATGGAAGTTTAGAAGGTGAATGCTTGAAAGGGTACAGCAAGGAAGAAAGGTTGCTGGTTCCTTGAAAACAGCAATAAGAAACAGGGAAGTGAGCATGGAAGTGAAAAACTTACTACATGACAGTATTGTGATACCAACCCTAACATATGGAAGTGATGCTTGGACGTTGTTGGAGGGACACAAGTCAAGAGTTAGAGCAGTGGAAATGAGTTATTTGAGAGGAGCATGTGGAGTCACAAGGAGAAACAGATTGACAAATGAGGAAGTGAAGGAGCGTTGTGGTGTGGATGTGGATGTGATAGGAAGCGTTAGGAGAAGCACACTGAGGTGGAGAGGATGTAGAGTGAGATCCTGAAGAGGAGAGTGTATGTGAGTGAGGTGGAGGGGGAGAGGGAGGGGGAAGCCAAGGATGAAATGGAGGGATGGAGTGGAAAGGTATATGACAGAGGGGGGTGTGAGCTGGGAGCAGGGCAATGAAATGGCGGGGGACAGAGCGACATAGAAGCGATTTGTTTGTGGCCACCTTTTATGGGATTAAGGCGTCTGGCAATGGATAGACAGATAGAATATGAGTATACTAGCTAACAGGGAGAGTAACTAAATTTGTGTACATACGTAAGAGAATGTTGTAATACTGATATATGTAACAATGATGAATCATAAGATGGCATAACAGCTTCTTATACAGGAATTACAAAGGCACAGCAAGAAAAGAGGGTCTCGTAATTCAATAATGCTCACGTAATTAGTTGGGTGACCACATGTCTTCATGCAAATCAACACCGTACAGTATAGCAGAAATGGCGTTGGCCGGGGTTTTGCTCATTTTATCATAGGCCCACTCACATTTCTCCAATTTCAGTTGCAGGTTGCAAGTTCTTCTCATTACTCTCACATTGAACAAGTTTCACTGTTTTCCTTGTTTCATGTGGTAACCTAGTTTCATGGAATCATTTTTCAATACGTTTAACACACCAATGGAAAAAAAATCACTATGAACACGAACAAAGATCCGACTATGGTGAGTGCAATAGGGGAAAATACATGTAAAATGAGGGGTCAAAAAATGATGAAGGAAGTGAGATATCTGGACTAGCATTCTTACAAGGAACATCTACGTGGTTAATCCGAGAACGCGCGCGCGTGTGTGTGTGTGTGTGTGTGTGTGTGTGTGTGTGTGTGTGTGTGTGTGTGTGTGTGTGTGTGTGTGTGTGTGTGTGTGTTTGTGAAGATAATTGTGAGAAAGAGGGTAGACCCCCCCACACATGTGAGAAGGAAGAAGTGCAGTTGGTGTAACTTCCCAAATACAAGCTGGAAACTTTTCTTCACACAACTTTACCTGACTTTTGGCTCCACTTACCTTTCTTCTTTGGGCTCAGGACAAGGGCAGTGTTTTCTTACATTCATTTGCACTCTCTTTTTTTTTTCCAGCCCTGGATCACCAACAGAAATAAACTCTTTCCGTATAATAGGTCTTTCATTAGCTTTTGAATGTGGCTAGAATCAAATTAAAAAAAATATTACAAAAGACGCCATTGGACTAACAGGGTGCATCTTACACTATCACGTGACTTTGTAAATGTGCTTTCTTGTGGCTTCAACAACTACTTATCAGTCCCCATTAAATACTTCATTTTTCTTCAAAACAGTTCTTATCACAGCCCCGTATTCATTAAAGAGTGATTCGGTCAGGCTTCCATAGCCCATACTTTTCTGCTTAAGGTTTCACTCTTCACAACACCTGAACCAATTCCATATTGTGACCCAATACAGAAATGGGAGGGAATGAAGTAGGGAAGGAGAAGATGGCAAACAGCACTGGAGAGCGAACCTGGTTACTGTAAATGCCACCAAATGAGAGGAGAGAGTTGGGGGGAGGGAGGACCAGGGATTCTTTTCCTTCATTAGTTTTTTTTTTTTTTTTTCTGCTCTTCCCTTCCCATATTCTTTATGTCTAACAGGAAAAGCAGTGAGGACTGAAAGTGCGCTTAGCTGGGACTGGCGATTGTGTTAAGAGTTGGGTTACCGAAATTGTACACAAACCTGAAGTTTCTGGCAGTAGTTTGTGAAGCACACGATTATAATATATCGTGCTTACTTTTCTTCTACTCGTTAATTAATGTAGTATGTAATGTAACGAACAACGCATCTAATGTCCATAACTACGAGCATATTGGGAGTGAGGTTATCGTCCTGACCCCTACGACAATGCACTACCCAACAGCTACAATGGAATTTGCTTATTTAGTGAACCAAAAATCTCACATGTAAAAATTGTCATTAAAGGTCTCCAAAATTTACTCTTGCCCTTCATAAATTACTCGTTTTTGAGGTGCAGAGTGAAAGAAGATATAATGTTTTAATAGAAAGCGTTTTTTCTGTCAATTATTTATATTACCATAAAAATAAAAAAAAAAGGAAAAAAAAAGTTTGATTTAGGTATAAACTCTCAGTTCGTTAGTCCTGTGGGGTATTCAACTGTGGTTAGTCTGGTGGGGTGTTACAACACCCCAATACAAAATTACATGTAGTGTTACTAACATGTAATATATAGTCATACTGCCGCTTCATCATTTTTCTGCAATCAAGAGATTGAATGCCTTGTAGGTGGTGTTTATTAATTTATAATAATCAAATACAATAAATTATAATATCAGTAAAAAAAAATGGACTCACATCTCATTTGTCAGGTAAACATGCACAGGAAAATACATTCTGCGATTTTATCAGTATAATGATAAACAACATGCAAAAGTAAGAAAAAAAAATCTTTATCACAATATGATCTAAATGGTTAGTTTGATGGGGTGACTGGACACCCCGGGAGGGGGGGGGGAATGCCCCTCTCTCTCACTACAGCAGAGGCAGGACTAAACCAATCCACATGCTCCCTTCCCTCACTGAATCAGGAGAGTACTGGATCTGAGAGAAATATTCGAATTACCGGCCAGGAAACAAGAGATTTTAACAAAATTTGGGGTGCCAAAACACCTCATGAAGGGTTAAGTATCCTACCATATTCTTTTCGTATTACACTAAGAAGACAAATGCCCCTGTGATTACCACACACTTCTTTTTCCCTATTCCTTTGTACAGGGGAATAATTTTACCTGACTTCCAAGCCCCTGGGACTCTGCCTTCCCCTCAAGCTAATCGGCACATCTTCCATATCCAATCTACTACTATCCCCCATTCTTCAGCATTTCACTCACACTCCAACAATTCATGCGGCTTTCCTCATTATGACTTTCTTCATTGCTTTCACTACTTTCATCCAACTGATTTCTTCCACCCTTCTCACCTCCCTCCTTCTCCCAGCCATTCCCCAGCCAATTATACTTGCATTACTTTCATTCCCTACGTTTAATAATTCCTTGAAGTGTTTTCTCCATCTGCTCATCTTTTTTCCCTTCTCCACAATCAATCTACCATTCTTATCATTCACTCCCCTGCAAACTTCTTTATCATCCTAACACTCTTAACCTTCTTCTAGAACATTTTCTTACATTCTCTCCACTTTACACTCTAATTCCTTCCAAATTCCTCAAGCACTGTCTTCCTACTCTCTCATACTCGTACGAATCATTTCACCTCTCTCTTCCTCTCTACATTTCTCTCTCTCTTCTGTCTCAACTTCCCCCATGCCTCTGCTTCCAGTCCACTCATTATATGCTATCATCTTTTGCGCCACAGCTTGTCTCACCTCCTCGTTTCATCATCTTCTTCCTTGCACTCCCTTTCGTCTTCTCTTCATCCCACACACACCACCTCGCATGCTGCACAGATTTCTTTTGTGAATATCTTGGATACACCTTCCACCTCTCCCATCTCTTCCAGATCATATTTACCCAACTGGTTCTCCACTTCTCTCTTATATTCTGCCTTTTTTCCATCCTCTTCCAACCCTTCTACCCTTCTTGCACGGACTACTTCCTCCTATCCTTCCCTCCTTCTCTTTATCCATTGCATTTGTACCTTGGCTTTAACCACTACCGAATGGCGGTCAGAAAGTCCACTCTCTCAGCCTCTGTGTGCTCTTTCGTTCATTACATACCTTCCCATTCTCTCATCCACACATACATAATCATTCATTGCCTTCTGTTCACTCAGTTCACCAACCACCCTTCTCATCGCTCGCCAAGCATAAATGTGGATAGTTTTGTACCTATACAGGGTATTGGCTATCACCAACCCCCTCCCTTCTCAAGTGTCCACTAGAGCACTGCCATCCTTATCCACTTCTGCAGGACATCCCACTCACCAACTACTTCATCTACCCATACGTTCTCTACTTTTTCATTCATATCTCCAGTCAAAAACACTCTGTCATTCCTCTCCAACTTTTCCATGCATGCTTTCACGTTTGACCAGAACTCTTCTTTCACTCTGTTTGCACGATCTTGCATTGGTTCATACACACACACACAATCGCCCACATTTGTATTCCTACTTTCATCTTACCCACCCAATCCTTCAATCAATTGATCCGTACTGTCTTATATTCTTCTTCCATCCGTTGCACACAGTACATACTCCCTCTTTTGCCTTCTAATTCGTACATACTCCCCATCCATACTCCCAGTCTCTCACACTTTCACCTCATAGTTTAATCTCAGTCTATCCACATATGTCCACTTTTGCACCCTCAAGCACCTGGACAATCTCTCTCTCTCTCTCTCTCTCTCTCTCTCTCTCTCTCTCTCTCTCTCTCTCTCATCATCATCATCATCATCATCATCATCATCATCATTTGTACCCTTACACCTCCTTACATTTCACATTGCAATCCGTACCATGTCCTTTGTTAGGTCCTTGGTCGTCACCTGTTGGTCTGTCCTAGTCCAAGGTATTATGTTTGTATTTTCGGTAAGTTGTTTTCCAGGGAGGGGCTCTTATCCTCCGCCAAATCACTTGTTGACACTACGTAACACATGTAGGTTGTTTTATAAGGTCGACATCCACCATATTAAATGATATCCTAGTTTACAAGAAATCATTTGGCTTGTCACTCAGTATAGTTACCCTGAAATAGAGTATCACTACACTGAGTGAATGATGAGGGTCCTCACAGACTAAATTTATTATAATCCCTTTATTACTCCAGTTAAGGTTTCTAAATAGTTCTCAACATTATGTGAACATTTTTGCTGATATAGTATCGCCCTGCCTTGCACCTTTTTAATTTGAACTTTTCCATTACCTGTATGGAGATTAACTCCTGCACCCCTGCTACAGTCTGCTCCAGCAGGCAGGTGAAATTCTAATAATTGCATGCTGATAAAGAACAGGCTCGCCCCCTCCAGCCGGATCAAAAAAAGAAGTGTTCAAATTGCGATCTGTTAATAATATAGTAATAGCACCAGCTAAAACAGGCAGAGAGATTAAAAGCAAAATAGCCGTAATAAACACTGACCAAGCAAACAAAGGCATACGATCCATCGTCATACCCCGCGGACGCATAATAATAACAGTAGTCATAAAATTAATAGCACCTAAAATAGAAGAGACCCCAGCCAAATGCAAAGAAAAAATCCCCAAATCAACAGATGCCCCAGCATGAGCAATAGCCGCAGACAATGGAGGATACACAGTCCAACCTGTACCAACTCCATTCTCTACCATTCCCCTCATTAAAAGCAAAGTCAAAGAAGGAGGCAACAACCAAAACCTCATATTATTCATACGAGGAAATGCCATATCCGGCGCACCTAACATCAAAGGAACCAATCAATTTCCAAAACCACCAATTATAATAGGCATAACTATAAAGAAAATCATAATAAAAGCATGAGCAGTTACTACTACATTATAAATCTGATCATCCCCAATCAAGCTTCCCGGCTGACCCAATTCAGCCCGAATTACCAATCTTAAAGAAGTCCCGACCATTCCAGCCCAAGCCCCCAAGACAAAATATAAAGTTCCAATATCCTTATGATTTGTTGAGAAAAACCACCGTTGCATTATAAATCTCATAGTGGAATTGTTAAGACGTTAGATTGCAAATCTAAAAATGTGAGTATTCACTGAGATTTAACGTATATGTTAGTGTATAAGCACAAGAAGTTTTGATCTTCTAAGATAAGGTGAGATTCCCTACCATATATTCCTAACCCAACTAAAGGTTTTAAGTTAATCAAACTAAAAGCCTTCAAAGCTTTCAATAAAAGTAAAAACCTTTTAAACCTTGCAAACTAATGAAAGAGCAATAGCTCACCTTTAGATTTACAGTCTAATACCTTCAAATTTCGGCCACTTCATTCTAAAATGGCAGATGAATGCCTAAGATTTAAGCTCTTATCATGGAAATTAGATTTCCTTTTAGAACATGTTTTTTTAGTATACACAGTATACGTGACTTCCAATCACGAGGACTAGAAACTTCTAGAAAAAACAATGATCATTCTATCATTTATTACAATCCTAACTCTCTTAATCAGATGTATTGTTATAATCCTAGCCTCCATTTTAGCTAAAAAAACAATTATAGACCGAGAAAAAAACTCACCATATGAATGTGGCTTTGACCCCAAGGGATCCGCTCGTTTACCCTTCTCCCTACGATTCTTCCTAATTGCTGTTATCTTTCTAATTTTTGATGTAGAAATCACTTTAATCCTCCCAGTCGCCTACATCTTAGAAATTTCTAATGCCTACTCCTGAAGAATAGTAGGACTATTCTTCATTTTAATCCTCCTCCTAGGCCTTTACTACGAATGAGCCCAAGGAGCACTCGAATGAAGATAACACACTAACCCCACTCTAGGCTATAGTTTAATAAAAATTTTTGATTTGCACTCAAAAGATGTCCTCCTGGACTAGCTTAACCACAGAGATTTAAGCCAGAAGAGAGGCTTCTAACCTCTACTTAAAGCGGTTAAACTCCGTTTACTTCTCTTACACAAAATTATTAGCTCCACTCATAGTGAGTTTACCAGCTCTCAATATACAGTCTCCCCCCAGCCCCACTAAATTTTTCATAGAAAGTAAAATTCTTAATATGGTAAACACACCCTCAAACATCACCTTGTTATAGTTATATATATCAAATCGCCTTATGTACTAACTTATACAGGAAAATAAAGGCAATGAAGAGCGACAGCCATATACAACTGTAAAAGAGCTGGGCAGAGAACATTCCACTATCGGTCCTGCTTATCTAAGTTATGATATATACACAATCTGGGGTCAAATAAACATACATATCGAATGGGGTTAGGCCCTTATATAGAAGAGCTTGATGCGGCCATATCCTTGATGGAACGGGGTTCGGCTGCGCTTGAGTACCCTTTCACACA
Organism: Coenobita brevimanus; assembly: GCF_032717465.1. Taxonomy (NCBI): domain Eukaryota; kingdom Metazoa; phylum Arthropoda; class Malacostraca; order Decapoda; family Coenobitidae; genus Coenobita; species Coenobita brevimanus. Next base: position 17,473,559 of record NC_137058.1, read on the forward strand.
CGCTCTCAACGGCAGTGTTCCCAGGGTCCTCATGAGCCTCACCTCAAGATCGGCCCCATAATTTTTATTCTAAAATGGGTCTAATGCCACTCATTAGCTCAGTACATCCAGGATGTCTGAGTCAAGTCTCTCTCATGAATATATAGTGGCCCTTTATTTAACAGATTAGGGTATTGGAAAACTAAATTTTACTTTACTGAATATAGTCTCTTTTTTAAATTGTAGTCAAACTGATAGCAGAAACTTTATAGCAATTCCAATCTAGAAGAAATTTTGAGCTCCACAAAATATTTTATTATTTTTTTGTTCCAACCCCCTCCCATGCCAGAACAATCTTTTTAGAAAAATTTTTAAATTCGCTTTCCTTCTTGATCAAATATACTGTAAAAAATTATAGTAATATAACGCTTTATTTCAACTAAATAGCAAAATCAGGTAAGATCAAACCAGGCTTTCCAATACCCTAATCTGTTAAATAAAGGGCCACTATATATTCATGAGAGAGACTTGACTCAGACCTCCCGAATATACTGAGTTAACGAGTGGCATTAGACCCATTTTAGAATAAAAATTATGAGGGGGATCTTGAGGTGAGGCTCCTGAGGCTCTATGAGCATAAGTGCTTTCAGCACATGCGGGAAAGCCTCTTAGGCGCAGCCGAACCCCGTTCCATCAAGGATATGGCCGCATGAGTCAATGCCTTATAAGATCAAGATAGGACTTCTCATATATTGGCACTAGGTATTTGAAGTTTGCTTGAAATGAAGTTGATGGTTGGGGGTGTCTTGAGAAAAGAAGGTGTGTAAGGGTGCTGTTTGTGTTTACCTAGGTCTCTGTATAATTTTGTATCTAAGTCTTAGTTTGATGTATATATATAACAATGGAGAATTAAGAAAAAATTTACTATGTCTAAAAATCTACTTTTCATGTTTTTAAATTAAACACAATCGAGCGCTATTTATTTCACCAATATAAATATAAGTTTGATTCTTGCTTTAAATATTCGCTTTTCAATTAATAACATATGAAAAGTCCAGTACTCCCAGGCTAACAAGTTCAAAACTCCAAGCTCTAGTAGATCTCAGTGTGTATTATTTTCATATCAGTGAAAACTGGAAAAAGTAAATTGAATTATCTCCGGCTAAATCTTGTGCCAGCAGTCGCGGTTATACTCGAAGGGAGAGTGAATACAAGTCGATATTTAACTCTTATGCCAACAAACAATGATTTTTTTAATTTTATAAAGGGTGAAATCAATTTTTCAAAGATAAATAAATCAACCCATCTCAGTTAATAAGTAAACAAATAAAGGAAATAAACAAGGATTAGATACCCTCCTATACCTTTAAGAAAAATTTATATCTGATTAGTAACAGCTATGTGCTCTAAATTCAAAGAATTTGGCGGTATTTTAGTCTAATTAGGGGAACCTGTCTTTTAAACGATAAACCACGAAAAATCTTACCTATATTACATAGTTTGTATACCGTCATTAAGATAACTTTTACAGAACAAGTTATTGAAATAATTACGTTAAAATATTAGATCAAGGTGCAGCAAATACATAGGCTAAGATGGGTTACAATAAAATTTATATTATCACGAACAAATTTCAGAATACAAATTTTGAAGGTGGACTTAAAAGTAAGGCTTGCTTTAATAAGACAGCCTGATTTTAGCTCTAAAATGTGCACATATCGCCCGTCGCTTTCATTAACCTAAGATGAGATAAGTCGTAAAATAGTAGGTGTACTGGAAAGTGTACCTGGAAAGCAAGATAGAGCTTGAAATAAGCAGCTCGTTTACACCAAGAAGAGTACCTATGGTCTAGGTTATCTTGAAATCAGTAATCTTACTTTTGTTATAAGAACGTTAACATTCTAAGAAAACTAATTTTGCACTTTTCTAAATAGTAGATTTTATCGAAATATAAATATAGTGAAAGTAAAAAGTATTGTGAAAGAAAGTAGAAATAACACTTAAAATTCTTAAAAGTAAATATAAAAAATTGTATCTTGTGTATAATAGGGTTTCAAAATTAGATCTACAAATAATCATCCCGAAAAAAAGATAGCTAATTTTAAGAGAAAGTTTTTGTAGCAATAAAATTTTAAACTTAACATTAGAGGTGATATGCCAATCGAGCTTTTATATCTGGTTTTCTAAGAAATAAATTTAATTTACGTGCTTAGCTATTTAGCTATGCAACTAAGAAGATTAGGGTAGAGCTTTTTCTTCCAAAATTAAAAATCATAGAACCAATAAATAGACACTTATAAAAGTAGGCTTAAAAGTAGCCATCTTTTCCAGGTTTTTCAACCAATATAACAAAATATTTTAAATTTTACAGGTTCTTTTTATCAAGTATTAGAAAATTAACTTCAACTTAACTTGTTTAGCTACTATGAAATCATTAGTAAAATTTATATGTTAAAATATTTTTTTATTATAAATAAAATCTTTTAAATATTAAAAATTTATTTAAGGAACTCGGCAAATATTATTTCCGCCTGTTTAACAAAAACATGTCTTTGTGAAGATTTACACAGTCTGGCCTGCCCACTGAATTATTAAAGGGCCGCGGTATTTCTGACCGTGCGAAGGTAGCATAATCATTAGTCTTTTAATTAAAGGCTCGTATGAAAGGTCGAACGAGAGATATACTGTCTTAACAAAAAAAAATTGAATTTAACTTTAAAGTGAAAAGGCTTTAATATTTTAGAAAGACGATAAGACCCTATAAATCTTTACATCACATTTAGTATTAAGCCAATTTGTTAGTGTAAGGAAAAATACTAAAAAAATGTTTTGTTGGGGCAACAAAGATATAAATAAACTAACTGTTTTTACTTCTAAACAAAGATTTTTGATAATAAATTTGATCCTTTCTAAAGATTAAAAGATTAAGTTACTTTAGGGATAACAGCGTCATTTTTCTTGAGAGTTCCCATCGAAAGAAAAGTTTGCGACCTCGATGTTGAATTAAAATCTCTACATAATGCAGCAGTTATGAAAGAAAGTCTGTTCGACTTTTAAAATTTTACATGATTTGAGTTCAGACCGGCGTGAGCCAGGTCGGTTTCTATCTTCTAAAAAAAATTAAACTACCTTAGTACGAAAGGATTAGGTAGTTAAAATAATTTTACTAAATATGAACATCACTTTTACCTAAACAATCAATTTTGTGCTTCAGTTTTATGAAACTCATAAACAGGTTTATAAATAGTTCAAGCTAACTATTTTGTGTTCGCAGTTATGTTTTCAAACCTGCACATCTCACCTAGTAATAGACTAGAACATCCAATGAACAATCAAAAGACTCATGAATCTTTCATCTTTCCACTGGGAAGAACCCCTGAAGGCCTGGCACTGGTGGTGAGGAATGAGGACTTTATGAGTAGAGGTAATTTTTTGGGCCACCCGCTGGCCACGTCCGAGGCATTCTCAAGCCCATGGCTCTGGTGCACTGGCTAGCCGACCATTTACCTGCTACCGTCAATTGCCACTCGCTTCGCTACACCACCCCGCATGACAAGCATGACCCGACGCTTCCCAACACTTCACGTCATTTCACCACCACTCCCATGTCTTCCATTCATCACCACTCCTCCCTGTACATGAGGCTTAGTCGGTTATGAACCAATGATAATAAAAAAAAAACACACAAGGCACAGTCCCACCTGGCACTCCTGGCAGATGAAGTTTGTCTCACCCCAATTGTTAGGTTTTTTGTTGGCTATTGCTGCAGACCCGGCACAGTTGGTATAACTTTCTGCCTGCTCTTGTCCTGCCCAGCTCGATAAGACAGAAATGGGCCAAATAGCCTGTTGCATCAGTTTGACAGTGCTGCAACACTTTGTTGTTGGGGTCCTATGCCTTGCACGCGCCCATACACCTGAAGCAGTTCAGTTACTAACTCCCTCTCAAACTATCGCATTGAAAAATTCTTCACAGCGCTGTGCTTGAAGAGTATGTGGACATTCAAGATGAGGACATCAAGAAGGTGCAAGAAAGCCTTCTTGTACCAAATGCTAGACTTCCTCAAACAATCCAATGGCCCGATTTGCATATCAGACTTAACGACGAACCTCATGTTGATGTTGTAGGCAGTGATAGCGTTTGGCTTTTACACTGGCTCCCCAGTCATGAGATCATCTTTAACGGCAGCCTCCAACCAACCATGCTCAAATGTGGTAAACAAGTTGACCTTGCACATGTCATGCCAATGCAACGCTAACATGGTGCCACACTTCTTTGTGAACACACTTCCTCCTTTGGTCTTGGCTGAAGTGCTTCCTACAGGTACAGACAGTACTTTCGGTACCTGTGTCATGTTCAAGCAGGTACTTCGTCAATACGTGGAATGTATAGTAATTGTCAGTGTACAAGGAGAGATGAGGAAGAAGACTGTAGAACCAGTCAAGAAGTGCGGTATTCCCAGGGTGGATGGAAAGGTCATGACAGCGAGAGCTTGAGCTCCCGTTTCATCAGGCCTCGGGATTACCTCCTGACCAACCCCATTTGCTAAACTTTTTCAGTGTTTCAGTAACACAGAGAGGATGCCAGCATGCTCTTCAGTACAAGTTCCTCTAACTGTCAACACCTAACTACACGCACGTTACACACTACACTGCCTATTTAAAAAACAAGAAGAAAAAAAAAAAGACATCAATTCACCAACCACGGAGTCGCCCGGGGGTGGGAGGAATCATCAAAGTCCCCACCATCTGCCCCTCTCCCGGTAACAACTTACCTTTTTATTTTTCATTTCCGCAATATTCACGGCCTTTTCTCCCACCTACGTTCTACTGAACACCACCTCTCTTCTTCTAAATCTCACCTTCTCTTCCTAACTGAGACTCAGATGTCTGAAGCAACTGATAGCAAATCCTTTTCTGTATCCTACTACTTTCTCTATACTAATTTCAAAGCCAAAAGTGGCTGTTGTGATTTGTACTCAACTATATACCTTGCTCTCGTGTTCCTGAACTTGAACCTTCTGATTCTCTACCCTCTGGCTTCGGCTATCCTGTCATTCTCTGACTAATTATATCTGTGTTGTTTACTTATGTCCTACTTATACTATGAAAAATTCTTAAATCATCTTACATCGAAGATGGAACACATCCTGTCAATTTCTTCTCTCTCTGAAATCCCTGTTCTATGAGATTTCAATGTTCACCAGCACCTTTGGCTCTTCTCTCCTTTCACTGATCCACCTGGTGAACAAACCTACATCTTTTTTACCTTTAATGACCTAGAGTAGCTTGTACAGCTACTACCCGTATCCCTGAGAGTTCGAACATACTTGACCTCTTCCTTACAACTAATCTGCTAATGCTGTAAATCTTTCCTATCCGTTGGACTCCTGCGATCACAGCCTTATGACCTTAACTTGTCTTATCACTCCAGTAAGGTCTAAGGACCCTCAAAAGAAGTGTCGGTTGTGACACTTTGGAGCTGCTGATTGCGAGGGCCTCAGGCAGTACTACATTGATTTTCCGTGGAATGATTATTGCTTCCATGGCCGAGAGCCATCTGGGTGTGCCTAGTGCATCATGGAGGTTATTCTCTCGGGCATGGAAGCTTACATCCCATTCTCATATCCTGGGAATAATGAAAAAAAAAAAAAAACTTGGTTTAATCACACTTGATTTAGTGTTGTCCACAACAAGGAGAAGCTTAGTAAAGCTACTGGAGCCAATCTAATCACATATCAATTATGTTTCTCCCCGAAATCGTGCTAACTCTATTCTTGGTTCGGCTAGAAATAATTTCATTCATGCTAGATGCTCTGAACTCTCACTCTCGAATTGTTTTCGCTCCTTTTCACACCTTGCCAAAAACCTTTTTTAAAAACTTTACTTCTTCATCCTTCTCTCCTTTTTTCCACTTTCATGGCACGGTAGCTCTTTCCTCTACTGATAAAGCAGAATTTTTTGCCCTGACATTCTCCTCCAGTTTCAACTTAGATGATGCCGGTGCTATTCCTCCATCACTTCCCCCTTTTGGCTTCCTCATGGCTGACAGTAGAATCACTTCAACTGATGTATTTTCTTTCATAACTGGCCTCAAAACTAACAAGGCATATGGGCCTAATTGGGTCCCTCCTGTTGTCCTCAAGAACTGTGCTTCTGAGCTTACAGCCTGCCAAGGTAAACACTTTTGTCTTTGTCTGTCAACTTCTAACTTTCCTTCCTGCTGAAAGTTTGCTCGGATTCAGCCTGTCCCAAAGAAAGATGACCATTCCCAGCCTACTGACTATCGCCCAACTTCTTTTACATCCTGTATTTCAAAACTCTTTGAGTCTTGTTAACAAGAAATTTTATAGCACGTTTCCTGTCATAACATTTCAGATCATCAGTATGGGTTCTACCAGTGATGCTCCACTGACGATCTTCTCACCTACCTTTCAGATTCCTGGTCATCCTCCTATCGGAACTTCCACGAAAGCTTTGCCATTACACTTGACATCTCAAAAGCTTTAGACCGAGTGCGGCATAAATCTTTGATTTCCAAGTTCCTCTTTTACGGTTTCTACCCTTCTATCTGCACTTTATCTCTAGCTTCCTTTCTAGTCGTTCCATAGGTGCTGTTGTGGATGACCACCTTTCTTCTGTAAGAGCTATAACTTGTGGTGTTCCTCAAGGCTCTGTCCTGTCACCAATTCCATATACCCATTGCCAGATGCCTTAATCCCATACGAGATGGCCACAAACAAATCTCCTCCATGTCGCTCTCTCCCCTTCATTTCACTTCCCTGTTCCCAGCTTACACCCCCCTCTCTCATATACCTGTCCACTACAACTTTCTATCTCATCCTTCTCCTCTCCCCCCAACACCTCACTCACATACACTCTTCTAGTCTCTCGCTCTACTTCCTCTCCATATGGCCAAACCACCTCAGTGTATTCCTGCTAATGCTCTCCATCACGTTCACGTCCACACCACAACACTCCTTCACTTCCTCATTTGTTAGTCCGTCTTTTCATGTAACTCCACATGCTCCTCCCAAATAACTCATTTCCACTGCTCTCACTTTTGAGACCTTCCAATAAGGTCCATGCTTTTTCTCCATATGTTAGAGTTTTAGTATCACAATACCATAGTGCATTGACTTCTTTACTTCTATGCTCGCTTCCCTATTTCTTGTTACTGCTTTCAAAGAACCAGGAATCTTTCTTCCTCGTTGTACACTTTCAAGCACTTCATCCGCCAGACTACAATCCCTAATCATCATACTACCCAAGTATTTAAATGCCCTCACATTTTCCATTTCCTCATCGTCCAAGCTCGCTGTACATTCACTGACGTCATTTCTCTGTAAGACCAGAACTTTACTCTTCCCTACATTCTCTAGACTCCGTTTCTTACACACTACCAAATTCAGTCACCAAGCCTTGAAGTTCCTGTTCTCCTTCATTGAACAATACAGTGCCATCTGCAAGCAACAGTACAGCATGTTTTCAAACGCTGCCCTCTTTCATTAGGGCCGCTCCGACATCCACTGCCTTACATTGTATCTCTTTTGTAACCCTATCCAACAATCAGATAGAAAAATTCACTCAGTTCTATGTCCACATGCACTTCAGCCTTAGCACCCTCATAAATGCTCTTCATGGCATTCAACAACTTCCCATTTTCTCCTGATATTCTTAATATTTTCCACTTTCCTTGTCTATCCAGTCTGTCTTATGCTTTCTACAAATTCATGATAGCCGCATATATGGTAACTTCTTTCTCTTCTCTAGAAACTTTTTCACTAAAGACCTAAGAATGATACATCTGATCTACGCAACCTCTTCAGTTCCTAAACCCCCTCCCCCCCATTCCTTCTCCAACTAATTCGTCTGTTTTTTTTTTTCCCTTAACTCTCTCCATTAGTATCGTACAATATGCTTTTCCTATTACACTTAACCCGCGGCGTCCCGTCGACGTACTTCCACGTCCTCACGTTTTGTCACTGCCAATCCCGTTGACGTACTTCAACGTCCTGCAATTGCAAGGTTCATAATTTCCACAATTTTCAAAATTCGCGCGAGATTTTCGATTCGCCCTCGTACCCAAGCCTCCCCTACCTGCCGCCAGGCGGGCAGCGTCCCAGACCCCGCGTGACCCGCGCTCTCCCTTGTCTCGGTCACTCACCTGTTAGCAGTGACCCAGGTCAGACATGGCGCGGAAAGGTCTCTCAGACGACGAAATTGCATCCGCCCTGGAAGCCTTCACTGGAGATAGTGATTCTCCACTTGACGATGATGTGGTGGATCGCGATTACGTCCAGCCAGAGGAAGAAATAACAAGCAGTGATGAAGAGGTCCCTTCACCCCGGAAAAAGCGGTATGTGACATACCGTAAGGCAAGGGAAGGCCAGCCTGCTCCCCAACCATGTGCACAGCTATCTCTCCATCCCGAATCTGATGAGGATGAGGATGAGAACGATGAAGATGACGGCGGGTTAGGACGTGATATCGCCTCGTGGTTGGGTAAAGAAAAAATATCACCCCGAGGATCAGAAGGTGGGACGAGAAGACATATTAGGTATGGTGCAAGTCTTTTGTCTGGGGAAGTGGAAAGTGGTGTGGCGGGAGCGTGGAGTGAAAGGGAAAGTGGTGTAACGGGAGTGCGGGGTGAATGGGGAAGTGGTGTGAGGGAGGCAGCACGAGCACGTGGTGCACGTAGGCCTAGGGGAGAGGAGGTGGAGCCACTCCCCAGCACATCTTTCGCCCCACAATATTCCCAAACTTCCTCCCCACAGCCCCAGGATGTGGGGAAAGGAAGGAAAGGGAATGGAAAGGGTAAAGGAAAAGGGAGAGGGAAGAGAAGTGCAAGTGATGAGAGGCGCTGCTCTCCACCTCCCCAACCTCCCCCACCACCCTCACCTCCCCACCCTGACGAAGGGGACGATGAGGACGTGGCTGGAGACCGTGGTGTCTCGGGGAACTGGGAAGATAGGAGTAATTTTACTCCCATCATTCACCCTTTCACTGAGGAGTGGCGGTCTGGTTGCACGGCTCCAGGTGTGCATGCGGGTTCGTCTAGGGTGGATTTTTTCCACTTGTTCTTTGGGGAGGCGTTTGTGGGGCGCATAGTGGAACAGACCAATATATTTTCACGAACACAGCGCTGTGAAAGTGAACGTTTGGGAACCACGAGCAGGCATTCCCAACAATATGGCTATCCTGTTACAATTTCAGAGATGTTCTTATTTTTTGCCCTGGTTCTCTTGATGGGTGTGGTAAGGAAAAAACAAATTCCTGCCTACTGGACAACTGACCCAATCATCCTCACACCTTTCTTTGGAAAGGTGATGAGTCGTAACAGATTTCAGCATATTCTCGGCCGCCTCCACTTTTTTGATGCAGAAGATCCAGCCAATGCAAATAACACAGATAAAATGAGGATAATTAGGCTGGTATTTGATCATTTACGGGAAATGTTCCGCTCCTCATTTGATCCTTACAGAGACCTCGTCATAGACGAGAGTCTTGTGTTGGGGAGAGGCAATATTTCCTTTCGGCAGTACATACCCAGCAAGAGACACCGTTTCGGGTTCAAGATCTTTGTTATGTGTGACTGTAAGACTGGTTATGTGCAAGACATAGTCTTGTACACGGGCGCACAGACAGATATAACAGAAGATCGTAGTACAGGACTCTCTGGGGCAGTGGTGAAGACAATGATAGAAGAGTACCTTCATCGTGGTCATGTGTTGTACCTGGACAACTGGTACACTAGCCCTCTTCTCGCTAGGTTCCTCCACCAACACGACACCAGAGTCTGTGGTACAGTCAAGAGAAACCATCGCCATATGGTCAAGATAGGGAGGAAACTTGACAAGAACGAGGTGGTTTTCTTCCAGGCCAAACATCCTTGCCACCCTGTGGAACCACAATAGGGAAGTTTGCCTCCTATCAACTGTTCACAGCCCCCTGATGCACCGCACAGACTCCGTGGATCACCGTAGCGAGAGGAGGCGCAACGTCTGGAAACTCGAGTCTGTACTGGACTATAATCTGAACATGAGGCAAGTGGATCAGTCAGACTCGATGATTTCCAGTGTTGACTGTGCCAGGACCACGATGAAGTGGTACAAGAAACTCTTTTTCCACTTGCTCGACATCACGGTCCTGAACGCACACTACCTGCACGCCATGACCACCGGAGTATCCGAGACCTTTGAGGGGTTTGTGAGGGAGCTGGCACGTGAAATAATCGCCAAGCATGCCCAGGACAGACCCACACACCGCACCCGCACCCCCATGGCTGCCCAGACTCCCCTACGCCTCGCAGGACGCCACTATCCTACCACAATCCCTTCCGACCCAAACCGTCGTAAACCCCAGCGCTGCTGCCATGTATGCAAACACTCGACAGTCAGACCATCCACTCAGAGAAAAGACACAAGGTACGAGTGTGTCGAGTGCAATGTTGCGTTGTGCCTTCAGCCATGTTTCAAAGAGTACCATAATTTCCTACACTACTGAAACTGTGTGGGATGGCGATATGACACTCATTATAATGGTAAGGCCAGTCAGTAGGCTAGGTGCTAAATCATATATAAAGTTGAAACGGGTGTAATGTTTTCAGGAAAGTAATGTATAAGTTGAGAAATAGTGTAAGTTGAAAGAAGTGATATCAAAACTACACCCACTGTGTAAATCTGCGAAAATATGATGCTCAGTATAACACTCTGGTCAGTAAATATGTGATAGCAAGAATATAAAGTGGAAACGGGTGTAATGTTAGCATGAATAAAACGTGTAAGTTGAAAAATAGTGTAAGTTGTAATAATTGATGTCACGAGTACACCCACTGTGTAAATCTGCGAAAATATTACGCTCAGTAGAACATTCTGGTCAGTACGTATGTGATAGGAATTATATAAAGTGGAAAAGGTTGTAATGTTAGTAGTAAGGTAATTTATAAGTTGAATACTAGTGTAAGATGAAACAAATGATATCGCGATAACACTCACTGTGTAAGTACGCGATAATATGACGCTCAGTAGAATCGTAAAGTCTGAAATTATGTGATATCAATTATATCAAGTATAAACATGTGCAATGCTAGTGGAGAATTATTATATAAGTACAACAATAGGTTGTAAGTTGAAATAGTAGTCATAGCGACTTCACCGTGTGTGTTATTATGCGCTATTATTATGCTAAATATTTACGTAAGGCCTGAAACTATCTCAAAACAGTTCTCTAAAGTTGAAAAGTGTATAATGTTATTAGGAAAGTATTATGTAAGTAGAAAAAACACAATACAAGTTGAAACAACAGTCACAGCGAGTTCACTCACTATGTAAATAAGCGCTAACATTACGCTAAATGTTATCGAAAGGCCTGTGAATACGTAAAAACAGTTCAATAAAATGTAAAATGGTATAATGTTATTGTAGAAGTATTATGTAAGTAGAAAAAATGATATGCATCATGATTCAGGAATGTTAGCGATTCATCGTGACCAGTCTGCCCGATTTTGCTTGTTTCGCACGATGGTACAATGCTTATTTCAGCTCTATTTTTGTATAAAATCCAATTTACTCTTTTATCACATGTTTTTATGTTTGTAATAAATACATATCTACTTACTTTTATTGGTTTCCCAGACTTATAATACCATAGAAAACGTTAGAGGCTCAGACCACCTACAGAGAACACTGTACCAGGTGTGACCAAGGTATACCTGTCTAGGGCACTGACCATTGTTTCTGACCAAAAGCGAAAGTTTTAGCATAACAAATTTGGGTCCAAAAATGGTCGGGATTAGGGGGTAGCAGTGGTGAAAAAGTGGTCGGGACGGGGCGGGTTAAAGACAAAATGCCCCTATGAATACCAGACACTTCTTTTTTCCTATTTTCTTTGCACAGAGGAATAATTATACCCGCCCTCCAATCCTTTGGGACTCCACCTTCCTCCCAGGACAATCTGCACATCATCTATATCCATTCATCTACTGTCTCTCCCCCATGCTTCAGCATTTCATCTCACACTCCATTAGTTCCTGGGGCTTTCCCCATTTTGACTCTTCATTGCTTCCACTACTTCCATCCTACTGATTTTTTCCTCCCCTCTCACCTCCCTACTTCTCCCAGCCATTTCCCAGCCACTTATACTTGCATTACTTTCATTTTCTATGTTTAACAGTTCCTTAAAGTGTTTTCAACAGTTCCTTAAAGTGCTCAATGTTTGTCTCCTCTCCACTAGCAATCTACCCTTTTTATCTTTCACTCCCCAGCTAACTTCTTTATAACCCTGTCTAGCTCTCTTTACCTCTTTCCAGGACATTTTCTTACATTCCCTCCACTTTACACTGGAATTCCTTCTAAATTCCTCACTTACGCATTTCTTACTAATCCTTTCACCTCTCACTTCCTCTCTACTTGTAACTTTCTCTTCTGTCTCTCAACTTCCTTCAGGCCCCTGCTTCCCATCCACACACTATATGCTTTTTTCTTTTATGTCATAGCTTGTCTCACGTTCATATTCTACCATGATGTTCCTTGCACCCCCTTTCGTCTTCTCATCACCCCACACACCACCTAACTTAATGCACATATTTCTTCTGGGAATATCTTGCACACACCTTCCACCTCCTCCATCTGTTCCAAATCATATTTACCCAATCGGTCCTCCACTTTTCTCTTATATTCTGCCTTTTTTTTTTTCCATCCTCTTGCAACCCATCTACCCTCCTTCTATGGACTACTTCCTCCTTACCTTCCCTCCTTCTATTCCTCCATTGCATTGGAAACTTTACTTTCACCACCACCAAGTGGTGGTCAGATAGTCCACTCCCCCGTCCTCTGTATGCTTTTGCATCCATTACATACCTAATTTTCTCATCCACATGCACATAATCAATAATTGCCTTGCATTCATTTAATTCACAACCCAGCCTTATGACTCGCCATGTATATCTGTGTATCATTTTGTGCCTAAATAGGGTGTTGGAACTCCCCACACAGAGTTCACTAGAGCACTGCTATTTTCAACCACTTCTGCAGGCACACCCCACTCACCAACTACTCCATCCACCTTCACATTCTCTACTTTTCCATTCATATCACTAGCCCACTTCTTGTAATTCATCAGTGGCCTTCTAAGCTGTACATCTAACACTATCCACTAATATGCTGGTGATTCCACCCTTCACCTTTCCATTTGCTTCCAGTATCATCTATCTCTCAGTTACTTCAACAGACAAAGGATAAGGCTATGGCACACCTAATGTCTGACTTGGCTCATATCTCTGATTGGGGTAAAAGTAACGATGTTGGATTTAATTCATCAAAAACTCAGTTTTTACATAGTTCAACCTGATCAAATCTTCCGCAGAAGTATCCTTTAATTTTTAACAATATTCAACTAAAATCCCGCATCATCTTTAAACACACTTGGGGTTTCATTTTCTCGAGCTTTATCTTGGAAACATCACATCGCCTCTCTTGCAATATCTGCTTCCAAGAGATTTGGTGTGCTAAGCCAACTCCATGCTTTCTTTACCCCTGCACAGTTGTTGACTTTATACACATGCTTTATTCGACCCTGTGTAGAATACAACTCTCATAAGTGCTGAGGCTCGCCACATACAGCTCTTTTCGTCCTATTAACGCCTCACCTCTTAATGGCTCTCTTCAACCTCTGTCACATCGCCGCACTGTTGCATTTTTATCTCTTTTCTATCGCTGCTTCAATGGTCATTGCTCCTCTAAAATATCTGCTTGTATCCCTCCACCACTTTGGCAAGTGTGTAGCACCCATCTGGTAAAAAACTCGCTTCCCATTTCTGTCCAGGTATCTAATGCAAGAGTTAAGTGTTACTCCCAGTCCTTCATGTATAGATCAGGTCAACTTTGGAACTGTCTCCCTCTGTCTGTATTGGCTACTGCCTATGATCTCTCGTCTTCCAAATGCAGTTTGTCCAGGCATCTCAAAATGAAATTAATGCATCTTGAACTTGGTTACCTGTTTTTTTTTTTGTGTGTGTGGGAACGGTCTGCAGGCTCCTGGCCTTTGGTTCCTTCTTTCTTGCATAAAAAAGGATGTTGTTCTAGTCAAAGTATTTGCGAATTAGCACCTTCATCACTGCGTCACAAAACCTGTGAGGGTCCTCACTAGGGTCATCCACAGCTTAGGCCAAGTACACAATAAAATTTAGCAAATATGCAGTTTTGTAACCACAAATGACAAAGAATACGAGGTCTAATTGATGTCATTTGGACAGCACATACTGAATAAACGCTAATTGTCCCAAGAACAGCTTTAGCTACTTGTCCACTACCGCTTTTTACAATGGGTGGAAGAACCTTGTGAATGAGTCATTCAGCATGGTTAGTAGAGGGTGAAATTCACAGTCTGTCACAAGGTGCTGACACCATTTTTGGGGGGAAACGCAAGTACCAATGTATGTCTAGTTACCGGTCCCTGGACATAAATTTCTCCAACACTGGAGTGGCCACCAAGTCATCAACTATCTAGTAATCCTGCAGCACGTACTTTTTCACACGTGCTATCGGCATAGAGAGGGCAAGCCACACGTACATCTCTCCCACGTCGACATGTGTCCATTCCTTCAACTGCACCCTTGGGCATGCTGAGGTGTTGAACTAGCCCTGGCAGAGTTTCTGGTGGAAACTGATTTCCCATAACAGGTATTCCATAATGGCCATCGAAAGGAAGGCCTGGAAAAGGGTGCTGATACTGGAATCACTTCCAGCTGTGGACTCTGCCTGCATGCCTACCAGGCTGTAGTCAAAGGCAGAATTGGCTGGCTTGAAACCTGCACCCCCCTCCCATACGAAAGCATCCACTCTGGGAATATCTTCCACGGCTGGGTACAGGGCAATGATCCCAATTATCATGACCTTCACCCCAGCCAAGTCGCCAACATGCTAGGCCCATGGGATGACGGGGAGGGAAGAAAACTTATGATGACTCATTCAAGGTGGGAGAGAGAAAAGCATGGGAGCATTACTGGTGGCTACATTTGGCAGGGCTAATGCAGGGTGTTCAGGTAGGGTGGAATGGAGAGGGCAGCATGAAGGTGCCTCCACTTGGTTTGCACAGCAAATAATTTTTCTCTTGATTTTCGCCCTCCCCACTCTCTTCCTCACCCTCAGACTCATCAGATGACTCCCTTGACTCATCGGAAGACTATGGAGATGCAGAGTAAACTTCAAGGTCGTTGGGGTCACTCTCCGGGATAGCATGGAGATCGGGGAAGAGGGCTGGGAGCCTGGCCACACCACATCATTCTCCACATCGTATCAACCAGCCATGAAGGGTGATGTTTCCCCACTTGAAATAGATGAGACTATCAGTTCAAGTGTCCTTCCTATTGCAGAGTCACTTAGTCCTCGCCTGGGCATGGTAGAAGGCTTGGCAGGGGTGGATGTAACATGCTGCAAGGATGCAAGCGAGAAGAGGGAATGGAGTCAGAAACTGGAAATAGAACTCTTTGTCCACATGCACTAGCACTGCACTCAGATGACTAACTTTGGTAACTTACAGCCACCCTAGTGGCTGGGAGAGTGTGATGATGAAGAAAGAAATGGCCGGAGCTTCAAACAATAGTGGGAAATTGCAGGCACATAGGTCCAACATTCAAGGGCCTCCCTGGATCCTGTGTGCATGGGACCAATTGAATACCCAAGGCACATGGTTCAATGATAAATGTTCCATCTCAGTCTTCCAGTATTACACAGCAGGTAAGGCAGATCTAATGTGCACCTTGTATATGAATTGCACTCAATATTGCTGTTGTTTCTACTGACTCAAAAGCGTTTTCTATCCCAATGAATACCATACACAATGGTTTCATGTACTAATTTGTCTTCTCAGTTATTTAATTTATTGTGTGTGTGTGGTCAATGGGTGAAAATCAATTTTAAAAGTCTGCTTGATCCCTGGTTTGGTTAGAATCTAGTATATAAGAAATTCTAATTGTGATGATCCTTGCAAATGTTTGTGTATAACTGACAAGCTGATTGGAATGCGTTGAGCAAGAATAAAATGATTTTGCAGTTGGAAGACCCTAATCCCCCCCAAGAGTTGGCAAGTTCCACTTCTCATGGGTAACAGTGACAGGACCTGGCAGTGCGACGCGACCTGAAACAATACGCAAGGTAGTAAGTCCCTGAGACCTAGAAAGGCCCTGGAACCCGACACAGTTAAAAGTTGTGCAATACATAATAGGTGCCCTTAGTCCATCATGAAGTCGAAGCACGACTGGGAGACATTCATTGAAAACTAGAGTGACACGTCGCTAAATCAGTATGGATGAAACCAAGGCATTCCCAAGACATTATGCTGAAGCAAAGTGACCCTCTGGCCTACATACCCATCCTATGCAGGCAATGCAGAACCAAATCCGGGCTCCCTCAACAGTTATTAAGGGCAGACATATCAGAAACCATAAGCCCTCTGATGGGGTAGTTAATCTCTCACCTCATAGGTAGTGATGGTAATATCTGGAAGGACTGGGACCTGACACAGTAGGCGAGGCTATCCCTTTGAGAAGGGTCCCAAGCCCTTTGCTAGCATGACTGGCGAGACGTTCGTTGAAGAACAAACCTCGGCATGGCTGTACATGTTCCAGAGACGGTTCACATAAGTACCTTAATCTCTCTCTCTCTCTCTCTCTCTCTCTCTCTCTCTCTCTCTATATATATATATATATATATATATATATATATATATATATATATATATATATATATATATATATATATATATATATATATATATTAGGAAAGGTAGATTTTCCACGTTGTTAGAAGGACACAAGTCAAGAGTGAGAGCAGTGGAAATGAGTTATTTAAGAGGAGCCTGTGGAGTCACATGGAGAGACAGGCTGACGAATGAGGATATAAATGAGCGTTGTGGTGTGGATGTGGATGTGATAGGAAACGTTATGAGGAACACACTAAGGTGGTTTGGCCATGTGGAGAGGATGGAGGGTGAAAGACTGACGAAGAGAGTGTATGTGAGTGAGGTGGAGGGGGGAAGAGGGAGGGGGAGGCCGAGGATGAGATGGAGGGATGGGGTGGAGAGGTATATGAGAGAGGGGGATGTGAGTTGGGAGCAGGGCAGTGAAATGGAGGGGGACAGGGCGACTTGGAGGCGATATGTTTGTGGCCACCCCAAACGGGATTGAGGCGTCTGGCAATAGATAGATAAATAGATCACTCACTTCCATCATTCCACGTTGACCTTTCTGGCAAATAGAATAGCAAGTTTTCAGTTTGTAGTTCTCTGCATCCCTTTTTCTTTTTGCTCGTTGTATCAGGATTTTTCCTCTTTTGTATCCAATTTTCCAATGTACATCTATTTCCTCTTTGATCTGAATGGAACTCTCACTTGCGGGCACCTTTCTTTTCTTTGAACACTTACTGTTTTCGAAGGATTTACATTTGCAACAGGAGATATCAAAGAGTTCCTTCTGCACTTCTGCATATGAGTTTTTTAGTTTTCAAGCTGTTTGTTGTAGCAGTCTTTCCCTTAGTTTATGACTAGGGTCTTTGTACTTAGAATGGTTGTCCAAAACCAGCTATGTACTTCTTGTTAGGTGAACACAAGGAACTGAAGTTTTTTCCCAAAGACACTGAAGTTCTGATCCATGATCCTTCGCTATTTCTTTCACAGACACTTTTGATTTATCTGTATCAACAAAAAGTGACTTTCCACATCCCACTTCGTTGGAACTTGCTTGTCACCAATAGTTCATAAAGTGCCAAAAATATAATGAGTTAAGGCAGACCGAGTAGTGTGAGCCATAATTGTAGTTGTCCAAGATATTTAGCTGAAAATGAAAAAAAAAAAATAATAATAATAATAATATGAGAGCAAAGAATAGATGATTAAAAAAAAAAAAAAAAAGGTCTGACCTATAAGACTCCTACAACGGCACTGATGCGCCAGATTCAGCTAATGGCAAGATATTGACGAAGCAGGCACTTTTTTTTTATGCGAGGAAGAAGGAACCAAAGGCCACGAGCCCGTAATAACTTTTTCTTCCAGGAGAAAAACAAAATGCAAGAGAGAGCCAATATCAAGATCCGATCATTTCGAGATGCCTGGACACACTGCGTTTCAAAGACTGGAGATTATAGGAAGCATACAAACAGAGGGAGACAGTTCCAGAGTTGACCTGTTGCACAAATGAAGGACTGGGAGTAACGGTTAACTCTTGCATTAGAGTGTTGGACAGAAAAGGGATGAGCGTTTGCTGCTAGACGGGTGCTACGTGCCAGTTGTAGAGGTGGAGGAATGCATGCAGACAGTTAAGAGGAGCAGTGACCATTGAAGTAGACATAGAAAAGAGATAAAGATGCAACAGTGCGGCTAAGAGACAGTGGTTGAAGGGACTCAGTAAGAGGAAGAGAATTAATGAGACAAAAAACCTTTGACCTTTGACACCCTATTGAGAAGAGCTGGATGCAGGGAACCTCCCCACACATGAGAGTTGTACTCCACACATGGGCGGATGAAACCCGTGTATAGCGTCCACAATTGTGCAGGGGTAAAGAAGGAACGGAGTCGGCTTAGCACACCTAATCTCTTGGAAGCAGATTTTACAAGAGATGTTATATAATCTTTCCAAGACAAGTCCCGAGTAAATGAAACCCCAAGCATGTTCGAAGATGATGCAGGATTAAGCTGAATATTAGTAAACATTAGTGGGTACACTTGTGGAATATTTTGGCTTCGGCTTTCCTGTCATTCTCTGACTAAATATATCTGTGCTGTTTACTTATCCCCGAATTCTACTGACTATCAAAAATTCTTTGACTATCTTACTTCTACGATGGAACACATTCTGTCCATTTCTCCTTTCTCTGAAATCTCCATTCTTGGAGATTTCAATGTTCACCACCACCTTTGGCTCTCCTCTCCTTTCACGGATCCACCTGGTGAACAAGCCTACATCTTTTCTATCCTTAATGACCTAGAGCAGCTTGTACAGCACCCTACCCGTATCCCTGACCGCCTTGGAGAGAGCTCCAACATACTTGACCTCTTCCTCACAACTAATCCTTCTGCTTACTCTGTTAATCTTTTCTCTCCGTTGGGCTCCTCCGATCACAACCTTATTACCTTAACCTGTCCTATCACTCCGGTACGGCTCTGTGGACCCTCCAGGAAACGTCGTCTGTGGCACTTTGACCGCGAACTGGGGAGGCCCTCAGGCAGTACTTCTTTAACGATTTTCCCTGGAATGATTATTGCTTCCATGGCCGGGAGCCATCTGAGTGTGCCTTGCGCATTACGGAGGTTATTCTCTCGGGCATGGAAGCTTCGCCATTCCTTTCTCATATCCTTTGACTAACGCAAGAAAGCCTTGGTTTAATCACGCTTGTTCTAATGCTGTCCGCAACAAGGAGAGGGCCTACAAATGGTACCGGAGCCAACCCACACCTGAATCACATCATCTTTACGTTTCTGCCCGGAATCGTGCTAAGTCTGTTCTTCGCTCTACTAAAAATAATTTCATCCATAATAAATGCTCTCAACTCTCCAACTCGAATTCTTCCCGCTCCTTCTGGCACCTTGCCAAAAATCTTTCTAACAACTTTACCTCATCATCCTTCCCTCCTCTTTTCTACTCTGATGGTTCTGTAGCTATTTCTTCTACTGATAAAGCAGATCTCTTAGCTGAACTTTCTCCTCCAATTCCACCTTAGACGATTCCGATTGCTGTTCCTCCTTCACTTCTCCCCTCTGACTTCCTCATGGCTGACATTAAAATTTCTTCAGTTGATGTATTTTCAGCTATCACTGGCCTCAGTACTAAAAAGGCATATGGGCCTGATGGGGTCCCTCTGTTGTTCTCAAGAACTGTGCTTCTGTGCTTACACCCTGCCTAGGCAAACTCTTTCGCCTTTGTCTGTCAACTTGTACCTTTCCTTCTTGCTGGAAGTTTGCTCTCATTCAGCCAGTCCCAAAGAAAGGTGACCACTCCCAACCCTCCAACTATCGTCCAATTGCTTTAACGTCCTGTCTTTCAAAAGTTTTCAGTCAATTCTTAATAGAAAAATTTTAAGGCATCTTTCCTATCACAACCTTCTTTCCGATCGTCAGTATGGGTTCCGTCAGGGACGCTCCACTGGCGATCTTCTCTCTACCTTTCAGACTCCTGGTCATCCTCCTTTCGGGACTTTGGCGAAAGCTTTGCCATTGCACTTGACATCTCAAAGGCTTTCGATCGAGTCTGGCATAAATCTTTAATTTCCAAACTGCCCTCCTACGGTTTCTATCCTTCTATCTGTGCCTTCATCGCTAGCTTCCTTTCTGGTCGTTCTATAGCCGCTGTTGTAGACGGCCATCGTTCTTCTCCTAGATCTATCAACAGTGGTGTTCCTCAGGGCTCTGTCCTATCACCAACTCTCTTCCTTTTATTCATCAATGATCTTCTAAGCTGTACATCTAACCCTATCCACTCATACGCTGATGACTCCACCCTTCACCTTTCCATTCGGTTCCCACATAACGCCCATCTCAACAGTTACTTCAAGAAACAAGGGATGAGGCTATGGCACACCTAATGTCTGACTTGGTTCGTATCGCTGACTGGGGTAAAAATAATATGGTTGTCTTTAATGCATCTAAGACTCAGTTCTTACACCTATCAACCCGACAAAATCTTCCACAGGTATACCCATTAATGTTTAATAATATTCAGCTTAATCCTGCATCATCCTTGAACATGCTTGGGGTTTCATTTACTCAGGACTTATCTTGGAAAGATCATATTACATCTCTTGTAAAATCTGCTTCTAGAGATTGGGTGTGCTAAGCCGACTCCGCTCTTTCTTTACCCCTGCACAATTGTTGACTCTATACAGAGGTTTTATCCGCCCCTGTGTGGGTACAACTCTCATGTGTGGGGAGGCTCCCCACATACAGCTCTACTCAAATGGGTGGATTCAAAGGCTTTACGTCTCATTAACTCCTCCTCTTACTGACTCCTTCAACCTCTGTCTCTTCGCCGCACTGTTGCATCTTTATCTCTTTTCTATCACTACTTTAATGGTCACTGCTCCTCTGAACTGTCTGCTTGCATTCCTCCACCTCTCTGGGCGCGTAGCACCCGTCTGGCAGCAAACTCTCATCCCTTTTCTGTCCAACTCTCTAATGCAAGAGTTAACCGTTACTCCCAGTCTTTCATTTATGCAACAGGTCAACTCTGGAACTGTCTCCCTCTGTCTGTATTTCCTGCTGCCTATGATCTTCAGTCTTTCAAACGCAGTGTGTCCAGGCATCTCAAAATGATCGGATCTTGAATTTGGCTCTCTATTGTATTTTGTTTTTCTCTTGGAGGGAACTGTTACTGCGGGCCATGGCCTTTGGTTCCTTCTTCCTCGCATAAAAAAAAAAAAAAAAAAAAAAAAAAAAAAAAAAAGAACTGAGTCTTTGATGCATTAAAAACAACAAGATTATTTTTAGCTCAGTCAGAATTACGAGACAAGTCAGACACTAGGTGTGCCATAGCCTTATCCCTTGTTTGTTGAAGTAATTGCTGAGATGGGCGTTGAGGGAACCGAATAGAAAGGTGAAGGGTGGAGTCATCAGCGTATGAGTGGATAGGGTTAGATGTACAGCTTAGAAGGTCATTGATGAATAAAAGAGAGTTGGTGATAGGACAGAGCCCTGAGGAACACCACTGTTAATACATCTAGGAGAAGAACGATGATCGTCTACAATAGCTGCTATAGAACGACCAGAAAGGAAGCTATTGATGAAGGCACAGATAGAAGGATAGAAACCGCAAGAGGGAAGTTTGGAATTTAAAGATTTATGCCAGACTCGATCGAAAGCCTTTGAGATGTCAAGTGCAGTGGCAAAGCTTTCGCCAAAGTCCCGAAAGGAGGATGACCATGAGTCTGAAAGGTAGGTGAGAAGATCGTCAGTGAAGCGTCCCTGACGGAACCCATACTGACGATCAGAAAGAAGGTTGTGATAGTAAAGATGCTTTAAAATTTTTCTATTAAGAATTGACTCGAAAACTTTTGTGATACAGGATGTTAGAACAACTGGACGATAGTTAGAGGGCTGGGAATGGTCAACCTTCTTTGGGACTGGCTGAATGAAAGCAAATTTCCTGCAAAAATGAAAGCTACAAGTTGACAGACAAATGCAATAGAGTTTGCCTAGGCAGTGTGTAAGCACAGAAGCACAGTTCTTAAGGACAACAGGAGGGACTTCATCAGGCTCATATGCCTTGTTAGTATTGAGGGCTGTGATGGCAGAAAATACATCAGCTGAAGAAATTTTAATGTCAGCCATGAGGAAGTCAGAGAGGGAAAGTGATGGAGGAACAGCACCAGAATCGTCTAAGGTGGAACTGGAGGAGAAAGTCTGGGGAAAGAGATCTGCTTTATCAGTAAAAGAAATAGCTATAGAACCATCAGAGTAGAAAAGAGGAGGGAAGAAAGATGAGGTAAAGTAATTAGAACAAGCGTGATTAAACCAAGGCTTTCTTGCAATTGTCAAAGGATATGAGAAGGATATGTATGCTTCCATGCCTGAATTACCTCCGTAATGCGCAAAGCACACTCAGATGTCTCCCGGCCATGGAAGCAATAATCATTCCAAGGAAAATCAAAGAAATACTGCCCGAGGGCCTCCCAGTATGCAGTAGTATCACAAGTTTTTACATGTAGCGTGGCATTGGTGCGACTAAAATTATTGGTGTTAAACCAAAGTGTCACTGACAGATCATTCAAACAGGTGATGTTTAACAGTCAGCTACAACCCCATCATCTTGAGAGGTCTCCTTTATGACCTCGTTGATCACGTGGAAGTGGCAAAAATTTTACATTCTCGAAGTCATTCTACTGCCCATACCATACAACATCCCGTCCTATATTGTCTTTCCCTTTTGTAACCCATTAGCTCCAACAATTCCTGCATGAGAGATTTTGCAGGAAGGGTGCTTCGCCTGTCGGCTCATAGTCGCGAAGCTCATAGGCCCCTACCCCTGGGTTCCCTTCTTTATTAAAATTTGAAAATGCCTAGTTCCGTCCTATATTGATGTCACTGGGGGCAAATGGGTTAAACAGTCGCGGTAAGGAAACAAATGGCTTAAGGCAATTTGTTCGTTTCCCCTTCTCAATCGGTTAAGTAATTTTCCTTTTAGAAATCTACCTATCGTTGACCTTTCTAAACCGTTTCTTCTTTCCTTCCTCTCCCGCCTCCTCCTCATTTGGTTTTAAATCCATCCACTCAGAAATGTTGGTCGGCTTCGTGGCAGCGTCGAGCTTCACTGCAATGCAGTTTGCTTAGTAAATCTGCAATCCACAACCCGACTTGCACCCAGTCATATTAAAACGACTCAACTTGCGCGCAACCATAGTAAAACAGTAATTTCTTGGTCTTCATATACTGACATTCGGGCTATGTGGAAGGAAAGGAGTTCCTGTGCCGGTTTTCGCAGTTATCTTGTCGTTCATGTAGAGAAATATACTACAACATATATAACAAATTACTAATTGTCCTTTCAATTCCGAAGTCTCTCTCTCTCTCTCTCTCTCTCTCTCTCTCTCTCTCAACTAGCAAAAACAAAAGCAGCAGCTGCAGCAGCAGCAGCAGGAACAACAACAACAACAACAACAACAACAACAACAATGACAACAACTACAATAATAATAATAATAATAATAACAATAATAATAATAATAATAGTAATTGGCTAGAAACTACCAACAGCAGTTAAAATGTTTTTCAATTAAGTGTGATGAGATATTATTTTATTTCTGCAACGTGCAGGCGACTTTCTTAAATTTAGGAATTACTGATCGTAGGGGTTGAGTTTATGCAGAATCAGTCTAGCTCTTCAGTTCAGTCTCTCTTAATCTGAATATTACAGTACAAAGCAGATATAGCTGGAATACAAAATCCAAAAAGATATTATCAGAGTCAAATAGTCTTTGCATAGGATTTACATTACTTGTGACCCCAGTCTTCCCCGTCACAGGAGCCACCATCAATCACTTGGTCTCCCCACACACAATCAGCGTCCCACATACTCGTATGTATGAGGGACGCTCAGTGCTGCACATTGTCCGCCACCACTGCTATCATCTCTTTGTGAAGGATCTGCCCCACCATATTCTCTTCTTCCTTGCATTAAAAAAGAAAAAAATCGTATTAACTAACCTCTTCTCTGCAATGTTGTATTTTGCATTTTGCTAATGTTACTACCAGTATATTAGAGCGTTTGATTCTTTCTGTTTACCAATGAAAAATGAAGACAGAAGTAATGGACAGCGAAATGCATTGTCGTCATCCTAGTTATACGGACATCTGAATATATAAGTGCATTAATTTAGAAAAATTTTACGATGTAAATACGAGGGTACTTCACGAAACGGATATCATTTCAGCTGAAATAAATCTAGAAGCGCAATCTCGTATATTTGGTGTGAGAGGCACGAAGTATTAGAGCGCCTCGTGGGCTTAAGACGCAGGAGCCTTAATTATGGTGGTAAGCAATGGCACTCTGGAGTGGCATCTCATTACACACTTCACATTATTCTTGTCTGATCTGCACTATACAAAATTAGCGCTGAAATTATAAGAAAAATATATTATCGAAGAGGAACAATTATTAAATATATATATTCCACTGAGGAAATGAGGAGATAAAGGTAAACAGATTAAAGTTGCACTATTTTCGGTAAATAGGTGGTAGGTGGTGGCGATCATCATCCACTCACTTGATGTAGTGTTACCCTTTATCATTCTTTTTTCTGTGCCTACCCTCCTCTCTTCCTATTTCTCCCATCTCTCCTCTCACTTCTGATTGCTTCTCTTTCCTTCACAGGTGGCTTTACATTGAGTAACAAGCCAAATGGTTTCCTGTAAGCCAAGAAACCATTTACAACGCTGGGTGGTAACTATATAACCAAACCATACGTGCTCCCTACCTGTCAACAAGTGGGTCGGTGGAAGGTTAGTGCCCCTCCCCATAAATCAAATAACTCAAAGTCAAATGGCCACCCCTTACGGGATTATGGCGTCTGGCAATAGATAGATAGAAAGACAGAATTTATGCAGCTACTACAAAACCTGAACAGCTAATAGATTTTCATATATATATATTCATCATCATCATCAGCCGTTTTGAATATCGGCCCGCGCAAGCCGACTGGGTGCAAGCATACATTACAGTAAACGACACTGGTTCAACCACAGCACCCCTTGTGTCCGCCAATGCAGTATGTGGCCGGGTGAACACTCCCAAAGTTTATTACCCTGGGAGGGCACGAACCCTGGTCCACCCGTGTACGAAACACACACTCTACCACTGTACAATAGAGGCTCCATATATATATATATATATATATATATATATATATATATATATATATATATATATATATATATATATAATTATGTGTGTGTGTGTGTGTGTGTGTGTGTGTGTGTGTGTGTGTGTGTGTGTGTGTGTGTGTGTGTGTAAATTTTATCCACATGCATAATATTAAAACATTCGGTGAGCAAATCACGAAGTAGGAAAATGATATAAACGCTCGGAAATCTACTTAAATGTCTAACTGGACTGATTTATAACTGAAAGAAATGTGAGAAGGATAAGAGTCATGAATGATGAAGTAAGGGCAGCATAAAGAGTCATGAATGATGGTGTAAGGGCAGTATTGCAATGAGGTAGTTAGTACGTGTTTTAATACATTCTATTTTTTACCCAGTGTAAGATATGGATATCTCATTTTCCATATCCCAAGCAGCTGATCATGCTTCATCTCAGCATATTTCATCATTTACTCTCCAGTACAAGGGGTCGCTATTAAGCTAACTATAACAGGCATACAACAAACGAGACGCCACAGGACTGGAGATACCATACTTGCATAATATTACCAGTATGTCATAGCTCAACGAAATTTCGTTCTAATTACGTAAGCAATATGTGGGGAAAAATAGTTCCAAAAAACAATAATTAGAAATAATTAGTAAAACAAAATAACTGTTGTAATTCCCAATTAGATCAGTGACGTGGATGCTTGACCATCCTCTTAACTCTTTTAATCTGGTCACGGATCAATTAGCCATGTTCTTGCGATCTCCAGACAATTTTTTTTTGTCTCAGCATTAGAGATACATTTATAGTTGGACAAAAAAATAAAAACAATTTTCAGCTACCCATTAACGTTATGAGGTCCCTTTAAACAGAAGAAATTGGTCTGGTTGTACCAAAAATTAACTGTATAATTATGCCACCGGCTTGAGGCAGCAGATAATTATGACGTCTACCACATGGTCATGTCAACCTTCAGGAACACCTTTTGTGCAGAGATGGTTAGCACAACGTTACATGTAGCAGCACTAAGAGCACGGTGTCGGCTATTTTCTAGTTTATCATGTGGAGGAACTACGAAGATTGGGTCAATGAACTTCTTGGCTATAAATGGGTAGGTAGTGGACGGTTGGTAACTTCCCATAAACCGTATTTGCAGCAACTTCGTACAATAATATGTTTACTGTTAGAACAGTGTAACTCGGTGCAATTTTAATGTGAAATTTTATTTAAGGCCTTTCTTCAAGATACAGTACAATAATCTACTAACATATATACCCCTAATTCCACCAATCATTTCAGTTCTCCAGCTTCATTATCACAAAGATCTGTCCCCGAACTTTTTCAACAAGCTGTAGTGGTTAAAAAAAATAATTATGGCGTCACATTCGGTCAGCCCTACAATAGATTTATTAATAAGATAAAGCAAGGGGAACTGAGAAGGGCCTGTATAATAAGAAAATATTAAACTTCGGTATTCAACAACATTTATTAAAGCAATCTCTTGGAGATTGTAAGCGTAGCAGAAAATGGCCAGACAGGAGGTGGAGAGATGAGATAGAGAAATCTGCTTTGAAAAAGTGGCAAAGATTGACTCAGTCAAGGAATTCGTGGAGAAGGTTAGGGGAGGCCTTTGTTCAGCAGTGGACTTATAATGGCTGATGATGATGGTGATGATGATGATTAAAACAAAAAGCCTAATAAGTGTAACGATTAAAACTGTAGTCTTGGATTTAAAAAAAAAATAATAAGACTTAGGTGTATAGGCTAAATTTTTTTAATAAACTGATATGGTCGAGTTTTTCTTAACGTAGTTATATTTGAAATAATGCGTAACCTGGTCTAGAGAATTTTCTTGAGAGCAGCTTCTCTCACTTTCAGTTCACTGGACCTTACTTCACATTCCCAAAACAACTCGCTGGACTTTTTCAGATTCCTGCTTCATCCTCTGGATCATTTTAAATATGTGCACCTGCTGATTATGGAACTTGTGAGTCTTTTTGATCTCAAATCAGCTGAAAGCATAAACTTCTATGATGAATCTAATGGTTTGGTAAATTTTATCTTGTACTTCTGTAGGGTATGTATTTTTGATCCACAGGCACAACAGCCTTATTGCCAAAGTCATCCATCTTGCATGGTTTAACCCACCGCGTACCGGAGACGTGAATTTACGTCCTCACATGATGTGCACTCATATCCCAGAGATGTGAATTAACGCGGCAACATTGCAGGGTCCCTAATTTGCACAATTCTCAATTTTCGCAAGTGATTTCGTGAGTGATTTTTGGCACGTATACACGGGACACCTTCCTCTATTCCTCTACAAGATGCCAAGCAGGGACAATGCCTTACACCGCATAACCTCTCCCCCCCCCCTGCACGCCATTGTCTCGGCAATTCACCTGTTACCAGTGACCTGGCCAATAAAGACATTCAGGGCCGGAGTGATTCCCCAATCGATGACAATGTGGAGGACAAAGTTTACATAGCATTAGAGGAAGAAACAGTCAGAAATGATGACCAGGTAATGTGGGAAAAAAAGGTCATGAATGGTGATGAGTTAGTGAGTGAAACAATGCTTATAATGGCTATATTACTGTTTGAAAACCAATATACTCTTGTACTACATATAAGTTCGTACCAAGTAAATAAATAAATACTGTTTATGAGAGGATAAAATATTTACCCTCCCATAGAACTCGTTTTCTTTGGTGCCAGCCTAATAGAAAACACAGTCAGGTAAGGAGGTACTCGTACCTAGATCGAGTATTTTAAACTTCAGGTGAGCGATTTCTCTATGAATTTTCGATGTTTCTCACCAAACACGGATGTTTGAGCCCCCCCCCAAAAAAGGTCCAAAAATGTCAGGACTGGGGTGTACCACTGCTCAGAAAACGTCGGGATGAGGTGGGTTAACCCCTAAATCGTGGGCTTGTTTTGCTTTGACTTGCATATCCCGCGGGCATATTCGATCTCTGACAGACTCTAAAAATATTTGCTAAAAATCAGCTATTAGTCCTAGAATATGAAAATCATATATGCATATGGCACATACCTTCAGCTTTTTCCTGGGATGTTTGTCGAGCCTATGTCGAGTACCGTAGGACTTGTGGAGACCTCTGAAGTTGGGTAACGAAGTCTCCACTTTACACTTCCCAACAACCCATAATATGATTACCACAGCCTGCTATGGTCACTAGAAACACTATTCTATGATTCTTAAATAGTTTGGAATCCATATTCCAAAAAAAAAAAAACACACTGTGAAAGCAATGAAAATTACGAGTGCTTATGACATTTCCACTTGCGATCGTTCGCCGCTGGTCTTCTGTCATTTATTATTTTAAAAAAACACTCACTTTAAATTTCTATTACTATATAACACTTATATATATCTACAGTCTTTATCCATAAGTTTCCTTCAGTAATAGTAGTTTATTGTCACTGTAGGCATTGAATTTCTCTATCAGTAAAATACGTAGCATTCACTTTCTCGTCTTGTATACAGTACTAGCGTTGAGAGTGAATGTTACTTTCACCTTCACTTTCATAACTCATAGTATTCATACATGCTAGAGTGAAACTTTCACTTTCATTACTCCTAGTATATATACTCGTATTCTTATATTACTACTCATTTACATTTCTATTTACATTCTCTATTTTATTTACATTATTTACATTTCTATTTTATTTACACTGTGTTAGGCACTGTCACTTGCAGTAACTTATAAAACTATTTTCCACTCTTCACTTATATTTACATTCATTGCTTTCACTTGCTGTTTACACATTGTTTACACATTATTTACATTTTCACTTGCACTGTTTTACTCACCAGAAAGATCGTAGTCACTCTCTATAATTTTCAATGACAAATTGGCCAGTTCACATTCCACAGCAGTCACTTAGCCGTTTACCTCTTTCCACACGAGGTTTAGTAGGGGGTTGAGGTCACAGGGCCCTTTGCATGGGGCTAAAAAGCGGCAAGAATTTGACAGGTGCGAATCTGACGTGTTTTCACCTTGAAAGACGACAGTAAACTGAATACGGTGTGGTGGAAATTAGGTAGTTCCAGGTGAATGTAAATATCACTTAGGCCTCCCCCTTCCCTCCTTATATATATTTTTATTACGAGAATAGATTATACGGCATATTTCAAGGGGAAATAAACAGCGAAAATTAGCGAACAAGTGCATGTGAGGTGTTGTCAGGTGATAATTAGGCAATTCCAGGTGTATGGCACTATCACTTACCTTATTTCTTTTTTGTATATATTATTTGGTATAAGAATAGGGCATAGGGCTTATTTCAATGGATGAAATCAGTGGAAAATTCCAGGGAAGATTTACTTAGCATAGAATACAGTGTGGTGGCCTGCCTAGGGGGAGTCAATGCTACCAATGTCAGCCTGGTGACAGCTGCTAATATATACGCTATGAAATGATTGGCAGGAAATCTACACAATACATAATAAATTAGGTAGTTCCAGGTGAATGTAAATATCACTTCGGCTTCTCCCTTCCTTTCTTATATATATTTTTATTACGAGCATAGATTATACTGCATATTTTAAGGGGAAATAAACAGCGAAAATTAGCCAATGAATGAACGTGAGGTGTTGTCAGGTGATAATTAGCCAATTCCAGGTGTATGGCACTCTCACTTACCTTATTTCTTTTTTGTATATATTATTTGGTATAAGAATAGGGCATAGGGCTTATTTCAATGGATGAAATCAGTGGAAAATTCCAGGGAAGATTTACTTAGTGTAGCACGGCCGTGCAGGCGAGAGGAGAGGGTAATGGAGGGGAGGTAGGGAGGGAAGTCAAGAATGGGGAGAAATGGCTAAATTGTCAACAATGGATGGGAGTACAAATGAGATTAGGAGTGCTGACTAGTGTTGGACATTGGCAGTACGGTACTGATTGATGATGCAAGCCACCACTTGAAAGCCCAGGCAAATTCAAAATAACACAGAATCACAAAAGTGACGCCCTGCGGTATGATCCCTTGCTCCCAAGCATCACGAAAGTGACGCCCCGCGGTTAAGGGGTTAATGGTCCAATTTTCCATGCAGCAAATCTTGTGTTGGCTCATCCCCTTGAAATTCCTGGTGCATATTCCGAAAAAAAGCCTCTGATCACTACTGAGATAATTCAATACCTTCTCAGGAAATTCCATGTCATCCAGAAGGCTATTGAGTCTGGTGAATTCCACTTGCAGCAAACCGTGGTAGTCTACAGTGTGTCACAGAGTTTTCCCAGCAGACCTTTGAAAGCAGTGGGGCCTTTGGCACTGCCACCTAAAAGCTTGAAGACAGCTCTGAAAGGAAGCTCACTTAGATGGAGTGAACAACCAATAGTATGCAGTTTCTGCTCTATTTAATTTTCCAGAACGTTTAGAAGACCCTCCTGCTATCCTTACAAGGCTCCCATGCTATCCAGTGTTTGTATTTGTGTTGTTAAGGAGCACAGCTATCAGAGTATGGATATATTAAAAACATTAAGTTCTCGAAAGAGGTGGCCTGTGTGGTCATAGTGACGACTTTTTTCTTTTTTATGTTTCCGACTCTGGGTATAGGTTTCACAACCTTTTACCAAAGCCCAGTAGTTGTCCTTCATGCCATTCACCTCTACCCTAAAAACTTTTCTTGTTTTGTGAGTAAATTGTCTAAGTACACTATATACGCCAAACACCAAACTGCTGATCTGTATAATAATATGGTTACACTAATGAAAAATATATTTATTTTAAGCAATCAATACTGACATACTCACGGACTCTACACATTACACAAGTTAATTTAGAGATTTTCATTTTTACATCATTTAACTAAGATATCCAATTTAACTTATTTTCAATAATAATAATAACCAAGAACTTTATTTCATCTCTTCACTTTAATAACATATCTTTCATTATATGCAACGTTGGGTCTGGTTAGTACTTGGATGGGTGACCGCCTGGGAACACCAGATGCTGTTGGCATCCCTACGTCAAGTGGAGTTGGTGGAGGATTAGTGCCCCTCCCTGTAAAACAATTAACTCTAAGCCCTTGGCCACCCCATTTTGGGATACATGGTGTCTGGCAATGAATGAATGAAATGAATGATACCAACATTCTCAGCCAAATTCAAAGTTTACCTATAACTCCTAATTCAGTTATTTACTTTTCTTAAGTCTTTATTTAAAATGTGTTTTTTTTCTATTATATATCCTTGAATGAAAATATTGGTACCATCAGCAAACAAAACAAATTTTAACCTGCCGCATCCTGATAACGTATGAATATGTTGCAACGTTTTATGACGCTCAGTCCCGATAATGTATCCATACATTTTGCAATTGTGAGGTCTGTCATTTGCACATTTTTCAAATTTTGTGCATGATATTTGGTACATAAACGCAGGACACCTTCCTCTACCTGCCGCCAGGCGGGGACACTGCTTTACCCCGTGTGCTCTTCCCCCGTTTGCAAGCCATTGTCTCAACAACTCACCTGCTACCAGTGACCTGGCCAGTAAAGACACGTTGCACCACGGTATGAAACTCAAGGCGAGAGTGATTCCCCAATCGATGTCGATGTGGAGGACAAAGATTACATGGCACCAGAGGAAGAAACGTGCAGAAGTGATGAGGAGGTAACGTCGTCTAGGAAGGTGCAGTATGTTGATGTGTTTGGTGAGCGAAACAACGCTTATGTCACCTATATTATTGTCTGAAAACCAATATTTTCTTGCCCGGCATATAAATTCGTACCAAATGAACAATTATCTACCTATTCTGAGTGGTTTGCAGTAGTTACTGCTACTATATAAAATGCGACACCCACAGCACGGCTCCAGAAAACATGGTAGGCTACCAGGTGTTTAAAGGATCACTTGTTTAGACAACTTATAATCTCAGGTGAGCATTTTTCTCTAAATTGCCATTGTTTCTCACAAAAAGTGGAGGTTTGAGCCAAAAAAAAAAAAAAAAAAACAGAATTGGTCACGATTGGGGAGGTCATGGTGAAAAATTGGTTGCGACATGGCTGGTTAACATATTACCGTACTATTATGCATGATGTCATTGATAAATATTAGAAGGAGAAGTGGACCTAAAATTGATCCTTGGGATACCTCACAATATACTGCTTTATACGAAGATATTGTATTGTTTGTACACTATTTATTGCTGTCTGTGACTTGAATAACTTTTAAACCATTCATAAGCATACACCAACAGCTTTTGCAATGGAAGAGAATGCTTTAGATAAATCACAGAATACCGTTATTTGATACATCTTGTTATCTATTGCATTATAAATATTTTGCCAGAGATTATGAATAGCTAACTCTGGTGAAAATCTGGGAGAAAACCCATACTGACAATAAATACGAATGTTGAGAGGGATAATCCATCATTTTCTTAAAATACTTTTTCAATAACCTTACTAAAAGCTGGTTAGACTGACAGATCTAAAATTCGTACATAAAGACTTCTCACCTTGCTTATATACTGGGATTACTTTTGCTACAGTACTTGCTATTGTTTAGAAAAGGAGCCCTCATCAATTGATCTCTTGATTATATATGTTAGAAAAGAGGAAACTTGATCAGAACATGCTTTGACTACCTCAGTATTAATATAGTGATGTCCAGGGGCTGTTACTTTAAGATTATTAACCCGAGGCATCCTGACTACATATGGATACGTTGCCACGTTTTGTCATGGTGACACCCAACAACGTATCCATACGTTTTGCAATTGCGAGGTCCGTCATTTGCACATTTTTCAAGTTTCATGGGTGACTTTTGGTAGGCATATGTGGGAGACCTTCCTCTACCCAACGCCAGGTGTGGATACTACCTGGCCCCACCTGACCCCCCCTCCCCTCTGTACTCCATTTTCTCAGCAACTCACCTGTTAGCAGTGACCTGGCCAGTAAAGACATGTCACACCACGGTCTCTCCAATGACGAAATTCAAGGCAAAAGTAATTTCCGAGGTGGAGGACAAAGAAAGAAGCCAGAGGAAGAAACAAGCAGAACTGATGAGGCGGGAACGTCGTAAAGGAAGGTGCCATATGTTGATGTTTTTGGTGTGTGAACAACACTTATAGCGCCTATATTATTATGTGAAAACCAAGACACTCTTGTACTATATATAAAATTGTACCAAATAAATAAATATTTACATATAATGAGTGGTTTGGAATAGTTACCCCTCCCGAGAAAACTTTTTTTTCTGGAGCCTGGCCTGAGAGAACACAGAACCAGGGTGGGGGTACTGTTACCTGTACTTGCTATTTCTAAACTCAACTGAACACTTTCTCTCTGAATTTTCGATGTTTCTCATTTTAGCAGAGGTTTTAGCCACAAAAATAAAAAATCTTTTTGAAAATCTGCCAGGATTGGGAGGGGGGGGTCAGTGGTGAAAAAATGCCAGGATGCAGTGGGTTAACAATTTCTTTTCCATCAGAAATCGTAGTCGGTTGAAAAACGATTGAATACAGAATAGGATCAGGTAGATACTCTGTAAATGAAGGTGATGACTGCTGTATGTTGCTGTTAAGTCTGATGGCTACACTAATAATATATTGTTACGTCCGCATCCCCACACTGCCACTGGCTCCAACAGCAGTAGTTCAGTACAGGAAGGATATTGCCCAGTGAGTTGTTCTCCTTATGGTCAGCCTTTCTGTGTACAGCACACAAGATCAGCTTAGACGAAAATAAACACTGGGTTCTTCTAGTTCACTGTTTTTATTTTCCTGATAATTCCACTTAATGCTTTCCAGCTTCACTTCACTGTTCTCACAAGCACTAGAGCTATACAAACTTTACTAACTGCTATTACACTTAATGCTTGACAACACATCACTGTTATTACACTTATATGCTTGACAACACCTCGCTGTTTTCACAAGTACTGAAAATATAGGCTACAAACTGACACTACACTACACTCAAACTGAACTGAAAACCAACTGAACTAGTTCTAGTCTCCTCCCCATCCTTATATAAGCTTGCATTGTTCTAGAATTATCTACATTTTTCCACAGTTCTGCTGTATTCTAGAGAGAGAGCACAGTTACCAACTTGGAGACAACCAAAATAAGCAAGAGTTTTCGTACATTACATGACACTGTAAATTATTTACCACACAAACTTAATTTCAATTACATAATTTAACAATCATGTAAATAAAACATTATTGAGAAAAAGTGCAAAACAATTAAGCATAACTTATGAAATAACTATGCTCACAAACTGCAGGCAAACTGGTAACTCTGATTAGTACCGAAATCTATGGTAAAGGAAATCTCGAGAGGCTTCTCAAGCACATAACTGGCAAATCCCGCTACTTAACATTATTCATTAAAACACCGCTATTTCAGTCTCATTTGTGAAGGTTCTGTTGTTCAATGTAAAGGAAGTAACTGGTGTGGGCTTATTTTTTTCCTCTTAGAGCATATGTAAACTCCCATGTTCCTTTAAAATTGCCTGAAGAATCCCTTAATCTTGAATTAAAGTAATTAAACTTGGCTGTTCGGATTATTGTTGTTAACATATTTCTATACTTCTTAAAAGTACCGTAGTCTCATATGCAAGGGGCCATCTGGCACATGATTTATACAAGTTTAATAGAGTTCTTAATAGCTAGTGTTATCTATGGTTTTCCTACATGGTTTTCTTAAATTGCATAGTTTTTTTTTTTTTTTTTTTTAAAGCTTGTTGTGAAAGATCCTAAAATTCTCTGCATAACTGTCATAATAATTAACATTTATGTCCATCTACTATTTGTAAAATCTGTTTTAAAGTTATTAATCGCGTTCTCTGTAAATATGCTTTGGTTATTTTATGAATGGAACAGTGTAGGTTATTTGATATAGAAAATGAACTAAAAACAGGGAAATTATCACTTATAGATGAATATAGAATTCCACAGGTATGATAACTTTGCAAATCATTTGAAGAAATGTTGTCAGTTAAAGTAGTCGTATTTATTGTTAGTCTCGTAGGTTTAGTTATGGTTCAAAGATATCAATATGAATAAAAAAGTTTTATGCCATACTGAACAGTGTTATGGTTGTAATTAAGCAAGTTTGTATTCAAATCACCCATTATATAACATGGCAATAACTTTACTGATGTTACTACTTATAAACTGTTCTCAATCGACACTAAAAATTCATCAAAGTTTGCATTGGGTGGTTTGTATATCTTTTCGAACTGCGAAGCTAGGATTTGTGGTAATTTATTTATTATGCATGTACAGTAGAGGGCTACACCGCCACTTTTTGTCTTATGGTTAAAGTCTACTACCTATTCTCTCATCTTATAAAGTTCACGGATGTCAGCATTTAAGAACATCTTACATAACTCCATAATATCACATTTGAACCCTAATGTACCTACGCAGTTTTCAACTTGTGATTCCAAGTGAAGTGGTGCACTCCTGATATTATATGACAATAGTTTAAGGCTGGGATCTAGAATATTTAATTTCATATCAATATCAGAGGAGTAAAAATTACAAGCAGGTTCGCATACACCAACAACGGTGAAATTGCTGTCTCTAAATACTCCTTCACTGTCATGTTGAAATGACTAAAACAGCATGTCGTTAATGACATTTAAGGAGAAACAGTGCTGAAAATCCTCATTCATTAATGTAATAAACTCTTCATCATTTACATTATAAAATAGAAAAGAACGTCAAACACTATGAATGCAAAGAGAAAATTAAATAGTACCCATATATATATATATATATATATATATATAGGGGGGGATTGAATGGGGGCATCCATCATCCACTCACTCAATGTAAAGTGATTCCATATGAGCTCACACTGAATGACAAGCCAAATGGTTTCCTCTACCCAGGAAGCCATTTACTGTGCTGGGTGGTAACCATATAACTGGGTTTCCTGGAAGGGTTAAGTGTCCCCCAGATTCCCCCATCCAAAATCACTTAATCATGGCATTCGTTTCAGAGAGCCTCAGAGGGCCCAATACCTGCCCAGGGCCCCAGCCAAATGGGTAGATTCGCATGGCCATGTGTAATGTGATAGGTGTGAATGATAGGTGTGAATGAGGAATTGGTGAATGTGTTCAGGAGTGTGAGATATGCTAAGATGGCATTGTGTGAAACGAAGATGAAAGGGTGTGAAGTGGAGGGTGTGAAATGTGTAAGATCGGGAATGAATGGGCGAGGAAGATGCAAGGAAGGAGTTGTTTTGTTGATGAATGAGGTGTGGCAGAGTGGAATGAGAGACTACAAATGTGTCAGCTCGAGGTGTATGTATGTCAAGTTCAAGTTTCAGAAGGTGAAAGTGGCAGTGATTGTAGCATATGCACCGTGTGAGGACAGGAGTGAGAGAGAGAGAAAGACAGATTTTGGGATGAGCTGGATGAAGTAGTGGGAGAAATTTCCAGGAGCTACAAGGTGATCATAATGGGGGATATGAATGGAAGAGTAGGCACAGGTCCTGAGGATGACATAATGGGTTGTTATGGAGTACCAGGAGAAAATGATAATGGGAAGTGACTAAAGGATATGTATCAGGAGAGGGGATTGTGCATTTGTAACTCGTGTTTCAAACACAAATATGCACATAATTATACATGGTATAGAGGAAACAGGGATCGTGTTGAAAGAAGCCTGATTGATTACGTGCTCGAAGAGAGGTCGATGATGGGAATGATTGCTGATACGAGGGACGTGAGAGGACGATGTGGAGGTCTGTCATATCATATGATTGTGGTATGCAAGATCAAGCTGAGAGAAGTGAGGTGGATCAGGAGAGACAGGAGCAGTCAGGGAGAAAGACTGAAAGTTGAGAAGCTGAGGATCAAAGAAACGGCAGATGATTACAGGACTAAAGTAGAGGAGGAGTTAGAGTCAGTGAACTGGAATTAAATGAATCTGGACAGCCTGTGGAATGCTTATAGGGATTGCTTAGGTAGGAATGGTAAAGCAGTGTGTGGTGTGGCAAGAATAACAACAAAGAAGAAAGGTACAGCATGGTGGGATGAGGGAGTTAAGAGAGAGGTGGAGAAAAGGAGGAAGAAGCGGCTAAAGTGGTTACAGGATAGAGGTTCAGTTGAAATAAGAACTGAGTATACTGAGAGTAAGAAGCACGTAATGAGACTGGTGAAGAGCAAAAGGAGGTAAATGATGATCTAGGAAGAAAAATGAATGCGAATTACTGTACTCTGAAAATAGGAAGTTATTCTGGAAAGAGGTGCAAGAATGTAGAAGTGAAAGCAGAAAGAAATGTGATGGTGTGAAGGATGCAGGTGGTTGATTATTAACCCATGGAGATGATGTAAGGAGCAGATGGAAAGAATATTTTGAAAGCCTGATGAATGGGAATAGAGAGAGCAGAGCGGCTGTAAACATGATTGGTTTTGGTGGTGTGCAGAGAAGGAATGCAGTGCAAGGAGACGTGACACTCGCACAGGTGAAAAGTGATGTGAAGCGGCTGAAAAATGGGAAAGCATCTGGGACTGATGAGGTGTATGCAGAGATTCTTAAGTGTGGTGGAGAGAATGGAATGAAGTGCTTGTTGGAGATATGTAAGAAGACATGGATGAGTGAAACTGTGCCTGCAGAATGGAAAAAGGCTGTGATTCTACCCCTGTACAAAAATAAAGGCGAGCGAAGTGAGTCCAAGAATTATTGTGACATAAGTTTATTGAGTGTGGTAGGGAAGGTATATGGAAGAATTATTATAGAGAAAGTATGAGAGATATCAGATGTTCTAGTGAGTGATGAACAGGGTGGCTTTAGGAGTGGCAGAGGATGTGTGGATCAAATATTTGCAGTGAGGCAGATAGCAGAGAAAGCGTGCGAGAAGGATGATAAGGTGTTTATGGCATTCATGGATCTGGAAAAAGCATACGACAAAGCAGATGGAAGAGGATTGTGGAAGGTTTTCCGCACGTATGGTGTAGATGGTAAACTGCTAGGTGCTGGTACGGTAACGAAGCATGTGTAAGGGTTAATGGACATCTAAGTGAATGGTTCGCGATCAGTGTGGGCGTACGACAAGGTTGTGTGATGTCCTCATGGTTGTTCAATATATATAAGAATGGGATGATGAGAGAAGTAAAAACACGAGTAATGGAGAAACAGATGGCGTTGGTAATGAATGGTGATGGAATATCTCAGATTTCTTGTAAGCTGATGATGCAGTACTGCTTGCAAGTACTTGAGAAGAACTTTGTAGCCTAGTGGGAGTTTTCCTGATGTCTGTGAGCATCGTGCCTTGAGAGTAAATGTAGAAAAGAGTAAAGTGATGGTTATTGAGAGAGAAGATGACTCCCAGTGTGCAATGAATGGAGAGAGACGAATTGGTGAGAGTGTTCCAATACCTGAGCACAGTGATATAAAAGAGGGGAAAATGTGCAAAAGAATTTGAAAGCAGAGTGACACAAGGAAGAAAAGTAGCTGGTACAATGAAGTCCTTGATAAGAAACAGACACTTGAGTGTTGCAGCTGCACGAGGCTTACATGAGGGAATGTTAGTGCCAACTTTAACATATGGATGTGAGACTATGGTGTGGTATGAATATGAAAATTAAAGAGTAAGAGCAGTGGAGATGGGACTGCTGAGGAATAAATGCGGAGTACAACGGGTGGATAGGATACGAAATAATGCGATCCATGAAAGATGCTGAGTGAGGAAATCGGTGGACATCAGAATCGAAGAGAGTGTACTGAGATGTTATGGTCATGTGGAGAGAATGGATAACAATAGAGTGGTGAAAAAGGTATATCTGAGCTAATTTGAAGGAGGGGGGAGGCTACGTAGGCCAAGGAGAAGGTGGATAGACATGGTGGATGAGCGTGTGAGGAAGAGAGGTTTGGAAGTCGGTGAGGCTAGGGAACTGAATGGAGATCGAGTTGTCTGGATGAATGTTGTGAGGAGAAGTGCATGATCAGGGATTTTGGCACCCCTTTTTAACTTGGCAACGTCCAGATTGACTCATTCGGATACTTTTATGTGAAGCGACAGAAAGTGGTGAATGTTTTGGCATATCCGATACTGCTAGGATTCCGAGGTCTTGACTGATGAGTGATTGAAAGCGTGGCCCATTGGATTGGGTAAGTTTGGATTGTCTGGACATTGCTACTCCTAACCCTGCCCCTGGGTGGGAAAGTAGGTCTGGATGATAAATTTATAAATAAATATATATATATATATATATATATATATATATATATATATATATATATATATATATATATATATATATATATATATATATATATATATATATATATATATATATATATATATATATATATATATATATATATATATATATATATATATATACACACATATATTTATGTGAGGAATGACGAACCAAAGGCCACGAGCCCGCAAAATTGGTCCCTCCAAGAGAAAAATAAAATACAAGAAAGAGCCAAATTCAAGATCCGATCAGTTCGAGATGCGTGGACACACCGCGTTTGAAAGACTGGAGATCATAGGAAGTAGGATATACAGACAGAGGGAGACAGTTCCAGAGTTGACTTGTTGCATAAATGAAGGACTGGGAGTAACGGCTAACTCATGCAGTTAACCCGCGGCGTCCCGTCGACGTACTTCCACGTCCTCACGTTATGTCACTGCCAATCCCGTTGAGGTACTTCAACATCCTGCAATTGCAAGGTTCATAATTTCCACAATTTTCAAAGTTCGCACGAGATTTTTGATTCGCCCACGTACCCAAGCCTCCCCTACCTGCCGCCAGGCGGGCAGCGTCCCAGATCCTGCGTGACCTGTGCTCGCCCTTGTCTCGGTCACTCACCTGTTAGCAGTGACCTAGGTCAGACATGGCGCGTAAAGGTCTCTCAGACGACGAAATACAATCCGTCCTGGATGCCTTCACTGGAGATAGTGATTCTCCACTTGATGATGATGTGGTGGATCGAGATTATGTGCAGCCTGAGGAGGAAATAACAAGCAGTGATGAGGAGGTCCCTTCGCCCCGGAAAAAGCGGTATGTCACGTATCGTAAGGCAAGGGAAGGCCAGCCTGCACCCAAAACACCTGCATGGACCTCTCTCCATCCCCTAGAGAGAGATTCTGATGAGGACGAGGATGAGGACGATGACGATGATGGCGGCTTAGGACGTGATGTTCCCTCGTGGTTGGGGAAGGAAAAAATCTCACCCCGAGGATCAGAAGGTGGGGCGAGAAGGCAAATAAAGTATGGCCTAGTGTTTTGTCTGGGGAAGGCGAAAGTGGTGTGGTGGGAGTGCGGGGTGAAAGGGAAAGTGGTGTGAGGGAGGCAGCACGAGCACGTGGTGCACGTAGGCCTAGGGGAGAGGAGGTGGAGCCACTCCCCAGCATGTCTTTCGCCATACAATATTCCCAAACTTCCTCCACACAGCCCCAGGATGTGGGGAAAGGAAGGAAAGGGAAGGGAAAGGGAAAAGGAAAAGGGAGAGGGAAGAGAAGTGCGAGTGATGAAAGGTGCCGCTCTCCACCTCCCCCACCACCACCAATGTTGCGTTGTGCCTTCAGCCATGTTTCAGAGAGTACCATAACTTCCTACACTACTGAAACTGTGTGGGATGGCGATATGACGCTTAGTATAATGGTAAAGCCAGTCAGTATGTGCTAAGTCTTATATAAACTTGAAACGGGTGTAATGTTTGCAGGAAAGTAATGTATAAGTTGAGAAATAGTGTAAGTTGAACGAAGTGATATCAAAACTACACCCACTGCATAAATCTGCGAAAATATGACGCTCAGTATAACACTCTGGTCAGTAAATATGTGATAGCAAGAATATAAAGTAGAAGCGGGTGTAATGTTAGCATGAATAAAACGTATAAGTTGAAAAATAGTGTAAGTTGTAATAATTGATGTCACAAGTACACCCACTGTGTAAATCTGCGAAAATATTACGCTCAGTAGAACATTCTGGTCAGTAAGTATGTGATAGGAATTATATAAAGTGGAATTTGTTGTAATGTTAGTAGTAAGGTAATTTATAAGTTGAATACTAGTGTCAGATGAAACAAATGATATCGCGATAACACTCCCTGTGTAAGTACGCGCTAATATGACGCTCAGTTGAATCGTAAGGTCTGAAATTATGTGATATCAATTAATAATTATCAAGTGTAAACATGTGCAATGTTAGTGGATAATTATTATATAAGTACAAAAATAGGTTGTAAGTTGAAATAGTAGTCATAGCGACTTCACCGTGTGTGTTATTATGCGCTATTATTACGCTAAATATTTACGTAAGGCCTGAAATTATCTCAAAACAGTTCTATAAAGTTGAAAAGTGTATAATGTTATTAGGAAAGTATTATGTAAGTAGAAAAAACACAATACGAGTTGAAACAACAGTCACAGCGAGTTCACTCACTACGTAAATAAGCGCTAACATTACGCTAAATGTTATCGAAAGGCCTGTGAATACGTAAAAACAGTTCAATAAAATGTAAAATGGTATAATGTTATTATAGAAGTATTATGTAAGTAAAAAAATGATATGTATCATGATTTTCGAATGTTAGCGATTCATCGTGACCAGTCTGCCAGATTTTGCTCGTTTCGCACGATGGTATAATGCTTATTTCAGCTCTATTTTTGTATAAAATCCAATTTACTCTTTGATCACATGTTTTTATGTTTGTAATAAATACATATCTACTTACTTTCAGTGGTTTCCCAGACTTATAATACCATAGAAAACGTTAAAGGCTCAGACCACCTACAGAGAACACGGTGTCAGGTGTGACCAAGGCATACCTGTTTAGGGCAATTATGGACCCCGGGGAACAATTTCTTTGTGACTGACCATTGTTTCTGACCAAAAGCGAAAGTTTTAGCAAAAAAAATTTGGGTCCAAAAATGGTCGGGATTGAGGGGTACCATTGGTGAGAAAGTGGTCGGGACGGGGCGGGTTAAAGGGATGAGAGTTTGCTGCTAGACGGGTGCTACGCGCCCATCGTAGAGGTGGAAGAATGCATGCAGACAGTTTTATAATGCATGCAGACAGGAGCAGTGACAATTGACATAGCTATAGAAAAGAGATAAAGATGCAACAGTGCGGCAAAGAGACAGAGGTTGAAGGTAGTCAGTAAGAGGAGAAAAATTAATGAGACAAAAAGCCTTTGACTCCACCCTATTGAGAAGAGCTGCGTGTGGGGAGCCTCTCCTCACATGAAAGTTGAACTCCACACGGAGGCGGATAAAACCCCTGTATAGAGTCAACAATTGTGCAGGGGTAAAGAAGGAATGGAGTCGGCTTAGTACACCTAATCTCTTGGAAGCAGATTTTACAAGAGATGTAATATGATCTTTCCAAGATAAGTCCCAAGTAAATGAAATCCCAAGCATGTTCAAGTATGATACAGGATTAAGCTGAATATTATTAAACATTAGTGGGTATACCTGTGGAAGCTTTTGCTGGGTTGATAGGTGTAAAAACTGAGTCTTTCATGCATTAAAAAAACAAAAACAAAAAACAGATCATTTTTACCCCAGTCAGAGATACGAGCCAAGTCAGACATTAGGTGTGCCATAGCCTCATCCCTTGTTTGTTGAAGTAACTGCTGAGATGGACGTTGCGGGAACCGAATGGAAAGGTGAAGGGTGGAGTCATCAGAGTATGAGTGGGCTGGGTTAGGTGTACAACTTAGATGGTCACTGATGAATAAAAGGAAGAGAGTTAGTGATAAGACAGAGCCCTGAGGAACACCACTGTTAATAGATCTAGGAGAGGAATGATGGCCATCTACAACAGCAGCTCTAGAACGACCAGAAAAGAAGCTATTGATGAAGGCACAGATAGAAGGATAGAAATCGTAAGAGGGCAGTTTGGAAATTAAAGATTTATGCCAGACTCGATCGAAAGCCTTTGACATGTCAAGTGCAATGGCATAGCTATCGCCAAAGTCCCGAAAGGAGGATGACCATGAGTCTGAAAGGTAAGTGAGAAGATCGCCAGTGGAGCGTCCCTGACGGAACCGATACTGACGATCAGAAAGAAGGTTGTGATAGGAAAGATGCTTTAAAATTTTTCTATTAAGAATTGACTAGAAAACTTTTGAGATATAGGAGGTGAAAGGAATTAGACGATAGTTACAGGGTTAGGAGTGGTCACCTTTCTTTTGGACTGGCTGAATGAGAGCAAACTTGAAGCAAGAAGGAAAGGTACAAGTTGTTAGACAAAGACGAACGAGTTTGCCTAGGCAGGGTGTAAGCACAGAAGCACAGTTCTTCAGAACAACAGGAGGGACTCCATCAGGCCCATATGCCTTATTAGTATTGGGGCCAGCAATGGCAGAAAATACATCAGCTGAAGAAATTTTAATATCAGTCATGAGGATGTCAGAGGGGGGAAGTGATGGACGAACAGCACCGGAATCGTCTAAGGTGGAACTGAAGGAGAAACTTTGAGCGAAGAGATCTGCTTTATCAGTGGAAGAAATAGCTACAGAGCCATTAGAGAAGAAAAGGTGGGAAGGATGATGAGGTAAAGTTGTTAGGTTTTTGGCAATGTGCTTCAAGTTCGAGAGTTGAGAGCATTTAGTACGGATGAAATCATTTTTAGCAGAGCGAAGAACAGACTTAGCATGATTCCAGGAAGAAACGTATAAAAGATGTGATTCGGGGGTGGGTTTGTTCCGGTACCTATTATAGGCCCTCTCCTTGTTGCGGACAGCATTAGAACAAGCGTGATTAAACCAAGGCTTTCTTGCATTAGTGGTGCTATTTACAAACCACTTGACCTTTCTCTGACTAGTCAAAAAGGCAAATTGTATCTTTTGTTAAACACATTCGTTTCCGGAATGTCCCGCATTGTGCTTAAGTTTACACACACACACACACGCACGCACGCACGCACATACGTGCGTGCGTGCGTGTGTGTGTGTGTGTGTGTATAAGATAGCTTATGTCTAACTACGAGTATCTATCTATCTATATATATATATATATATATATATATATATATATATATATATATATATATATATATATATATATATATATTATCCATCCAGCCATGAATCATCCAGTCCCATGTTGCCCAATGAGAAGCGTAAGAGCCCAGTGCTAGGCAAGTTGTCCTGACATTTAAGATGAGAGTGACCAGCCTCACTCATCCCTGAGTGGCATTTGGTGAGCTAATAGACTCCTAGCACACCTTGGATGCAAACCTGCACCAGCTCAATCCAGTTGGAGCGCCGTAATTACTCACTAAACCATGAAGCGCCATAATTTGGTTATTTAGTTACCAGCCAGTCAAAGGGGCAATAATCAAGTCACTAGTGATGACCAATGCGTGCTGGAACGGTCGGGAACTCAGGTTGACGGAGACTCTCTCCCAATAATGGCCTCCTTGGTTGCGTTTGTTACTTTTTGAGTGGCCAAGTT
Source organism: Coenobita brevimanus (assembly GCF_032717465.1). Classification (NCBI taxonomy): domain Eukaryota; kingdom Metazoa; phylum Arthropoda; class Malacostraca; order Decapoda; family Coenobitidae; genus Coenobita; species Coenobita brevimanus. The sequence continues at coordinate 17,518,298 of NC_137058.1, forward strand.
AAGAGTGGTAGCATGCCAAAATGACGGGGATCAGTCTCCACTCAGCTGACCCAAGCCCAACCTTCGCGATTTCCCAAAATGCTCCTGGGTTACACATTAACAAGCTACTAGATCAACTCTATACCACCAGTTCTTAAGGGTTATACAAACATAAAGTTCGAGTGAGAGGAAATGTATATTAACAAGACCAAGAGAAAGGGAAGAAATCTTCTCATCTACTAGCCTTACAGAATAATCCTGAATAAGTTGACACGTTAATCAACAAACATATGGCTCTAATATCAAATTCCACAAAACTTAGCTTCTTTGTTCCAAGGTCAGTCCAATGTGGCTCTTCATAATCTTCCCTCTGAGCTCATAGTTCACTGGTCCGATCCTTTGATATTCTTGACCTTGACTTCCACACTGGGACCTTGACCTCCACACTTGGACTTTGACTCTCACACTGGAACTTCTGCTTCCACACTTGGACCCGCTAGAAGTTAATATGTACAATGAATAACTATTCTCCCTAACACAAGTAATCCTTTCAGATGATCGAGAAAGTCTCATAATAAAGAAACATGAGTTACAACATTCGGCATTTCAGTGAGAAACAGAATAACACATGGCACTAGAGACACATACATCCGCTCAATATAATACATATTGTAGGGATAACATAGAAGAAAAGTACTATAACAAATAAACATGAATAACCCTAAGCTAAACGTGAAGAACATCATTGTGTCGATATCATTGTGCCTTGCAAAGTAACTACGTGAACATTAACTCACAACTAACACAGCCCTAAGAAGTACTGAATTGCAAAGTCACCCCAATGCATACTAATAAACAATTCACAATTCCAAGGCACCTGATTTTTGGTCCACAAAAATTACACATTTATCTGAGGTTCAGACAGAGCTCTGCTTCTTAGCTACATTCTCATATTCCAGTTACACACTAAACAGTAATATAAAGTACAGTACACAAATATATGGGAAATACCTCACTATGCAGCTCAAGGAATACAAGGGAGGTGAGCGGGAACTCAGGACTCACTCTTCAAATGAGGCCAATGGCGTCACCTCACATGATCAACACAACACTTCCTGGGGATGATAGCACTTGATACTAACCCGAGCCTATTTCTATATTTTCGTCACTGTTATCATTCGTGGGATATCACATTTGCGCTTCAACATATCAAACATCAATATTATCAAATTACTTACAGAATTCCTTGGGCGGGGGTAGGATGATGACAGCACCGACCATCAGCCTCGTTTAACAGTTGGTGAGCGAGTGACATGCTCATATTGCGTGGTGGAAGGAGGGGGGGAAGGATGACTGCTTACACAATTTAAAATTTTCATTACTATAGACTCGTGATAGACTCAATGTAATGCCTTTCCCCTTACAATCGATCACCCGAAGAAAATAACATTCCCTAGTTACTATAATTACTCTCCACCAACCTCTCTCTATGCCCTTGCATTGAAAAAAACAAAATATTATTTTGCTTCACATCACTTTGCACATGCATACGTTATGCTGGATTACGTGACCATAGGCACATATTCCTACCCGCTCGATATTTTATTATTATAAAGAGACTTAATACTAACAAATTACAGCAGAGAAAAAAAAATGCTTAAGCACTAGATAACTTAATCTACATTCTGATCACATTCACATGGAAACAGCTATACCCTGGCCACACTTTCTCACTAAACGGAACGTTTGGGTCATAAAATGAACCAGATACAACTCGTTAACACTTCCGAACACTACATCCGCCCACGGTTAGGGAAGACCAAGAGTTCGGGCAACTGGACCTGGACCCCTCGAAAATACTCAGTACCTATACTTATCAAACACGGTACATAAATTCACCTACTTGACCAGTTTCCCTCAATACTGCTACTGTGGGGTGTTTCTCACGCTCCATGCTCATGAGAGGAAACCAATCTGCATGCCTCCAAAGACAACAGCCAACCTGTCCTACACTGCGACTGTGGGACATTACATAAGCTTCGTGCTCGAGAACAGTTGGCGGCTAGCCTGTCCACAAAAAAAAAAAAAATCCTCTACCACAAGTAAATTTTCTCATGCTACTTACAATATGCAACTGACGACGTATGCCACTCACCAGGTATATTACTCACAAGGGGAATGCCTTGCTACAAGGACAAACTTTGTGCTTAGCTAAGAGTAACACGAGCCGCTCCACTACATTCTGTCCAGAAAGACTGAGCGAAACCAAACTAACTCTCCTAACATGCAAGAGCCCCATAGTTTAGCTTCTCCAAGCCCTATAGAGAACTGGAGACTTCCCTTCTCTCTGAGCAGTCCTATACTGCGGTTAGGGTATTACATACACTCGGTGCTTGAGGTTCTTAAAGAAAGTAGGAAACCTCCAGGCAGAAACCTTCAAGTAGAACTACCCCTCACTTGTACAATTAGCTAAATCTGGGGAAAAAAAAGTCATAACTGTGAGAGCTCATTTTCACTAACTAAGCCTAACAATCTAATCTTAAAAAAAAAAAAAAATGAGGTAAGAACGACGGTCTATACACCATGGTGTACTCGATTTGACAACACGCAGCTTTCACGCCTCATCTCTCCAAAAGCTGGACATACCCTAAACAACTACTCAACCCTAGTAATCAACCCCAAATTACAACTCATAGGTACTGATAGAAAAGATTAATACACACGTACAGTCTGGAGAGACCTGAAAAGGCATACCTAACACCACGTTTCCAGCCAGTTAAAGCAAGGACAAGACATGTTCAGAGGAAAAAAAAAAATGAGTATATACAATACATACACCGTACACGCATCATTCACATGTACTGCAACCTCTCAGGCGTCTCCGGGATCTTACACTAGGCAGTATCTCCTCCTCTTCCTCACTGGTCAAAAACTTGTAATCCACCGTACTCAATAAGGCATCACTTTCAACATACTTTTTGACCTTTTCTGCTGACCTACTCAAGATAGTGCCATCAAACACATTTTCTAACTCATAGGCTCTACCCTGATCGAAAACTTTGATAATCTTGTAAGGACCATGCCACTTTCTATTTAGCTTTGATGCCATACCAGGCAAGTACTCTTTGACACAGAACCACACTAATTCACTTGCTTCTAGAGTCATTCCTACGTGCCATTTGCCCTGTTAAGGTATCCTGCTGTCATCTGACGTTGTGTCTCCTTGAGCATCTATTTGAAATCTATTTTCTTTACACAGTCTTCATCAGTAGGCAACTGCAAATCTCCTACTTCGTGATTTGGATGACGTCTGTAAAAAGCAAAAAATGGTGATGTACCTAGGGACGTATGCACTGCTTCGTTCAATGCTTTCTCAGTGTTGCACAGGTGCATGGGCCACGTATTCGGGTGTTCTTGGCTCAAGATTGCCAGTACTGTCTTTAAGGTCCTATGCACTCTCACAATAACTGAATTTCCTCGGGGATGGTAGGGTAGACAGAATCCTTGCTTAATCTCGGCTCTCCTACAAAAATCTCTAAATTCTTCACTGGTGAATTCTCCCCTCTTGTCCCTGATGACTACCTGCAGCTTGCCATACCTACAGATGTCCTTCTTAAATTCTTTAGCTACGGCTTTGGTGGATTTTGTACGAAGGGGGTAGATATGTAGATACCTAGAAAAATGGTCTATCACTGTGAGACAATACCTGTGACCACCCTTACTATTATGCAAATCTATGAGATCTATCACAACCCTCTGACCATTATCATCTACCGGCGGCAATTCCTTAAAATGGTGCACGATCTTTCAGTGACCCTTGAACTGCTGACATGACTTGAATGATTTAACAAAATGTCACACATCAGTCAGTAGAGATAGCAAATAGAAAAACTGTCTTGCCTTGGCTACTGTCTTGCGTTCCACTAGGTGTGAAGGGTTATGAACAATTGAACAGGCAATTGCAACTAAAGACTTGGGTACTACCAGACACAATCTAGAATTTCCCATTTCTTCACACATACAGAATCTCCTCGTTCATTTCAAAAGCATAAATGGGACGATTACCAGACAACTTCCCAGGTAACTGACCTCCTTGTAAATACTGAATTACCTGCCTCCACCTCAGATCTGCTATCTGGGATTCCCTGACCTTGCCCACAGCAAGGCCCAGCCACAGAAATTCTACATGAAATTGGGTAATATCTGAGCCTTCCTTGATTGCTCCTACTGGTCTACTCAAAGCTTCTGGGACATAATGATTCACACCCTTATTATATTTTATCACAAAGTCGTAGTTTCTCATTTCCAACAAATAACACGACATACGTGAGCATTTAGTCTTTTCCTTAAAGATGGTGGTTAATGATCTATGGTCAGTAACAATGGAAAAGGGTTTGCACCGTAAATTGTGGCTGAAAAATCTACACGCACTCACTACTGCCATGGCTTCCTTGTCTGTTACTGGGTATCTTTTTCCTGCTCAGGTAAGCTTCTTTGAAAAGTATCCAATAGGTCTCAGTTCTTTCTTGCCCTCTAGCTGCATAAGAGCTCCGCCAATGTGGGAGTCACTAGCATCTGTGTGTAGCTCGAACGGTTTAGTTAAGTCTGCCTTTACTAATACTTGAGCTGACACTAACTTTTGTTTAAGAACTAAGAATGCATTCTCACACTCCTCTGACCATTCAAATTATGCGCCTTTCCTAAGCAAATTAGTGAGAGAACTGGCAATGGCAGCAAAGTCACGAATGTGTTTGCGATAGAAGTTACACATGCCCACAAATGGCCTTCGTTGGTCGTGACAGCTGTTCAATGGCGTCAAGATTCTTACTGTCAGCGCATACTCCTTTCTCGGACACTACATTTCCCAAGAACTTAATTTCTCCACTTATGAAAGAGCATTTACTAACATTCAGCTTCATTTCAAACTCGGTTAATCTTCCAAAGGTAATCTTCAGTCGGTCTAGCATCTGATCGAAAGATCATTGTCTAGGTAGTTATGGCACCAACCTTCTCTAACTAAAGGGGCTAACACTTGCTGCATGTTCCTCGTGAAAATAACTGGACTCACAGACAATCCGAAAGGTAAGTGCAGGTATCTGAACAAATTAACCCCATCAGAAAAAGTTGTCAAGTCTTGAGAGCTCTAATCCAACCGAACTTTGAGGTAGATATCTTTCATATCAAGGGTACAGTAAAACTTTTTCCCCGCACTTTCCTCGACTAATTCATCTAATCGGGGTAGGGGTTGGATCTCTATCTTGACCTTTTTAATAAAAGCCCGATAATCAATATACATCCTTTTACTGCTGTCCGGCTTACTGACTAAGACTGTGGGGGCTAATTATGCAGTGGACGATTCCTCAATCACATCCTTATCAATCATCTCGTCAAACATACCGGAAATTATACTCCTTGTTTGCTCAGGATGCCGATACAAGGGCATACGCACTGGTTCAGAGTTGATAGTATCAATGTGGGCTTCAGGTATTTTAAGGGTGCCAGTTTCCTTCAGACCAAGAATGAACAGTGCATGACTATCCAATATCAACTCTCTCAATTTGTCCTTCTGTGACTGAGACAAATGTGTCCACTTCAGCCCTCTGAGAATTGAATTAAATGCAGCACGTCAGTCTCTTCCATCCTGTGCCTGATCCATGTGGGGTAAGAAAGCATTATCGAGCCGAACTACTGGTGCCACAAGGTCACCTTCGGCCTCGCCTTCAGGTTGCACTAATTTGGGTGGACTTCTCTCCTGTTCCTTGGTGCTAAGATAAACAATACTCGACTCGTCAACAACACGGTATGTCCCGAACAGTGTCCTGGATTTAACTTCACTGGCCCCTTTGTCCCGTTCTCACCAACTCTCACACAACAATTTGGTGCTAATGAAGCTTTACCTCTGGCCTTTTGAAATTTACTAACATGTAAGGCATCTCCAGGTTTTCTGTCTTTTAATGCAATGGGTACTGACATAAATGTCTCTGCAGGTACCATGGTCCTACACTTCATTTGTACTAGCTCTCCATCTGCCTTTCTCGTATGGTTAGACCGGAATCTGATTCTATTCACTGTCTGGCAAAGCTTATTTTGGACCTCATACTGTTGACCATCCCAATGCATCACCTGACCTCCGTCCCAAGTGAAAATCGCCCTACCAATGAAGTCCGCACCCATGAGTACATCTGTCAACAAATAATAGTCGGGGACCACTGCAAATCGCTGTCTTGTCTCGGGGGCAGTATGCACTACCGACAAAACCTAGCCAACAACAATTAACTTATGGTTGGATACTGAATGCAGTGAACACCGGCACTTGCTAATCTTTAATCCTAATCTATTTGCTGTACTCTCTTTCATCAATGTTGCTACACTACCGGTATCTACAAAAGCTGAAACCTGATGCTGTCCCAAAATCAAGCGTATCACTGGAGTGTCTACTTCACCTCGAACTTTTCGGACTTCCTCCACCTCAGCATCTGAAAGGTTCTGACGACTCTTATTCTGTTCTACATCCTGTACGCTACACACATGTCTGTCAGCTTGCATTACCTCAGGGTCCTCTGGTCATTCCTTAAGTGGTTGGAAGTCTAGATGTAATTGAGAATCCTGCTGTGGAAGGGGATTAGCTGTTGTGGGAGGTTTACTTGGCTCGCTTCTCTCTGTTTATTCACTCAGGTTAGGTCTACCAGGGCATCCCTCATGTCCCCTTCCAGAGTTAGTTTTCAAGCAATCAAAACAACTTCCCGGTTCTGGTTTCCTTGGGCAACTCACCCAGTCATGTTTACTGCCATTTGAACACCACCTACAAGGCCACATTGTAGGTCTAGGTATAAAGGATACCTGACACTGGACAAGCGTTGTCACTAACAACTGGACGTGTGATTCTAGTAGGGGTTGGCACATAACACCAGACCCATGTTCATTCACAACTTTTGCCATTCTACGCCACTCTCTATAACCCCTTTCTCTCTCTAATTCTGAATTATAAATCTCCTCCATTCCCAGATCTTTAAACAACTCTAATCTTTCTAACTTCCTGGGGTACATTACGTTGCACAGCTTTCTTCCACATCTGCTCCACATTGGGAGGGTTTATATGGGAATGTTCTCTACAAATCGCCCTAAAGTTACTGTTGAATTGTCTAACAAATCCCTTAGGTGGATCCTCAAAATTATACGCCATTTGGGCAAGCTAGCGGAATGCATCAGCAATCCCTGTGGGACTTCTGAACTCTTGTTGCAACAGTGTCTTGATGTCCCCATAAGTACCACTTGCCTCATATAAGCTTAACTCTCCCAGACTTTAGTACACAACTCTGTGTCCATACGGGAGAGTGCCACCGCCTTCCGCTGTTTTAAGTTAGCGGACACTGACTCCACCTGCAATAAAAAGTGATCCACTAGGGTCCTAGTATGTAGACCATACATTTCACTCATCCTTAGAATATCAACATCCTTGCATTCTAGTATTACCAAATTTCCCTGATAGCTCTGCATATCCATTACAGGCAAATTTGACCACTGTGGAGTTGACTGCCTAAATGGATTTCCAGAGGTTATGGGGGTATACTGTGATGGGCCTCCAATCTTGGTTGGGGTGTGTCCACGTGGGTTAAACACCTCCAAAGCTCTAATGTGCTCAAACACTCATCAACTGCGGATGGTTCCTGGTTTACACCTACTCCCTCAGGCATTTCAGTCTCAAGATCGATTAACTTTTCAAAACGGGACTCCATCATGAATTATACAGACATGAGCAACCCCGGCAGGTGAAGCTCAACTATTAAAATGTCCAACTGCAACTAAAATAGTACACACTACAAATATACATACCCTTCAGTTCTATATATAATGTCAAATACATATATCTTTGAGAACTTGGGGATGAGCTATTACTATAATTAGATTTAATGACAATCATCTAAATGATCCCTCAATTATTGCTTACAAGTTTCATTACCCTCACATTAATTGGTCAGCCCACCGCTGCCAACATTTGTATGAGCACGCTTTGCGATCCAGATTTTTGCGTGGTCAAAAGGGACAAAAATCAAGTCACTAGTGATGACCGCTGCATGCTGGAATGGTCAGGAACTCAGATTGATGGAGACTCTCCCCCAATAGCGGCCTCTTCGGTTGCATTTGCTTCTTTTCGAGTGGCCAAGTTAAGAGTGGTAGCATGCCAAAATGATGGGGATCAGTCTCCACTCAGCTGACCCAAGCCGGACCTTTGCGATTTCCCAAAATGCTCCTGGGTTACACATTAACAAGCTACTAGATCAACCAGTTCTCAAAGATTATACAAACAATAAAGTTTGAGTGAAAGGAAACGTGTATTAACAAGACTATAAAAAAGCGTAGAAATCTTCCCATTTACTAGCCTTACAGAATAATGCGAATCAGTTGACATGTTATTCAACAGACATATGGCTCTAATATAAAATTCCACAAAACTTAGCTCCTTTCTCCCAGGTTCAGTCCAATGTGGCTCGTCATAATCTTCTCTCAGAGCTCATAGTTCACTGGTCCGAATCTCTGATATTCTTGACCTTGACTTCCACACTGGGACTTTGACCTCCACACTTGGACTTGGACTCTCACACTGGGACTTCAACCTCCACACTTGGACCCGCTAGAAGTTAATATGTACACTGAATAACTATTCTCCCTAATGCAAGTAATCCCTTCAGATGATCGAGAAAGTCTCATAATAAAGAAACATGAGTTATAACATTCAACATTTCAATGAGTAACAGAATAATACATGCCACTACAGACACATTCTCATATTCCAGTTCCACACAAAATTATAATATAAAGTACACTACACAAATATATGGGAAATACCTCACCATCCAGCCCAAGGAATACAAGGGAGGTGAGTAGGAACTCAGGACTCACTCTTCAAATGAGGCCAATGGCGTCACCTCACATGATCAACACAACACTTCCTGGCGGATGACAACACTTGATACTAACCTGAGTCTATTTCTCTATTTTCGTCACTGTTATCACCAGTGGAATATCATTTTTTTGCGTTTCAACATATCAAACATCAATATTATCAAATTACTTACAGAATTTCTTGGAGCGGGGGGGGGGGGGATGACAGCACCGACCATCTGCCTCGATTAACAATCGGTGAGCGAGTGACACGTTCAAATTGCGTGGTGGAAGGGATCGGGGGGAGGATGACTGCTTACACAATTTATAATTTTGATTGCTATAGACTTGTGATAGACTCAGTGTGATGCCTTTCCCCTTAAAATCGATTACCCAAAAATAGCATTCCCTAGTAACAATAATTACTCTCCGCCACTCTCTCTCTATACCCTTGCATTGAAAATAAAATTCCAAAAAATCATTGTGCTTCACACCACTTTGCTAATCCATACATTATGCTGGATTACGTGACCATAGGCACATATTCCTACCTGCTCGAGATTTTATTATTATAAAGACAATACTAATAAATTACAGTTGAGAAAAAAAAATACTGAAGCACTAGGTAACTTAATCTACATTCTGATCACGTTCACATGGAAACACCTATACCCTGGCCACACTCTTTCACTAAACCGAGCTTTTGGGTCATAAAATGAAACAGATACAACTCGTTAACACTTCCGGACACTACACCTGTGTAGTAAATGGTTTCCTGGTGTACAGGAAACTATTTAGCTTGCCACTCAGTGTAGAGTCACTCATAGGCAGAAGGAAGAGGAAAGAATGAAGGAAGGAAGGAAAGAGAGAAGAAGGGATGTAAAGTCACCCATACGCAGAAGGAAGAGAAAAGAATGAAGGAAAGAAGAGGAAGGAAGGAAGAAAGGAAAGGCAGACACCCAAAGCAGGATTACATCGAGTGAGTGGGTGGTGTGTGCCCCCACCTACATACGTGATATATATATATATATATATATATATATATATATATATATATATATATATATATATACACGAGGTGTGTTCAAAAAGTATCCGACCTTAATTTTTCGTGCGTAAACAAATGAAGCCAGAGAGGCGTGGTTTGGTACACGTATGTAGGCGATCCTAACATAAATTTTTTCCCATCAGCAGAAGCTGTCATTCGACAGCAGACCGCCGATGAGTGAGGAAGTGTGAGTGCCGTCGGATTTACTTTTTTGACAAAATGACGAAAAAACTTGAACAATGCTACTACATCAAATTTTGTGTAAAGCTTGGCGATTTCCAAGTGGAAACGATCCGCAAGATTCAACAGGTCTTCGGGGACGAAGCAATGGGCAACACACAAATAAAGGAGTGGTACAACCGCTTCAAAGATGGCCGCACATCAGTGGAGGGTGAAGCACGTTCTGGTAGGCCCTCAACATCCCGAAATGAGATCGTCATTGACGAATTGAGGACCCTGGTGATGCGGGATCGTCGAATCACGATCAGAGAACTTGCAGACGAGGTGGGCGTCAGCATTGGATCCGTTCATTCCATTATGAAGTAGGATTTGGGCTTCAGGAGAATCTCAGCGAAGTTCGTACCAAAGCTGCTAACGATTGAGCAGAAGCAACTCCGTTTGGAGATCGCACAGGACATGCTGGAGACTGTGAACAGCGATCCCAACTTCCTCAACACAGTGATCACTGGCGATGAGTCCTGGGTTTATGGGTACGACCCAGAAACCAAGTTACAGTCATCACAATGGAAGCATCCAACATCCCTGAGGCCAAAAAAAAGCAAGGCAGGTCCGCAGCAATGTCAAAGTCATGCTGACCGTCTTCTTCGACTCCAGTGGCGTGGTTCATCACGAGTATACACCACACGGCACAAGCATCACCAAGGAGTATTACCAAGAGGTTCTGCGTCGCCTTCGTGACGCTGTGCGATGCAAACGGCCGGACCTGTGGGCAGCAGGCAATTGGCAGTTCCATCACGATAACGCACCCGCCCATTCTTCACATTTGATACAGAGTTTCCTGGCCAAACACAACACACCTGTGCTTCGTCAGGCTCCCTACTCTCCCGACATGGCTCCGTGTGACTTCTGGCTTTTCCCCAAGCTGAAAATGCCCCTCAAAGGGACCAGATTTCAGTCCAGAGAAGACATCATGTGGAATGCGACGGACCAGCTGTGTGCCATCCCAAAAGAGGCGTTCCAGCGCTGCTTCCGACAGTGGCAGAACCGTTGGGAGAAGTGTGTGGCAGCCCAAGAGGACTACTTTGAAGGACATTAGTGTAAGTCTGTTGTATCTGGATACGAGTATTTTTTATGAACAAAGGTCGGATACTTTTTGAACACACCTCGTATATACATATATATATATATATATATATATATATATATATATACAGTATATATATATATATATATATATATATATATATATATATATATATATATATATATATATATATACATATATCTATATGTATATATATCTATATCTATCTATCTATCTATCTATCTATCTATATATATATATATATATATATATATATATATATATATAACCTACACAAAACTCCCCACTACACTTTTGGCTAGGTTCGATCGGTAAAGATCCATATGTAGACCTAAATTCCCCCTCTCTTTATTCTTGGTTCTAACATGGCAAGTGTTAATGGTATGAGGTCTGTACGTAGGCGTTTAGTGTACTAGAGAGGATGATGGGTGGGATATATAAAGATGAGACTGTGGTGTAGATGGGAAAGTGGTGTAGATGGATGAGTGAGTATTTGAGTGAGTAATGTATGAGGTTGAAATACATAGGTGGGTGGTGTGGATGGAAACGCGATGTAACCCACGTAAGCTGAAGTGAATAGAATGGCAACATTCTTAAGGAATCGGTATAACAGAAGGAGGAAGAGAAGTTGAGAAACGTAGTGATATCAGTGGTAGTGGCTGTGATGACTGTTATACTATAATGTTGATAAAGGTAATGATGATACTGACAGTGATGACAGTGCTAGTATGACAGTATTCTTCAAAAAGGAAGGAGAAATTGTGCACAGTGGTATTCGTCCACTTGAGTCAGATTTAAGGCAGGGCATGCCCACAGGCTGCCCAACTGGTCTTGGGGGGGAGGGCGGTCTCTGAGGTACTTAGGCATTGCTGCTATACACGTCCTTACCGTTTTACTCAGACCACCGGGTACTTCTACAAATTACACTGTGTAACAAAGAACTTGTTTACTCATTTTATCTGTCTTGTTCGACTCAGTTTTCCACACTGATTCCAATATGTGTATGTTTTGTTTGTTTATCTATAGGTTTTTATCAACAATTGGCAATTGTTTATGTTCAGTCTTGTTACCGTGCGCCAATATAATGGCTGACGTATTGCTTACCACATCACACACACACACACACACACACACACACACACACACACACACACACACACCATCTGCATCTATGCAGACGTCGCTGGCATGACCACTATTGCGTCATGCAATGTGGATCGAGTCAGTTCATTCGATGAGCTAGTCTCACGTTGCTAGTTTGGCTGGGCGACCTGTTTTTTAGCTGTTCCTAAAGGTGTTGCTATTGATGAGAATGACCAGTAGACGTTCTTGCACGTTGTCAGCTGATACGTTTTGTTATGTATGTGGAGAATATATTGAACCAAAGATGATCAAACACAAAATCCACACTGATACCAAATTTGCTCGTGCATACAGTGCATATTCTGGTGTGGCAATTGGCGATCAAGATAAGGATTGGGCTCTGCACTACACTTGTGGTAGCTGTAGCTCTGCGCTTGAAGCATGGCTATGATGAGCAATAAAGAAGATGCCTTTCACAGTTCCGAGAGTGTGGCGAGAGCCTTCGAATCACCACGACGATTGTTGTTTTTTCATGGTTGATATAAGTGGTGTGAAGTGCATTATCCCGTGGATTGCACAATTACCTTTTCTTTTCTTTTTTTTTTTTTTTTTTTTTTAATCCCACCCCATGGTGCGCAAAAAATTAAGGATTTTTTTTTTTTTAGTTTTTTGTTTATTGTAAACTTGAAGATAAACATCCATGGCATCATCTGGTAAAAAAAACAAAAAATGTTTCTCTCTGTCGCTGCATAGGGCCATGCGTACGTTTACATAGGGGAGTAGTGAAAAAATGAAAAACAATTGTTTTTGTTTATTAGAAACTTGAAGATAAACATTCAGGGCATCATCTGATGAAAAGAACAAAAATCTCCCTCTCTCTGTCTTTGTGTAGCGCCATGCGTACGTTTGCATGGGGGTCGAATTGTTTACGATGATGCACGGCCAGCACAGCCTGAGCTGTGGCTTGGAACGCGACGCTACCCAGCCTGAGCTGTGGCTCACAATCCATGGGTTAAGGTAAGAGGGAACACTGTATATCCAAAATTACCTTCTTCGATCTCTCCGGTGCCTCACAACAATGAGCTGGAGATTCCTGTCTTTCTGGCAGACACGGAAGTTGTCTCTGACCATGAGCATATCATCGATGATGGAGGTGAAAACGATGATGAATTGTATGTTGGAAAATGTTCCGGATACACTCTACACTTTCCCAAACAGTAAGAACTGGATGACATGGTCCGAGATTTAGGACTCACCAAGTCCAGTGCTGAGCTGCTGGCATCACGTCAAAGTGAATGGAACTTGTTGGATCCCAGTTGCAAGCTGAGTTATGGGAATTGCCACAGCAAGTTTGTATCCTTCTTCAAATTTTGTAAAGAAACCTCGTTGTGTTATTGTTTTGATGTTAAGTGTTTGTTCCAAGCAATGGGAGTGGATTACAAGGCCTCAGAATGGCGACTCTTCATAGAAGAGCCTAACAGCTGTACTTTGCTTAACGGGAATGAACTCCCATCAATTCTAGTTGCACATTCTGTGGAAATGAAAGAAAGCTATGGGAATGTGAAGATTTGTCTGACAAAGATCAAGTACTCAGATCACAAGTGGGAGGTTTGTGGGGATTTCAAAACGATTTCGTTCCTATTTTGGAATGCAAGGCAGTCATGCTAAGTACTCATGTTTTTTATGCTTGTGGGACAGTCGGAGTGATGCAGAACATATCGTGAGGAAAGACTGGGCTCTCAGATAGAGTCTTACTCCAGGCTCGTGCAACGTCCTGAGAACTCCACTGATCTCCAGAGAGAAGGTATTGTTACCGCCGCCACACATGAAACTTGGTCTTGTGAAACAATTCGTGAAAGCCATCGACAAGGATGACGTTGTGTTTCTGCATATCGGATCTACGTTTCCCAACGTCGAGTGTGGCAAAGGTGACGGCTGGCATATTCACCGGGCTGCAGATTCGAAGGATGCTTGCAAGTCGTGAACTCCAGGGTAAATGACCGATGATGAAGAGCGTGCTTGGAATGCTTTCACAGGGGTTGTGGAAGGTTTTCTTGGCAACCATAGGAGACCAGATGCCGCACAGCTCGTCGATGACCTGATCGGCGCATTCCACCAGCTTGGATGCAGAATGTCAATCATTTTGCATCATCTGCATTCACACCTTGATTTCTTCAAAAGCAACTTGGGTACAGTCAGCGAGGAGCATGGCGAACGGTTCCACCAGGACCTTCTGCTGATGGAAACCAAATATCAGAGCAGGTGGAACGAGGTGATGATGGGTGATTACGTTTGAAAAATGTTGCCCAATTGTCATCACAGCTACGAAAGAAAGTCAAGATCAAAAGGGCTTTTCTAGATACTATGTTCCCTGCATTCCTTGTGATGTTACTGTTTGCTTATTTTCTTGTTGTTTTTATAATATACACCCAGAAATATATAAATTCTTTAACATTCTCAACATTCTCGAAATGGTAATAAGTTGCAGTTCCTGTCCTTATACGATTCTATGTTGTTACTTAATTCCTGTAACTGTAGATTTACACAAAAGCAAATAGCATATTCAGAATCTACTCACTGACATAGATTAGAAATAGCGTAAAAATCAACATAAACAAAAAATTGGTTTAAGTTTGTTACACAGTGTTATCTGCAGCTACTGCAGGTGAAGAATACATTGCTTGGGTGTCCACCCACCAAAATCTTTTTAACCACAATGCAGTCCGGTAGAATGAATGAAGAATGTGAAAACAGCAGCCCAGGATGTACTGAAACATAGTATTATTTGTTTTAGCAGTAGCTGTAGGGCACTAAGCACAAGTATACTGGCATACGATTAGGTCATTTGCAATGAAGCATGCTAACCATTCCGACCTGACGAGTCTCATTCTGCTAATTCACACATACATTATGCTCAGTTGTTCGAGAATGACAGAGTACAGTCTGTTAGCCATTGGTGGTGTGCTTCTGGCTTGTGGCTGCCAGAGTGACTGCATGGCATCTGACACCCGATGATGATGGAAACCTATCTCTGTCAAGAATTAAGAAATTTTATTTTATTGCACAGATGGAAAAGGAATCAACAACGCAAAAGTTGTTGCTTGTATAATGTATCGTATACCTTATACTTTGTGTTTAAGCCAAACAATGAACATTTATTGAAAAAGTGGCATGACAACTTTTGGTATCATTATGTCAATAAAATCCCTTCACTGACTACATGCACGTGTAGAGCAGAAAAGTGCACTGTATTGCTCAGACTGTTGTAATTCATTCTGTACGAGAGTGACCAGTATAAATCAAATAGTTTGTATCCGATTTGGGTTGTACTTGGTGGAAGAAATGAGTGACAACCGAGATGAACTGATATGAATTTGAACCAACAGGCCAAACTCCAGTGTGACAGGGGAAGATCTGCTCGAGGTTGATTGCATTTGGACTAAATCTAGTGGAAAAGTTGAGGGTCAAGCAAAAATTAAGTAATTCAACTCAATACAGTCTGGCAAAGGCCAAGGTAATAGGACAAGGGGAAGGGCTGTGGTCTTGTGCCGATTATTATTATTATTATTATTATTATTATTATTATTATTATTGTTGTTGTTATTATCATTATTATTATTATTATTATTGTTGTTGTTGTTATTATCATTATTATTATTATTATTATTATTATTATTATTATTGTTTTATTATTATTATTATTATTATTATTATTATTATTATTATCATTATTATTATTATTATTATTATTATTATTATTATTTATTGTGGTAGTAGTCATAATAGTAGTAGCAGAAGCTTCCACCCTTTACATAGGTGGAGACTATTGTTTTAGCCAGTATTATTGTTATTCCGACCTCAGGGTCTCGTAACGATGCCAGGACAGTAAGAGGCTGCGGAAGAAATCTGAAGGGCCCAGGTTATGTGTCCTGGCATGGGCCATTGCTGATAGAAAAAAAAAAACATGAATCTATTATGTGCAGTGGCAGAAAGTCACATCAGTGTTATGTGTGAACGATATCAAGTGATCGTGTCTGCTTGAGATTTCAATGAGGCCTGAGCATGTAATCTTAAAATTAAACTTGATGGACTGATTCTTAAGAGTTTATTTAGTTTATAAGAACATTCCAAACCTTCCCCATGGGGTCAGGGTCTTTGTATGAAACAGTAGATGGAGACTAGTGACTGTCCACAGGACAGCTACAGAGTTCTAGTTATGATTCTTACCGTTATTAATATTAACCCGTGGATTGTGCAATTACGTTTTTTTTTTTATCCCACCCCGTAGTGTGCAAAAAAAAAAAAAAAAAATCATTTATTATAAACTTGAAGATAAACATCCAGGGCATCATCTGCTGAAAAAATCTCTCTCTCTCTCTCTCCGTCTTCGTGCAGTGCCATGAGTAAGTTTGCGCAGGGGTGGAGTAGTAAAATATATATATATATATATATATATATATATATTGGTTTTGTTTACTATAAACTTGAAGATAAACATCCAGGGCATCATCTGGTAAAAACAGATCTTTCTCTCTCTCCGTCTTTGCGTAGTGCCATGCGCAAGTTTGTGTTGGGGTGGTAGTTAGCGGTGATGCACTGCCACTTGTAGGCGATGCATCACCGCCTGAGCTGTGGCTCGCAATCCACGGGTTAATAATAATAATAATAACAATCATAATCATAATAATAACTAATACTGTACTCTGTAAGTGTACCTTTGGACAGTCACTCTTCTCCATCTGTTTCTTACAGTGACCTTGACTTAATTGTTAAGATTTGGATTTTTTCTATCAGCAGTGGCCCATAGCAGGACACATAACCTTGGCAATTCAGATTCCTTGCACAGGTCCCATTGAAATCTCCAGTAAACGCGACCAACTTCTCTCGTTCACATCATAATCCTTTGATGACACTTTCTGACTTGCCTTTCCACTGCACATAAAGGATTTGGATTTTTTTTTTTCGGCTTGTTTTATTGTTTTACCACAGTTCAATAATTCGTTGCGAAGACATCTTTTAAATTAATTTCTTGCTACCTATAAACTACGTCAGGCATATTTGGCCACACCTCTCCCCATTCAAACTATCATTTTTCTTATGGACATTTAATGCATGTCCCTGGTGGTGTTTCTGCAAACTGAAATGAGGTAACACAAAACATTTAGTATGCAAACACGTTAAGGCACATGTGAATAGATAAATGGACTCATTACAACAGACCCGGAAGTATGCGAGTTGGTACACATTGTGCACTTTGCAGCCTACGCTAAAATAACACATTCCCAGTACGTAATTGACAACAAATATATATTGTTTGCTAAAAAATACTATATATATTTCTTTTTTCAGGCCAAATCTTATGCCTTTTAACACTTAGGTCAGTTAACATCCTGATAAGAATAGTAACAGTTACTGTTGTTGTTGTTGCTCTCTTATATCTATCAATCAACTATCTACATAGATAGATAGATGGGGTGGAGAGAGAGAGAGAGAGAGAGAGAGAGAGAGAGAGTACGTATCATTATTCTTAGAACAACTTGGTGTCTACCCTGCAGATATTTCCTTCAGGGATACCATTCCTGCAAGGGATGGATTTTCACTATTTTTCTTTACATCACTGCCAGCGGGTAGGGAACGTGGAGAAAAAAGCTGTATGCTTTACTGTCCTTTCGTTGAGCTATGGATTGGTGTTTGAATCTTCTTGTTTGTCTTGGGAGGATCATCTCGGTGGGACCATGAAGTGTGTGTGACTGCTATTCTCTCTCTCTCTCTCTCTCTCTCTCTCTCTCTCTCTCTCTCTCTCTCTCTCTCTCTCACACACACACACACACACACACACACACACACACAGTATATATTGGCAGGCGTGTACTGGTGTCCACGGCAGCAATCTTTATGGTGACAATTGACATGGGGGAACGGAAAAAGAGGACAAATACCTGGAAAAAAATATGTACAAACAAGCACAAAGAGAGAGAGAGAGAGAGAGAGAGAGAGAGATGGGAGCAGGAACGAGAAGGCAGAGGGTAAAATTGGAAGGGATATGAGAGAGGAAATAAGGTGAAAAAAACGAGAAGACATGGAGGAAAATATAATGAAAAGATAGCGATGATGAAAATGGAGAAAGCAGTGAGGTAGACAGAGGTCCAATGGCAGTGTAATTGGTAGGGATCCTTCTGGGTAAGAGGACATTTGCTGGGGTCGCCAATTAGAAGATAACTGATAATTGCATTCAAGTGGTTGTAAAACAGCAAAAATGAGTTTTCTACTTGTATGTACATATCAATTTCTCATCTAGAGTTGACAAGATTAAACAAAAATAGTTTTTTTTTTTATCAGAACAGACGAAGAAAAAAATGAATTAAAAAATATTCTATACACAAGATTACTGGCGTCCTCCATTCATAAAATATCTGTAAGAGTTGGACTTGAATAGCTGTAGCTTGAAGTTTGGGGGAAACAACTCTGGGGAAGTGAGTTCCAGAGAGATTTGATAGGCAGAAGTTCTGCAGTATGACTGTGTGACATTCTAATAATGAGTGCTACCAGATGCCCGTGTAGCACGAGGGAAGGCATGGAGAGGTGGCACAATGGACGCAACGTCGTCTGAGCATTTTCAATAAAATTGTAAGATAATGCAAGGGAGGGAACATTCCTTCTTACCTGTAGGGGAGGTAGTTTACTTGTAATATCAGGCTTATTAACAATTCCAACAGTTTTGTTCTGAATTTTGTCTGGTTGTTTTAGTGCAACCTCTCGACAACCATTCCACAAAGGGTGAGCAATATTCTAGCTGAGACCGCACGTGTCTCTTATAAGGTATAGTTAACTGCTCGTCAGTGAAGAAGTTTCGAACTCTGTACAATAATCCAAGTTTGAGGCGGTTTTAACAAGTGAAATAACATGAGAGGTCCAGCTGAGGGCATTGAGTGAAACACTGAGAATGTCAATACTTTTGGAGATGGGAGTATTACTAGCATTGAAGGTAGTATACGAATCTAGCAATATCTGTCTATTAGTAGACAGCATATATTTGGTTTTGCTAGCATCAAATGAGACAAGTTTATTTTGTCCCCATTTAGTGATCTTAGTTAAGTCTTGATTTATGGAGATGGCTGTACTGGCTTGAGAGTTAGAGATATTAAACTTTGTGAATGGGTGTTTCAGTGTGAATGAACTGTGAATCTTTTGCATGTGAATGGATGAGATTGTGGGTGACAGATCAGAGATCATTAATATGAACTAAGAATAGGATTGGCGCCAGAACTGACCCTTGTGGCACGCAGGCATTAATTGAGTGGAAATTGGAATATATTGTACATCATCTACTTTTACTCTTATTTGTCTGTCGCTGAGTTATGAGGAAAGCAGAAGAGCAAAAGACATTATTCCATAACAGGGGAGTTTAGATGGCAGGGAACGGTGCCACACTTTGTCGAAAGCTTTAGAAATATCAATGGCTACTGAATGCGTTTCTCTATGTTGGTCAGTTGATTGATGGGTGGTATGAGTCAAGAGATTGAGTATATCAATGGTGGATCTTTCATGGAGAAAACCATATTGTCTCTCACTAATTAAGTTGTTGGATTGAAGGTGCTCAACTATGTGCTTATTAATTACATTTTCAAGTACGTTACCAAGAGAAGACGTACTGAAATGGTAACACAGATCTGCAACAAACGAATTATTTAAGATTTATGGCCTGTTTCATATCAGTTTCCATAAGCTGAGTAGAAAAGAAAAGGCCTACCTTGAAGTTTTAGTGTGCCGTATAGTTTATTCATTTTGGCCAAGTCTGAGAAGGTAGCGTTCCCAGTTCTGTCACTGAAATACATATCTAAACGTGAATCTGGCACTTGTATTTGCCTTTTAACAGGACTGAACATGAATATCAATTGGTAAGAATGAAGTATGGTAGGGGAAACAAACAAGTATGCCAGAGTACGTATTTCCTCAGTACTGTTCGGATGTATAAGTGTATACTTATGGTAACTTTATTACTACTGTCCGGAGGTGCATCGTACAAGCTTTTATTATTATTATTATTATTATTATTATTATTATTATTATTATTTAGAGGAGTTCATTGTACTTTATTAATTGGTTCAGAGTCAGCTGTAGTTTATCTGGCAATGGCTACCCGAGGTTGTGTTAATTTTTGTTACATCTGTGGTGAAAATGTTATAAGAAAACAAGAGAGAAATTTTTACGGATTTTGTCATGAAAGCGCACTATGCATACACTGGAGTGAAACTTGGAGGACAGGACAAATCATGGGCTCCCAGAAAAGCTTTCTTTGTTTGTGTTAAAAAATAAAGCACTGGACAAAGGGAAGAAGAAAATGTTTTTGCCTTGGTGTTCCAAGGATCCTCAGGGAACTGAAAAATCACACTAATGACTGTTATTTTGCATATCTATTTTTCAAGGATACAGCATTAAGGATAGATTTATTTTTTTCATTACACACCTCCCATTGGCTTTAAGAACTGTTGCTCATGGATCAGATATGTCCATCTCAATACCACCTGAGAACCTTGAAAACATGCAGTGCAGCTCTGACCAAGAAAATTGTGTCAACAGTGATGATGCAGACTTCCAGTGTGATAGCCATGATACAGAACCTAAATTTTTTTCTCGATATGAACTAAATGATGTGGTTAAAGACGTAGCCTTGCTAAGGAGTCTGCTGAGATTTCACGTTCCAAACTTAAATCCAAAAATATACTAGCGCCTGGCATATCATTCTCCTGGTAACGGGACCAAAAAAAAAATTCTCCCATATCATAAAGAAAGATCATTTGGTTGTCACAAATTTTAACTGGATTCAGTTGGAGAAGTTGTGAAGCAGGAATCGTATGAGTTTGCTCGGTGTCCAAGGTCACAAACGTTGAAGTGTGAGTGATAGGCTTAACAATTGATAGTTTACATAGAGTGTGTATAGGTAGGTTATTTAACAGCACAGTGTTCTTGTGTGTGTGTGTGTGTGTGTGTGTGTGTGTGTGTGTGTGTGTGTGTGTGTGTGTGTGTGTGTGTGTGTGTGTGTGTTCTTACCTAATTCTTCCTACCTAATTGTATCTTTACAGGAATGAGTCAAGCTCGTACTGTCCCGTGTCTTAAACCATATTTATCGTACATATCCTTAAATTTGTGAATTGTTTTGGCACACACTATTTCATTTGGTAGTGCATTCTACTGATCAATTGCTCTATTTGGGAAAATAAATTTCCTTACGTCTTTATCACCTCTCTTCTTATGCAGTTTTTTGCAGTGTCCTCTTGCTGATGCTACCCCATAGATTAAGTAATCATTTATGTCTATTTTCTCCTTCCCTGATATGCATTTATATAGCATAATCATGTCACCTCTTTTCCTTCTCTCCTGTAGTGTTGGTAGATTCAGTTTATTTAGTCTTTCTTCGTAGCTTAGATCCCTTAAGCTTGGTACCCATCTTGTAGCTGCCCTTTGAACTTTTTCAATCTTGTCTATGTGTTTTTTGAGATGAGGACTCCAGACTACTGATGCATACTCCAGGGTTGGTATGATGAATGATGTTATTATCTTTCTTAGCATGTCTTCATTTATGTATGTGATTGCTATTCTCATATTTGCAAGCAGTGTATACATGTTCCGCACCTTCTCACTGTTGTGGTCTGCCTGAGATAGTCTGTTATTGATAATCACACCTAGGTCCTTCTCTCTTTCTGATGTGTGTAGGGTTTTATTTCCTAACGTATAATCCCAATCAGGTCTTTTTCCACTTTTACCAAACTTGATTTAATGACACTTGTCCACATTGAATTCCATTTGCCATGTATTACTCCATTCATGAATTTTATTTAATTCTTCTTGTAGCTCTTTACGAAAGTCTGTGTTAGTAATTCTTCTTTGTATTTTTGCATCATCTGCAAACATATTCTAATAACTTTCATTTCCAGTGTTATTGTCTATATCATTTATATACACTAAAAACATGATTTGTGCCAGCATTGAACCCTGTGGTACTCCACTAGTTACTTCTTTCCATGATGAGTAATTTCCCCTTAGTACCGTTCTCATTTCTCTTCTTATGAGAAAATCTTGCATCCAACGTTACAGTTTGCCTCGAATTCCTCCTTGATGGTACAGTTTCCATAAAAGTCTTTGGTGTGGTGCTGTGTCAAATGCTTTCTTGAAATCTAAATAGATACTGTCCACCCATCCTTCTCATTCCTGTAATGTGTCTGTTACTCTGTCATAGTAGCTCAACATATTAGTAACACATGATTTTCCTTTTCTGAAACCAAACTGTCTTTCTGTTATCATATTGTGTTCTTCTAGATGATTTACCCAAGCTTTTCTAATACCTTCCTTACAACACTGGTTAGTGATACTGGTCGGTAGTTGAGTGGATTTTGTCTATTCCCTTTCTTGAATAAGGGAACAATGTTTGCTTTCTTCCAAATATCAGGTAGTTTACCTTGACTCAAGGATTTCTTGAAAATTAAAAATAATGGTTTACTTAACTCCTTTGCACATTCACGTAGTACCCAACATGAAATTTCATCAGGACCATTTGCTTTTCCTTTGTCTAATTTACTTAGCTCCTCCTGTATTACTTTTTCTGATGTTTGTATATCTGGTAGTATGTAGTATGTGTGGGCATGCATGTTCCACATAATCCCTCTCGAAATTTGTTTCCTCTGTAAAAACTGATTGGAATTTCTTGTTTAGTGCTTCACAAATATCCTTCTCTTGTGTATAGGTGATTCCCTCGTCCGTAATGGATTGTATTTTATCTTTTACTTTAGTTTTATTTCTGATGTTGCTGTAAAATAGCTTCGGTTGATCACTACTTTTATTTATGATATCCTCCTCAAACTGTTTTTGGGCTTTCCTCCTTATACTTGTATAATCGTTTCTTGCCTGTTTGTAATTATTATATGCCCTTTCACTATTGTGTCTTCTGTATCTAATCCACAACAAGTCTCTTATTTCTTTTGATTTTTTACATTCTGTATCAAACCATTTCTTTATTTTCTTTTCTGCTTCTTTGTGCTTTGGGATGTACTTCTGGACTCCTATTTCATAAAGTTCACAGAATGTTTTATATATAGCATTTAAATCTTGTTCTCTAAGCTCCTTTCCCTAATCAATTTCTAAGAAGTACTTCTTTAGGTCATGATAGTTTCCCTTTTTATATTTTAGGCTCTTTTTGTAACTTTCATTGCTGTTAACTCTGTCATATGCTATCCTGAAGTTGCAATTTAGTACTGCATGGTCGCTTTTGTCGAATGGAGGGTGGTACATTAAATTGTCAACATCGTTTTCTGGCCTAGTAAATATGAGATCAAGCATTAAGGGTACATCGAGTCCTCTTTTTCTGGTGCTTTGCCATACATGTTGCGTTAGGAAAAACTCTTTCACGAGATCCAGGAGCTTTTGGTCCCAACAGCTTTCTTGGCTTATTTTATATCTAGAGTATTCCAATTTATATTTGTATTAAAATCTCCAGTTAGTATAATTCTTTCCGACTTCTCTTCCATTTTATGTAGTAATGATCTTAAACTCTGAATTGTATCCTCTGCCAGGTCCTCATACTCGTCTCTTTCCCATGCGTTTGACTTGGGTGGCATGTTCAAATTGGCTACAGTTACTTTCCCTTCAGTTGTATTGATCTCTACAGCAATCAGTTCTACTTGTGAGGGTATATCTAGTTCTATTTCTTTGACTTTTAGATTTTTCTTAGTTAATATAATAATTCCTCCTCCTTTTTTTAAGTTCCTATCCCTTCTCCATATATTATATTTCTGAAAGTTTAGGATGTCATTTGATAGCCTTGGTGTTAATTTTGTTTCAGTTAGGCATATTATATGTGGTTCATTTTCTTTGACATAATCATCATCTCTAATAATTTAGATACCATTCCATCCACATTTGAGTACATCAACTTAATCATCTTGTTTACATACTTGTCATGACTTGGTTCTACTACCTTCCTCCTTTTTATTCCCTCCTGTTTATGTACCACTTCCGTACCTGCAATCCTATTACTTTGTAAAAAAAAATGTATTCTTCTCCTCCTCTGATCTTCCCTCATTTTTTGTTTTTGTTTCCTCCCTCTTCTCTTTCAGTAATTCCAGTTCCTCTTGTTAGCCATCTATTTATCCATACATTTTTGAACTCCTCTTTTTCCATAAGATTCTTTGCATTTTTTATTATCTCCTCCACGGTGTTTACACTCTGGAAGGTTACCTTTAAGGGTCTTGACTTGCTTCTCTCGTATTTTCCTAACCTTTTGTGTTCCTCTGTGTCTTTACTACAGATTTCCTCTGATCCTTCTAACATGGTTATAAGAACGTGGAATGTAAGGGGAGCGAATGATGAGGTGAAAGAGAGAGAGATTGTCCAGGTGCTTGAGGGTGCGAAAGTGGATGTATGTGGAATAACTGAAACAAAATGGAGAGGAGAAAGTGTGAGAGAATGGGAGTATGGATGGGGTATATATGCAGGAGTAGGTGAGAATGAGAGGGCAAAGGAAGGAGTATGTATAGTTGTGAGTAAAAGATGGAAGAAGAGCATAAGACAGTATGGATCAGTTGGGTCAAGGATTGTGTGGGTAAAGTTGAAAGTTGGAATACAAATGTCGGCGATTGTGTGTGTGTGTGTGTGTATGCGCCAACGCAAGATCGTGCTAGAAGAGTAAGAGAAGAGTTCTGGACAAATGTAGAAGTGTGCATGGAAAAGTTTGGAAGGAATGAGAGAATGTTTTGGATCGGTGATATGAATGGTAAAGTTGGGAATGTGAAGGTGGATGGAATAGTTGGTAAGTGGGGTGTGCCTGCTGAGACAGATGAGAATGGGAGTGCGTTAGTGGACATTTGTGCTGGGAGGGGGTTGGTGATAGCCAATATCCTCTTCAGGCATAAAATGATCCACAGGTATACATGGCAAGTGATGAGAAGGGTGGGTGGTGAACTGAATGAAATGAAGGCAATGATTGATTATGTGTGTGTGGATGAAAGGATGCGAAGATGTGTAATGGATGCAAGAGCTTATAGAGGTTGGGGAAGTGGACTTTCTAACCACTACTTGGAGGTGGCCAGAATTAGGATTCAAGTAAGATGGAGGAATAGAAGGGAAAGACGAGAGGAAGTAGTAGTTGCAAGGAGAGTGGAAAGGTTACAGGAGGATGAGAAAAAGGCAGAGTATAAGAGAGAAGTGGAGGAACGATTGGGCAAATATAAATTGGAGCAGATGGGAGATGTGGAAGGTGTGTGTAGGATATTTACAGAAGAAATATGTGCAGCATGTGATGTGGTGTGTGGAATGAAGAGAAGACGGAGGGGGGTGCAAGGAACAGCGTGGTGGACTGAAGAGGTGAGACAGGCTGTGGCACAAAAGAAGAAAGCATACAATGAATGGATGAGAAATAGGGGCGTGGAAGAAGTTGAGAGGCGGAAGAGAGAGTTATATGTAGAAAGAAAGAGAGAGGTGAAAAGATTAGTAAGAGAGAGTAAGAAGAGAGTGGATGAGGAATTTGGAAGGAATTTGAGTGTTAAGTGGAGGGACTGTAAGAAAATGTTCTGGAAAGAGGAGAAAAGAGTAAGACAGGGTGGAAGTGAAGTTAGCAGGGGAGTGAAAGACAAAAATGGTAGATTACTCGTGGAGAAGGGAGAAAAAGTGAGCAGATGGAGAGAACACTTTAAGAAATTGTTGAACATAGAGGATGGAAGTAATGCGAGTATAAGTGGCTGGGGAATAGCTGGGAGAAGGAGAGAGGTGAGAAGACAGGAAGAAATCAGTAGGATAGAAGTTGTGGAAGCAATGAAGAAAGTTAAATCGGGGAAAGCCCCAGGAATTGATGGAGTGTGTGATGAAATGCTGAAGCATGGGGGAGAGATAGTAGTAGAATGGATGTGGAAGATGTGCAGATTGGCCTGGGAGAAAGGTAGAGCCCCGGAGGATTGGAAGTCAGGTATAATTATTCCCTTGTACAAAGGAAAAAGGGAAAAAGAAGTGTGTGGTAATCATAGGGGGATTTGTCTTCTTGGTATAATAGGAAAAGTGTATGGTAGGATACTTATTGACAGAGTTAGAGAAAAAAGAGAGAAATTAGTTGGAGAAGAACAGGGAGGCTTTAGGAAGGGAAGAGGTTGTGTAGATCATATATTCATTCTTAGATCTTTAGTAGAAAAGTTTCTAGAGAAGGGAAAGAAGTTGTATGCGACTTTCATGGATTTGGAGAAAGCATATGACAGGGTGGATTGACAAGGATTGTGGAAAGTGTTAAGAATATATGGAGTAGATGGGAAGTTGTTGAATGCTGTGAAGAGTATGTACGATGATGCGAAGGCTGCAGTGCGTGTGGATGGTGAACTAATTGAATTTTTCTCTTTGAAAGTTGGGTTGAAACTGGGATGTATCATGTCTCCATGGTTGTTCAATCTGTACATGGATAGGGTAATAAAAGAGGTACAATGTAGGGTAGTGGATGTTGGAGTGGCCCTGGTGACAGAGGATAGTGTTTGGAAACTCCCTGTACTGTCGTTTGCAGATGATGCAGTGTTGTTGAGTGAAGACGAAGGGGAGCTGCAAGCCTTTGTGGATGAGTTTGGGAGAGTGTGTAAGAAACGGAATCTAAAGGTGAATGTAGGGAAGAGTAAAGTGATGGTCTTTGAGACAGGTGAAGTCAGTGAATGTGCAACAAGGTTGGATGGTGAGGAATTGGAAAATGTGAGTACTTTTAAGTACTTGGGTAATGTGATGAGTAAGGATGGAGGTTTGGAGGGTGAAGCGCTTGAAAGGGTACAGCAGGGAAGAAAGGTTGCTGGTTCTTTGAAAGCAGTGATAAGAAACAGGGAAGTGAGCATGGAAGTGAAAAAGTTACTGCATGACAGTATTGTGATACCAACTCTAACGTATGGAAGTGAAGCTTGGA
This sequence comes from Coenobita brevimanus, assembly GCF_032717465.1. Taxonomy (NCBI): domain Eukaryota; kingdom Metazoa; phylum Arthropoda; class Malacostraca; order Decapoda; family Coenobitidae; genus Coenobita; species Coenobita brevimanus. Next base: position 17,545,493 of record NC_137058.1, read on the forward strand.
CGTTGTTGGAAGGACACAAGTCAAGAGTGAGAGCAGTGGAAATGAGTTATTTTAGAGGAGCCTGTGGAGTCACATGGAGAGACAGGCTGACGAATGAGAATATAAAGGAGCATTGTGGTGTGGATGTGGATGTGATAGGAAGCGTTATGAGGAACATACTGATGTGGTTTGGCCATGTGGAGAGGATGAAGGGTGAAAGACTGACGAAGAGAGTGTATGTGAGTGAGGTGGAGGTGGGAAGAGGGAGGGGGAGGCCGAGGATGAGATGGAGGGATGGGGTTGAGAGATATATGAGAGAGGGGGGTGTGAGCTGGGAGCAGGGGAGTGAAATGGCAGGGGACAGAGCGACTTGGAGGCGATTTGTCTGTGGCCACCCCAAACGGGATTGAGGCGTCTGGCAATAGATAGATAGACTTCTTTCGATATGCTTATTACATTTGCCATCTCCTTTTTGTCTCTTGAGATCTTGTTTTTTACTTCTTCCTCTTCTATACCAGTGATTACTATAGATTTGTTAATATCTACTGAATCTCTGACTAACTTAGGATTGTTTTGGATTATTCTTTTCACTTCCTTTTTAATACTTTTTTCTTCCACCCTTGTTTCTAAGTCTTTCTTTACTTCCACCATTTCAGGATAAGTGGTTTCCACATCATTTTTTTTTGCTTTGCACAGCTTCATTCACCTGTGTTATCTTCTCAATATCACTGCTCTGGTCTATCAGACTGCTTACTTGCCTAATTGTCTCTGTATCATTTTTGAACTCTTCCATAATACTCTCGTGGTTGACTACTGTACTTGCCATTTCACTAATTTTTCTCCTAAGTGAACCCAGCTCTACTGTCAGCGCACCTATGGTTATGTCTTGTGTGTGTGTGTGTGTGTGTGTGTGTGTGTGTGTGTGTGTGTGTGAAATTTCCATGTCAGATGTATAATTATGTCTCTGGGTAACTTTTCGGAGTTTGAGACTGGTCAGACTGAGAACTGAGTTTAATAATGAAACGGAGTTCAGTTATTCCATTGTTTCGATGGCTTCTAACTGAGTTTTGCTGACATCAACCAGGAATCTCTAACTGATTGTTTAATCAAAATGGAATAATTTTATTTCTTGGTCAGGTTGACCAGTGCACCAGTGTGGGTCCAGACATCACTTACAGAGGAGATGGCTGGAGGCTGTTACCGGTACCCAGGGTTGCAGGGTCAGTGTTTGTCTGTCCGCTAAAGTCACCGTGTCAGTGATCAGTGTTATGGTGTACTGTGTTCATTGAGAGTGGAGGAATATTGCCCTGTAATAGTGTTGTGCAGTGAGTTAGTGGGAATAGTGCTGTACAGTGGGAGTCCTATAGAATTACTTGCTCTAGGTTACTGTGGGTTTAATGAATACTATGGGATCCTGGCCGGTGAAGGAGACTTGGTTGGTGGCTGTGTTGGGACGGAACAGTATCCTGCCTTATCCTCACTGTAAGTGACATTTGTCTTAGTAAGGGCTAAAGCGTTTTAATTGTAGGGTAATTCTGTTCCTTTGGGTAATGGTTGGGAGGGCTATTAATGAAATTGTTGTTTGTTAGAAAGCTGCTCAATACTCGGTCATCAGAGCAATTCCCATGCTTTGTAATGATGGTTATTGGTCATTCTGTTTGCTTCTGTTTACATACTTCATGGGTTTCTTTGTAAATATGTATAAATATACTGTTAATTAATATACACAAACTGTCTTATATTAATTTCTCCTTATTGATTTGGGTGTCAAAATGAGTTGATGGTTATAAGCAGTAAAAGATCCTGAAATCCTACTGTGGAGTAATATAGGGAAGCGGAATTTTGTGACAGTGTTGACCGTGACAGGACACCCAATTCAGTTTTGGAGAACTTATGTTAGTTGAGACTTTAAAATCTGATTAAAATGACTTCCACCAAAGATTTATGTGAATTAGGCAAGGTACTTAGATTCGAAGGTGAGGAACTATTAACGTTTATTAACCCACCCCGTCCCGTCGATGTATGGGTACGTTGCAACAATTTGCATTTGCCAGTCCCGGCGACGTACCGGTACGTCGTGCAATTGCAAAGTGCATAATTTCGTCAATTTTCACATTTCACGCTTGATTTGCTGTATGTATCCTCGCATGACCTTCCCCTACCTGCCACCAGCCGGGGACACTCGGCGACCTCACACGACCCGCGCTAACCCGCCACTCGTCCACACACCTGGTAGCAACGGTCCTGTTCAGACATCGCTAAGAGAGGTCTCTCAGAGGGCAAAATTCAAGCCGCCCTGGATGCCTTTACAGGCGACAATGATTCTCCACTGGACGACGAGGTTGTGGATAAAGATTATGTGCAGCCACAGGAGGAAGAAACCACCAGCAGTGACGAGGAAGTTCCGTCTCCCAGGAAGCGGCAGTACGTGACTTACCGTGCTGCTAGAGAGGGGCAGCAGGCCAAGAAGCCACGTGCAACATCCAATGCCTATCCCCAACGTGATTTGGAACCAGATTTCGAGGACGAGGACGATGATAATGACGGAGTCGTGGGACATGCTGCCACGTGGTATAGACATGAGGTAATCACTCATCGTGGCCCAGAGCACACACCACATCGGACGAGCAGGTATGGGCCTAGCATTTTGTTTGGGGAGTTAGGAAGTCAAGTGGAGGGAGTAGGGAGTGAAAGGGAAAGTACAGGGAAGATTAGGGAAAGTGAGAGTGACGTGAGTGAGTCATTGCTCTCCCTAGGTAGTGTGAGGCGGCGTAGTGTATCATGTGGGCGAGTGCGGGTGTGTTCAGTATCACGTGGGGTTGTGAGGGAAGGGGAAGGTGGGGAGGAACCACTCCCAAGCACGTCTTATGCTCCCCAATATCCCCTAACACGTGCTCGAGCAAGGGTGCGTGAGAAAGCACGTGGTGTTGTCATGGAGGGGGAAGTTGGGGAGGAACCACTCCCCAGCACATCTTCTGCTCCCCAATATTCCATTACTTCATCCCCACAGCCCCCTAATGTTCCTCAAGGCCGTAAGGGCAAGGGAAAGGGAAAGTGTAAAAGCAGAGGGAAGAGGAGTGATAGTGGGGAAGCCCTCCACACTCCTTCTCCCCCACCAGGATCTCCTCCCCACCCAGATGAAGGCGGTGATGGGGATGATGGGGACGAGGGATTTGTGGGGTGAAATTGGGAGGATGGGAGTGATTTTTCTCCCCTCATTCACCCCTTCCTGAGCAGGGGCGCTCTGGCTGCATTGCTCCAGGAATTCACCGTAATTCCACCAGGTTGGATTTTTTCCACCTGTTTTTTAGTGAGGCATTTGTGGAGCAGATTGTATACCAAACCAACCTGTTTGCAAGCACCCAGCGCCTTGAGAGTGAAAGATTGGGAACAAGGAGTAGGAATTCTATCATATATGATTACCCTGTCTCCCTTTCAGAAATGTTCCTATTTTTTGCCCTCTTCCTTTTGATGGGTATTATACGAAAGAACAGAATTCCTGCTTACTGGACTAGGAACCCTGTTATGTTTACCCTAATATTTGGGCAAGTGATGAGCCGTAATCGGTTTCAACAAATTCTAAGTCGCCTTCATTTCTATGATGCTCATGATCCTGCAAATGCGAACGACACTGATAAAATGAGGCGAATTAGGTTGGTCTTTGATCACCTGAGACAAACCTATCGTTCCTCATTCTATCCCTATAGAGACCTTGTCATAGACGAGAGTCTCGTGTTGTGGAGAGGCAATATTTCATTTAGGTAGTATATACCCAGCAAATGGCACCGTTTTGGGTTCAAGATCTTTGTTATGTGCGACTGTAGGACTGGATATGTGCAAGACATAGTCTTGTACACCGGTGCACAGACAGACATAATAGAAGATCGAGGTATTGGACTGTCGGGAGCAGTGGTAAAGACGATGATAGAAGACTACCTTCATCGTGGTCACGTCCTCTACCTGGACAATTGGTACACTAGCCCTCTTCTCGCTCGTTATCTTCACACACATGAAAGTGGACTCTGTGGAACCGTGAAGGTGAACCGGCGTCACATGGCCAAGGTAGGGCGGAAACTTGCAAGGAATAAGGTTGTCTTCTTCAAAGCCAACAACATCCTTGCAACTGTGTGGAACCACAATAGAGAAGTAAGCCTATGTCAACGGTTCACTGCCCCTTGATGCACTGTACTGATTCAGTTGATTACCGTAGCGAGAACAGGTGTCATATTTGGAAACCTGAGTGTGTCATGGACTATAACATAAACATGTGCCTCGTGGACCAGTCAGACTCCATGATATCGACGGTAGAGTGTGCCAGGACCACGATGAAGTGGTATAAGAAACTGTTCTTTCACTTGCTAGACATCACTGCTCTGAATTGCCACCACCTTCACGCCATGACAACAGTAGTTCAGGAAACCCTTGAAGAGTTTTTGAGGGAGCTCACAAGAGAGATATTTGCACGGTATGCTGTAGAAAGACCCCAACATCGCACCCGCACTGCCCCTATTGCCCAAACTTCCCTGAGAGTATCTGGCCGCCATTTCCCCACTCCTATCCCTCCCCAGCCAAACAGACCTAGGCCCCAACGCAGGTGTCACGTGTGTACCAATTCCCGAGTGAGACTCACGACACAGAGGAAGGACACCCGCTATGAGTGCATGGAGTGTGACGTGGGTCTCTGTATTCACCCATGTTTCAGCGAATATCACACGTTGATGCAATTCTGATATGGTGTGAATGCGACAGGACGCTGAAACTATGAAGTAAATGCGAGAGACAGACGCTCAGTGAAATTATCAGTCATGTTGATCTCCAAATATTAGTATAAAGTGCATACGGGTATAACATAAGTGCAAAAATTGTATGTAAGTGTATAAATATGCTGTAAGTGGAAACATACATAGCGAGGGTTTTATGATGCGATATTCTGTCTCTCAGTGCAATAAATACGGCCCGTAATTATATAATTATTATTATTGGAAATGCTTACGGGTATAATATAAGTTCAAATTATTGTAAGTCCTGAAATATATTCTAAGTCAAATATTCATAGCGTGTGTACATATAGAGATGCGATATCCTGACGCTCAGTTGAATGAATAAGGCACGTAATAGTGAAAATAGAAGTCAACAAGTGGGAAAGTGTGTAATATATGTGAAGAATTAGTATATAAGTGTGTGAGTATCATGTTTGTCGAAACATTTATTGCGAGGGTATTTTCATGCGATATTCTCACGCTCTCTTGAATAAATAATACCAGTATGTACAGTGCAGTATAGGGGTGTAAACGTGTGTAATGTAAGTGGGAAATTATAATTGGAGTAAATAAATAAAGTAGATGAAACACGAGTGTTTGAGATCGTGGTTGCTAAGTGAATATGTGCTAGCATATCGCTAAATGCCCTCGTAATGAATGAAAATAATTGAAAACATATACAGTGGTGGAGGAAAGGTTCTATGTAAAGGGAAAAATAATTGGAAAGTGATAAAACAATTGGGTATGTTGAAATACGAGTCATAGCGAGTGTGCTTACTAAGCTGATGTGCGCTAAACTTATGCTGCTTGTCATCGTAATGAATGAAAATATCTGAAAACACTTACAAACAGTTGTAATTGGTAAAATGTCATTGAAACAGAAGTATACAAGTAGAAATAATGATATGTTGACGATACAAGAACTTAGCATATAGCATGTTACGACTCGGACCTAACTCGCTATGCTTGCGTGATGGTACAATGCTTATTTTTCATCTATATGTGTCTGAAATCCATTATATTGTTACTCTTATTGTTTATTAGTTCAAATTCAATAAATATAGAGGTGTTGTGTGTTGTTTCTCCCAGTATACCTTACCATAGAAAACGTGAGCGCCTGGCACGTCCATAATAGAATACGATACCTGGCGCGGGGGACCTCACCTGTCCTGACCACTTATAGACCACGGTAAGCCCTTTCTTGGTGATTTTCCTTCGTTTCTCGACCTAAGCGGAAGTTTGGGCCAAAAATTTTTTTTTCCAAAAAGGCTCGGGACTGGGGGATGTCGGAAGGGGGAGAAACCTCGGGACGTGACGGGTTAAGGACGAACAAACTAAAGAAAGAGAGGCCAGACTAGAAACTCGTCAAAACCTCCAAATCCAGTTACAAATTTAGCAAGCTAAATCTTCAGGCGAGTCTAGAGGTAATGGTCAGGAAGCTGTAGTAGTTAAAGCAAAAGATCCGTCACTGCCCAAGTTTGATGAAAATAAAGATAACTGTGATTCTTATCTCAGACGTTTTGAGTTATTTGCTACATCAGCAAAAGGAAGTTGGGCCATTCTTTTGAGTTCATATTTATGTGGATCTGCTTTAGAAACTTATGATAGACTGTCTGAAGAAGACGCAGTTCAGTATGACAAAGTAAAGGTTGCTTTAATGAAAAGGTTTGATTGTACTAGTGAAGGTTTCAGGAAAAAAATTCATACAAGTAAACCACAAAGAGGAGAAAGGGCTGAAGAATTTGTAAGTAGGTTGAGAAATTTTTTAAAGCGTTGGGTACAGTTATCAGACTGTGATGATACGTTTGACAATTTAGTTGATTTGCTAGTGATGGAACAGTTCATTCAAATGTGTGGCAAGAACTTGCAAGTTTACTTGAAAGAACGGTTTCCCATGACACTTGAGAAAATGGTTGGATGTGCAGAAGGTTATATAAGAGCCCATGGCGGACTTGACAATAATACTAAAAGCAAAATTAAGGGACACAGTGATCCAATAGTTGAACAAAAATTACAGAGAAAGTGAGGAAATGAAACAAAGATTTAAAGGGAATTGTAACTGTGGGAGAGTCGGTCACAAAGCTTTCCGATGACATGAACCAACGACGAGGCAAAACCAAGGTAATTCATGCCTGAAAATATCTAACCCCACTGTTACTAATAATACTCGTCCTCATGCAGAAATTCTCGATTGTGGTTACTCCGTAGAAGTGGTTAGTGCCATGGCCAGCATGCCGGTAGCAAAAGGAAAATTGTTTGAGAAGGAGGTGGATGTATTAAGAGACACTGGTTGTAGTACGGTGGTTGTAAAACAAGATTTGATTCCCAAGGAGCCACATATTGGTAAGAAATGTTTGGTTAAGCTCATAAACGGACAAGTATATGGATATCCTTTGGCAAAGGTTAACATCGACTCCCTTTACTACTCAGATACAGTAACTGCAGTGTGTATGGATAACCCAGTGTATGATATGATGATTGGTAACATAAAAGGAGCAACAAAGTTAGAGGATACAAAAGAGTGCCATCGTGAAGCAATTAATATACGGTAGTAACTCGAGCAGCTGTTAAGAAAACAGGACGACCCTTACGCCAACTGAAGGTACCACATGATAGAAATTACCTGAACATCGCTAGCTTCCTTTCTGGTCGTTCTATAGCCGCTGTTGTTGACGGCCATCGTTCTTCTCCTAGATCTATCAACAGTGGTGTTCCTCAGGGCTCTGTCCTATCACCAACTCTGTTCCTTTTATTCATCAATGATCTAAGCTGTACATCTAACCCTATCCACTCATACGCTGATGACTCCACCCTTCACCTTTCCATTCGGTTCCCGCAACGCCCATCTCAACAGTTACTTCAACAAACAAGGGATGAGGCTATGGCACACCTAATGTCTGACTTGGCTCATATCTCTGACTGGGGTAAAAATAATATGGTTGTTTTTAATGCATCTAAGACTCAGTTTTTACACCTATCAACCCGACACAATCTTCCACAGGTATACCCACTAATGTTTAATAATATTCAGCTTAATCCTGCATCATCCTTGAACATGCTTGGGGTTTCATTTACTCGGGACTTATCTTGGAAAGATCATATTACATCTCTTGTAAAATCTGCTTCCAAGAGATTGGGTATGCTAAGCCAATTCCGCTCTTTCTTTACCCCTGTACAATTGTTGACTCTATACAGGGGTTTTATCCGCCCCTGTGTGGAGTACAACTCTCATGTGTGGGGAGGCTCCCCACATACAGCTCTTCTCAATAGGGTGGAGTCAAAGGCTTTTCGTCTCATTAACTCTCCTCCTCTTACTGACTCCCTTCAACCTCTGTCTCTTCGCCACACTGTTGCATCTTTATATCTTTTCTATCACTACTTTAATGGTCACTGCTCCTCTGAACTGTCTGCTTGCATTCCTCCACCTCTACGACGGGCGCGTAGCACCCGTCTGGCAGCAAACTCTCATCCCTTTTCTGTCCAACTCTCTAATGCAAGAGTTAACCGTTACTCCCAGTCTTTCATTTATGCAACAGGTCAACTCTGGAACTGTCTCCCTCTGTCTGTATTTCCTGCTGCCTATGATCTCCAGTCTTTCAAATGCAGTGTGTCCAGGCATCTCAAAATGATCGGATCTTGAATTTGGCTCTCTATTGTATTTTGTTTTTCTCTTGGAGGGAACTGTTACTGCGGGCTCATGACCTTTGGTTCCTTCTTCCTCGCATAAAAAAAAAAAAGCAGATGGAGGAGGCTCAGAAAGGTGACAGTAGTTTGAAGAAATGGATGGCATGTGCACACGATGGGAAATTAGTATCTGGAGGTAAAGGTAATCTTTTCTTTAAGAATGGTCTACTTTACAAAATCTACAATAATAATGGCCACAGACAACTTGTACTTCCAGTGCAGGTACGAGAGATGGTAATGAACCTCGCCCACGTCAGTGCATTTGGCGGACATCGAGGTTTCGAGAAGACTTTGGCAAAGGTGCAGGCTGATTTTGCATGGCCTGGAGTGACTGCAGATGTCAGCCTGTATTGCCAATCGTGTAGTGTGTGTCAGAAAACTGTCCCAAAAGGTAAGGTGGGAAAGGTACCTTTAGGAGAAATGCCCATAATAGACACTCCATTCCAATGAGTTGCAGTGGACATCATAGGACCAATTGAACCACGAAGTGAACAGAAAAACAGATACATATTAACTCTGGTAGTTTACTCCACAAGTTATCCTGAAGCAGTTGCTCTACCCTCTATAGAAACTGAAAGGGTAGCTGAAGCATTAATGGATATATTTTCTAGAGTTCGTGTTCCAGCAGAAATTGTATCTGACAGGGGAAGTCAATTTACATCTCAAATGATGGCTGAAGTAAGAAGGTTGCTGTCCAAAAACACCTGCCTACAACTCCGCATTATGCCATGGGGAATGGCTTGGTAGAGAAATTTAATGGAACTGTTAAATCTATGATCAAAAGAATGTGTTCAGAACAGCCAAAATCTTGGGATAGATATTTACCAGCTGTACTATTTGCTTATCGGGAAACTCCACAGGCCAGTATGGGATTCAGTCCATTCGAGTTACCATATGGGCGCACTGTGAGAGGACCACTGAGTATTTTTCGTGAAATCTGGGACAGAGAGGAGGAGGAAGTTCGGACAACCTATCAGTATGTATTCGACCTGAAAGAGAAACTGGAGGAGACCTGTAAGCTAGCCCGAAAACATCTAGGTGAGTCACAAGAAAGGTATAAACATTACTATGACAGGAAAGCAAAAGACAGAAAATTTGTAGTAGGTGACCAGGTATTTGTGTTACTACCCACCTCTAACAACAAATTATTACTGTAGTGGAAAGGACCTTACAACGTGGTGGAAACCAAGGGAATCATGGACTATGTAGTTGACATGAATGGTGAGACGAAAATTTTTCATGCAAATCTGTTGAAACTCTATCACTCCCGTCCAAAACCAGCAGGAAAGGTGGAGTGTATACCAGCTACATCAGTGATTGAGGAAAGGCAAGATGACCTGGACAACTCCATCAATCTACCAATCATGCAGCAGCAGGAGACGTGGAAGCAAGTTAATATATGCAGTGATTTGAGTCAGGAACGACAGCAAGAGGTTAGGGATTTACTCCAGCAGTATGGTAAGGTATGGCCAGATGTACCAGGAAAAACTTCTGAAATGGAACATCACATAACCCTAGGGGATTATCAGACAGTAAGAGTTTAACCATATAAAATTCCTTTTGCATTGAGATCTGAGGTGAATAAGGAACTGAAAGAGATGAAGGCTAGAGGGGTACTTGAACCATCTCAATCTCGTTATTCAGCCCCTATGGTGGTGGTCAGAAAACCAGATAATACTCACGGAATATGCTTGGACTTTAGAAAACTCAATAATATTACAAAGTTTGATAGTGAGCCAATGAATGACCCAGAGGCAATCCTTAGTAGGGTAGGGGAATGCAAATACTTCAGTAAGAGTGATTTAAGCAAAGGGTATTGGCAGGTACCCTTGGATGAACATTCTAGACAGTACACTGCATTTCAAACTGATCAAAGCTTATATCAATTTACAGTATTACCTTTTGGTCTTGTAAATGCACCTGCTACATTCAATAGACTGATGTGGAAATTATTTCAAGGAATGGATCGAGTGCAATATTTCTTAGATGACATTCTTGTGCATACTAATAACTGGGAAGAACATATCACTCTGTGTAAAAAAGTAATGGAAAGACTACTAAAAGCAGGGATGACGGCTAGACCAAGCAAGTGTTATGTAGGGATGGAAACATTACAGTATTTGGGACATAAGCTGGGAAAGAATAGATTGATGCCACTCCAAGAAAAAAATAGAGAAAAATATAACAGCATCTCCTCCTGTAACAAAGAAAGAGCTACGGTCTTATCTTGGCCTGAATGGTTATTATCGTAAATACATCCCCAATTATTCTACCATTGCAGCACCTCTAACTGATCTCGTGAGGAAGAACCAACCAAACAAACTACAGTGGGAAGATCGCCGTGAGAGAGCCTTTGACCAGTTGAAGAAGAGCTTGGCGAAGGAACCGGTGCTGATGCTGCCTAACATGGAGAAACAGTTTATTTTACGCACAGTTGCCTCGACGTCAGGTCTTGGGGCGGTCCTATTACAGGAGCAGGATGGAGAGAAGAAGCCAGTACCCTACGCCAGTCGGAAACTTCTTCCACGGGAACAACGTATTCAGTAATTGAGAAACAGTGTTTGGCATTGGTATGGGGAATTCAGAAGTTCTCAGTATATTTGTATGGCAAGCCTCTTATAGTAGAAACTGACCATAAGCCTCTTGCATACTTACAAACAACTACTGTATATCTTCAAATGGTAGATTTATGAGATGGTCGCTTATACTTCAACCATACTTGATGAATATAAGAATTATTAAAGGTTATCAGAATGTTCGGGCTGATTATCTAAGCAGGGCATAAACTAGAAAGAAAATAGATTTTCCTCTTAAGCAGGGGGATTTGTCACAAATTTTTACTGGATTCAGTTGGAGAAGTTGTGAAGCAGGAGTCGTATGAGTTTGCTCGGTGCCCAAGCACACAAACGTTGAAGTGCGAGTGATAGGCTTAACAATTTGATAGTTTACGTAGATTATGTATAGGTAGGTTATTTAATAGCACAGTGTTCTTGTGTGTGTGTGTGTGTGTGTGTGTGTGTGTGTGTGTGTGTGTGTGTGTGTGTGTGTGTGTATGTGTGTGTGTGTGTGTGTCTGTGTGTGTAATTTCCATGTCAGATGTATAATTATGTCTTTGGGTAACTTTTCGGAATTTGAGACTGGTCAGACTGAGAAGTGAGTTTAATAATGAAACAGAGTTCAGTTATTCCATTGTTTCAATGGCTTCGAACTGAGTTTTGCTGACATCAACCAGGAGTCCCTAAGTGATTGTTTAACCCGCGCCGTCCCGGGGACGTACTTCCACGTCCTCACGTTTTGTCACTGCTAATGCCGGGGACGTACTTCAACGTCCTGAAATTGCATGGTTCATAATTTCCACAATTTTCAAAATTCGCGGGAGATTTTCGTTTCGCCAGGGTACCCAAGCCTCCGCTACCTGCCGCCAGGCGGGCAGCTTCCTAGACCCCGCGTGACCCGCGCTCGCCCTTGTCTCGGTCACTCACCTGCCAGCAGTGACCCAGGTCAGACATGGCGCGGAAAGGTCTCTCAGACGAGGAAATCGCATCCGTCCTGGAAGCCTTCACTGGAGACAGTGATTCTCCACTCGATGATGATGTGGTGGATCGTGATTACGTCCAGCCAGAGGAAGAAATAAGTAGCAGTGATGAGGAGGTCCCTTCGCCCTGAAAAACGCGGTATGTGACATACCGTAAGGCAAGGGAAGGCCAGCCTGCTCCCCAACCACGTGCACAGCTATCTCTCCATCACGATTCTGATCAGGACGAGGATGACGGAGGCCTAGGACGTGATATCGCCGCGTGGTTGGGAAAGGAGAAAATATCACCACGTGGATCAGAAGGTGGGGCGAGACGACACCTAAGGTATGGTCAAAGTACTTTGTCTGGGGAAGTGGCAAGTGGTGTGGTGGGATTGCTGGGAGAAAGGGAAAGTGTTGTGGCGGCAGCACGGGGTGAAAGTGAGAGTGGTGTGGGGGTAGTGCGGGGTGAAGGGGCAAGTGGTGTGAGGGAGGCAGCACGAGCACGTGGTGCTCATAGGCCTAGGGGAGAGGAGGTTGAGTCACTCCCCAGCACTTCTTTCGCCCCTGAATATTCCCAAACTTCCTCCCCACAGCCCCAGGATGTGGGGAAAGGAAAGAAAGGGAAGGGAAAGGGTAAAGGAAAAGGGAGAGGGAAGACAAGTGCGAGTGATGAGAGGCACCGCTCTCCACCTCCCCAACCTCCCCCACCACCCTCACCTCCCCTCCCTGACGAAGGGGACGATGGTGACGTGGCTGGAGACGGTGGTGTCACGTGGAACTGGGAGGATGGGAGTAATTTTACTCCCATCATTCACCCTTTCACTGAGGAGTGGCGGTCAGGTTGCACGGCTCCAGGTGTAAATGCTGGGTCGTCACGGTTAGATTTTTTCAACTTGTTCTTTGGTGAGGCGTTTGTTGGGCGCATAGTAGAACAAACCAATATTTTTTCACAATCCCAGCGCCTTGAAAGTGAACGCTTAGGAACCACAAGCAAGCATGCAGAACAGTATGACTATCCCGTGACTATTTCAGAGATGTTCCTATTTTTTGCCCTGGTAATCTTGATGGGTGTGGTGAGGAAAAATCAAATTCCTGCCTACTGGACAACGGACCCAATCATCCTCACACCTTTCTTTGGAAAGGTGATGGGTCGTAACAGATTTCAGTTTATTCTCGGCCGCCTCCACTTTTTTGATGCAGATGATCCAGCCAATGAAAATAACACCGATAAAATGAGGAGAATTAGGCTGGTATTTGATCATTTACGGCAAATGTTCCGCTCCTCATTTTATCCCTACAGAGACCTCGTCATAGACGAGAGTCTTGTGTTGTGGAGAGGCAATATTTCCTTTAGGCAGTACATACCCAGCAAGAGACACCGTTTCGGGTTCAAAATCTTTGTTATGTGTGACTGTAAGACTGGTTATGTGCAAGACATAGTATTGTACACGGGCGCACAGACAGATATAATAGAAGATCGGAGTATAGGACTCTCTGGGGCCGTGGTGAAGACAATGATAGAAGAGTACCTTCATCGTGGTCATGTGTTGTACCTGGACAACTGGTACACTAGCCCTCTTCTCGCTAGGTTCCTCCACCAACACGACACCGGAGTCTGTGGTACAGTCAAGAGAAACCGTCGCCATATGGTCAAGATAGGGAGGAAACTTGACAAGAATGAGGTGGTTTTCTTCCAGGCCAATAACATCCTTGCAACCCTGTGGAACCACAACAGGGAAGTTTGCCTCCTATCAACTGTTCACAGCCCCCTGATGCACCGCACAGACTCCGTGGATCACCGTGGCGAGAGGAGGCGCAACGTTTGGAAACCAGAGTCTGTACTTGCCTTTAATCTGAACATGAGGCAAGTTGATCAGTCAGACTCGATGATTTCAAGTGTTGACTGTGCCAGGACCACGTTGAAGTGGTACAAGAAACTCTTTTTCCACTTGCTCGACATCACGGTCCTGAACGCCCACTACCTGCACGCAATGACCACCGGAGTATCCGAGACCTTTGAGGGGTTTGTGAGGGAGCTGGCACGTGAAATAATCGCCCAGCATGACCAGGACAGACCCCCACACCGCACCCGCGCCCCCCGTGCTGCTCAGACTCCCCTACGTCTTGCAGGCCGCCACTACCCCAGCGCAATCCCTTCCGAACCAAACCGTCGTAAACCCTAGCGTCGCTGCCATGTATGTAAGCACTCGACAGTCAGACCATCCACGCAGAGAAAAGACACAAGATACGAGTGTGTCGAGTGCAATGTTGCGTTGTGCCTTCAGCCTTGTTTCAAGGAATATCATAATTTCCTACACTACTGAAACTGTGTGGGAAGGCGAAATGACACTCATGATAATGGTAAGGCCAGTCAGTAGGTGCTAAGTCAAATATAAAGTTGAAACGGGTGTTATTTTTTCAGAAAAGTAGTGTATAAGATGAGAATTAGTGTAAGTGGAAAGAATTGTTATCAAAACTACACCCACTGTGTAAATCTGGTCAGTAAATATGTGATAGCAAGGAAATAAAGTGGAAACGGGTGTAATGTTAGCATGAATAAAACGTATAAGTTGAACATTACTGTAAGTTGTCATAATTTATGTCACGAGTACACCCACATTCTGGTCAGTAAGTATGTGATAGGAATTATATACAGTGGAAGATGTTGTAATGTTAGCAGTAAGGTATTTTATAAGTTGATTACTAGTGTAAGATGAAACAAATGATATCGCGATAACACTCCCTGTGTAAGTACGCGCAAATATGACGCTAAGTTCCATCGTACGTTCAGAAATGATGTGATATCAATTATATCAAGTGTTTACATGTGCAATGTTAGTGTAGAATTATTATATAAGTACAAAAATAGGTTGTAAGTTGAATTAGTTGTCATAGCGACTTCACCGTGTGTGTTATTATGCGCTATTATTACGCTATATATTTACGTAAGGCCTGAAATAATCTCAAAACAGTTCTATAAAGTTGAAAAGTGTATAATAATATTAGAAAAGTATTATGTAAGTAGAAAAAGCACAATATGAGTTGAAACAACAGTCACAGCGAATTCACTCACTACGTAAATAAGCGCTAACATTACGCTAAATGTTATCAAAAGGCCTGTGAATACGTAAAAACAGTTCAATAAAATGTAAAATGGTATAATGTTATTGTAGAAGTATTATGTAAGTAAAAAAATGATATGTATCATGATTTTAGAATGTTAGCGATTCATCGTGACCAAGTTGGCCGATTTTGCTTGTTTCGCACGATGGTACAATGCTTATTTCGGCTCTATTTTTGTATAAAATCCAATATACTCTTTTATCACATGTTTTTATGTTTGTAATAAATTCATTTCTACTTACTTTCATTGGTTTCCCAAACTTATAATACCATAGAAAACGTTTGAGGCTCACACCGTCTAGGGAGAACACGGGGCCAGGTGGGACCAAGGCATACCTAGTTAAGCTAATAGGGACCCCGGGGACCACTTTCTTTGCCACTGGCCATTGTTTCTGACCAAAAGCGAAAGTTTAAGCAAAAAAAAAAAGGGTCGAAAAATGGCCGGGATTGGGGGGTACCAGTGGTCGAAAAGTGGCCGGGACGGGGCGGGTTAAGGAATAACTTTATTTCTTGGTCTGGTTGACCAGTGCACCAGTGTGGGTCCAGACGTCACTTACAGAGATGGCTAGAGGCTGTTACCGGTACCCAGGGTTGCAAGGTCAGTGTTTGTCTGTCCGCCAAAGTCACCGTGTCAGTGATCAGTGTTATGGTGTACTGTGTTCATTGAGAGTGGAGGAATATTGCCCTGTAATAGTGCTGTGCAGTGAGTTTGTGGGAATAGTGCTATACAGTGGGAGTCCTATAGAATTACTTGCTCTAGGTTACTGTGGGTTTAATGAATACTATGGGATCCTGGCCGGTGAAGGAGACTTGGTTGGTGGCTGTGTTGGGACGGAACAGTATCCTGCCTTATCCTCACTGTAAGTGACATTTGTCTTAGTAAGGGCTAAAGCGTTTTACCTGTAGGGTAATTTTGTTACTTTGGGTAATGGTTGGGAGGGCTATTAATGAAATTGTTTAAATATTAGAAAGCTACTCAATACTCGGTCATCAGAGCAATTCCCATGCTTTGTAATGATGGTTATTGGTCATTCTGTTTGCTTCTATTTACATACTTTATGGGTTTCTTTATAAATATGAATAAATATACTGTTAATTAATATGCACAAACTGTCTTATATTTATTTCTCCTTATTGATTTGGGTGTCAAAATGAGTTCATGGTTATAAGCAGCAAAAGAACCTGAAATCCTACTGTGGAGTAATATAGGGCAGTGGGATTTTGTGACATTTGTTTATTGCACAGATCCTACTGGATTAATAGAAAAAAATTGGTTTCATTTACAGAGTAGATGAGTGGAGACTGTTCACTTATTCTTTGAAAAGAAGTCTCGGGACAGTTAAAATTATGATTATTCAACTGAGTATGGAAGGCTGAATCGGATGGTTGCAAAGGACTGTAACTTGCTGTGGCAGCCACATTACTGGAATACGAATAGTCATGCAACCCCCAAACACCTAGAACACTGAATGAAAAATGAAAATGTAGTGGTAAAAAGAAGATAAGCTAACTACATTTTGGAGAAAAGAAGGACCAGAGAAGGCAAAGGTAGGACGATGAACTCTGAATCAGAAAAGTGATAAGCCTAGCTTTGAAGATAATAACAACCTAGCACGGCATACGTCATTAGACAGAGAATTCGAGGAGGAAACATTTCTGGAACTGGGTATTAAGGCATCTCATTGGCTGTAATGCTTGCGAATGTTCGGCTGAAGAAAGTTTTGTAGACTTTGAAGGTACTGCATATACGCATTGGAAAGTCAATCATTCAATGGATGGTTCAAGTTAAACCTGATCTCATGCAGCATACAGAGAGAGGTAACAGTGCGTGATGTCCATGATTCCAGAGTACACTGCCTTCATAAAGAAAATATGTCGTTCTGATAACTCTTGATCAGCAGATGACAAGGAGTTGCAGTTAACCACTCAGGCCAGCAATACTCAAGATTTGGCAGAATGAAGCATCGGAAACAGCTAGCCAAAATACAGGTATCAGGAAATAAAAAATAGGCTTTTTTAAGTATACCAAGCATCTGGGTAGCTGTCGAAACCACAGAACATTATATCATCAGTTTGGAGTCGAATATACCACTAAGAACTTATATTTCACTGTATTCACGTAAAGCGGAGCCATTCAGATAGAGAGTTCCATGAAAACGAGACTGTGATCAAGAGTGACTGTTAAACAGACTTTTAGTTTTTGTATTATACTTCATGTCCAGTTTCTGACACCACTGGTAGCCTATATACTTAATGTCTCTATTCAGAGAGCTATAGACAGCTTGGTGCGTCTTAGGTGAAGGAATTATTACCCGTCCCCTCTTCGGAGGGGCTCGGGGACGGCTATTGTTTTCACTCGGCTTGTCTGTTTGTTTGTTTGTTTGTTTGTCTGTCTGTCTGGCTGGCTGGCTGGCTCTCTGTTAACAGCTTTATGCGAAAATTACTGGTGTGATTTTGGCTAAAATTACAGGGATGGTGGGC
Organism: Coenobita brevimanus; assembly: GCF_032717465.1. Lineage (NCBI taxonomy): Eukaryota > Metazoa > Arthropoda > Malacostraca > Decapoda > Coenobitidae > Coenobita > Coenobita brevimanus. Next base: position 17,563,037 of record NC_137058.1, read on the forward strand.
TGTGACCTTTTGATCACCTGATTAAATTGGGCAAATTGGCCCAAGGCCCAGACTGTAGGACGGAAAAAATGTAGAAAAATACAGGGACAAGTAAAAATCGTTTTTTTCGCCATAACTCCTTTCAAAATCGTCCTATCGAAATGTAACCAAAACCTAAAGGTGCATCTTTTAAATCTGCATCCTATAACGTGCCTCATTACATCAGGTGGGTCAGGTCTTTAATTTCAAATGGGCATAAAATCGTCAATTTCCATCTGCTTTACTCCAGATTTCATATGTGACATCTCTGGCTAGATATCCTGTTGTGTTTATACGTCAGCACTAAAATGACTGCCGGGGACGGCTTTGCCCTGGCTTGGCACCTCTTCTTGTTGAAACTACAGAGGCCTCATTAGAATTACAATACAGATTATCTACAACAGTACTGCAGAGATCTCTGGTGTATAACTGGTAATACAATGGACCCAAAACATTACCCTGAGGTATGCCAGAGTGAACACTGTACAGTTGACTATGGCTGTTATCAACACAAACGCATTGCACACAACCACACACAAATTCCATGACAACCTATACAAAAGCTATGCAGCTTATGCATTAGTCCATGGTGATTCACGCATTCAAAAGCAGTAGACAAATCTAAATGAACTAACCTAGCCTCAGTTCTCTGACTGAGAAATGAATGAATTGTACTGCACATGGTATGCAGAGCATTAGTAGTACCACAGTTCCTGCGATATGGAAACTGGCATGGATGCAAGGGACCAGATCTTTCCAAGTATTTCGATAGTCTAGAAGGCACTACCAGCTCAAAAACTCTTGAAGCAACAAGCATGTTGGATATTAATTCGTTAACTACACATTAATAGTGATAATGGACCTTTCGGAATTGGGGTAATGTTAGCTACTCTCCAACACATGAGGAAAGGAGCTTGATTGAAACAATATTTTAAATGTTACACTCAGCTTAGGAGCTGGAATATCAGCTACCTCTTTGCTGAACAAAGGGAACAGATTTAGATGATCAACACTGCCGTAAGGATTTAGTTTACTCAGTAATTGCTTACCCTCCTTCACATGCAGAGTCTAATATCTGGGATATTGTTATCATCATGAAGGGTTAACTTTTCTGAGCTTCGAATCGAAGTGTGTCATCAATAATTTAGCTTCACCTTTCGAATCATTTACAACCGACCACCAGGTGAAACAAGAGAAAGCAGAAAAGATGATCCAGAAACAGATGACTTCAGGGTTACCACCATTATGAGGGTTAGTAGTACCTGAAAAAACCCTCATGAGCAGAAGCTGGGAAAGCACTCTCAGCAGCACTGTATGTACTACAGTACGTGATATTGTGTGATCTTGAAAGTGATCTACTCAACCAGGGTGGATGGTGAACTCCATGGTGCATGCATTTTTTCAAAGGATTCATGGAAATAATGAGGGGTATGACAAACAAAGTTTTTTTTTTTTTTTTTTTTTTTATGTGTCCGACTCTGGGCATAGGCTTCACAGCCTGCTATCAAGGCCCAGCAGTCCTCCTACATACCATACTGTTCTACATGTCACCACTTCGGCGCATAGGAGGACACAGTATGAAAAGTGCATTTGGGGGGAACTGCCATAAAAACTTTGTAGTTTGTTGTGGTGATGTTTTGTAGATTAGTTATATATGTATTAGACTTGTGGACGAGCGGTTTTTATACTTGAGTAGTTTGTAAGTAGATAATCTTCGTTCCCGTTTGTCATGCAATGACAGGAGAGGTAAAGATGAGTATGGGACTATTTTTATTTATCTTGGAAATATTAACAAAGTCTCTTACACAGAGCGAAGTATAAAGTAGAGTCCCGCTAGCTACCTCCCTCTCTCTCTCTCTCCCTCTCTCTCTCTCTCTCTCTCTCTCTCTCTCTCTCTCTCTCTCTCCATGTTGCTAAGCCCTTCACCCTACTACCTGCCGGTTCTATGGCCTGTCTCCTTCTGAGCTCTGCTTCCTAAATTCTGGTGAAACAGGGGTCATGTCACGTGTGTTACACTGTGGTTGGAAAGTTCTAGAAACCTGTGTGTGAGTATGTGTGTATGTGTGTGTAAGGTCATGAGGCGCTGTCGTGTGCCTATAAAGCATTCCTTGAGTTAAGAGTGTGTAAGCATGTTTAGCATTGCTCAATTCTCACAGACACAATACCTTCTCATCATCTGACTTGCTGCTTCTATCTGTCTCTCTATCTATTATGATTTGTAATTATAATATGGACTCATATCATTGCTCAGCCACGCCGCTGAAGGTCCTACGACAGCAATCATTATTGACATATGCTAATCTATTAGTACATGATATTGATTATAATATTGTATACATATAATATTTATAGTAAATTTCAATGATCTAGTAATATTACATTTTAAACAAGTTGTATACATATTTGAATAAATGCAATGGTTGTTGTATGACATTTTGTAAGATGTGTATGTATAACAGACATACGCATATAATTGTGCAATGGTAATACTGCTAGGTTATTACATTACACATTGAGTTATCCCTTTAGTAATGTCTAATATTTCACCTAACTTGTAAGATGATTCTGGTAATACAGAATTGTGGTATAAGTGTATGACTTATAATATTGTAGTAACATTGTGGTAATACATAATTGTAACATTGTGAATTGTTACATAATTATATTGTAATTGTTACATTGTAGTAACATTGTAGTAATACATATTGTAACATTTTTTGAATTGTTGCATAATATTGTGGTAATGCATAATTGTGTTGGCCTTATAATTGTAGTTTAAGTTACATAAAAGTTACATCTTGTTAATGCAACTGTTACATAATTGTTACATATTGTTTGTAGTTACATAATTGTAGTTAAAGTTACATAAAAGTTACATCTTGTTAATGCAACTATTACATAATTGTCACATATTGTTTGTCATTACATAATTGTAGGAAGTGTAATATAATGCAATCGTTTGTCGTTACATAATTGTTGCATATCGTTTGTAGTTACATAATTGTAATAATTGCAGTCCTGACATTGAATCCGGTCATGCTGCGGTCGATGATGTGCCATGCCACTAGCTTGTGGAGACAACAATTTGCTTTTTGTTTCACTTATAGAAGGAGTTTATGTGATGATGTGCCATGCCACTTGCTTGTGGAGACAACAATTTGCTTTTTGTTTCACTTATAGAAGGAGTTTATGTGGTATTTTGGCATTTGTAGTAACACTTACACATATTTTCATTTGTTTGTTATGTGATCTTACTCTATTTCTTTTTCTTTCTTTTTGTATGTATTGATTTTCTATAGTTTGTTTTTCTTCGTTTGTCTACGTTTTTTCTGTGTTGTTCATGGTTGCATAATTGCAGGTTAAATCCCTTGGGACCCTCTTTTAAGGTTTAGTTTATATTGCACAGATATTACTGAAAATGATGTTATATAGCCCCATATTTTGTTATTTTATATGAAAAAAAAAAATATATATATATATATACACTATATACAGGATTAACTATATACACTGACTTGTTGTTCACTTGTACCTATCGTGGGCAATATATGTGTCAGCATTGTGTGGAAATCTTTGTCTTCACGATTGTGTGGAAGATGTTCATTCTTGCTAACGTCATTTGTGTTGGCCATTTTTTTTTTCCTGGTTTTCCTTGTAACCTGATTTATCTGTTTCCACAAGGTAGCTTTAATAAGTGTTTAATACAGTTCTTTTAAGCGCTCACTGAGTAACTGTGATGGTATTTTTTCTTTATTACTATGTAGATGTAATAATGTATAGCTGTATGTATGCAACACGTATTTTATGTAGGTATAAATGGTAACACTCGTTGGTAGTGAATAAATGCTATAATAAATGAATGAATATATACACTGTAGAATATTTATTGTTGGTGCAAGTATTTAATGATTGAATTATGAAGATAATTGAAGTAGGTATATGTATTTAAGTTGTAATTATACAGCACTTTTTATATGTTTGTGCAGAAGTTTTTTGTCTATCACTGTGTATTGTAAAAATGAAGTAACTATGTAACTCACTAATTTTTACTGTGGTGGGAATGGTGTTAGTGATGGTGCAGGTGGTGTGTTGACTGACGTGGCGTATTTTCAGCAAGCATGCATGATGACGTCGACTTCCCACACTGGTAGCTGTGGTGAGTGAATGAGTAGCGATGAGTAACTTGAGTGAAGATGAGTGAGTAAGATGAGTTGTGAATATGGACTTGGTATTTGCTTCGTCGTCTTGACCTCTTCACTCCTGCTTCAGTGGTGGAGGTTGGGGGACGGTAGGAGAGAAAGGAGGGTGAGGTCAGATGGTTGTGAGTTGTGAGTCGTATCTCACTCTTCGTTTGTTTGTTTTGTTTTTTTTCTTTCTTGATGTATTCTCGGTCCTTTTTTCTTGTGATTTACTTGTTGTGGGATGAAGACTGCCGCTACTTGTAGGTGCGTGTAGATTATGCAGACGACTCGTAGAGTTGTTACTTGTAGTTGATTGTAGATGGTTGTAGTTCGTTGATTCGTCGTAGAAATTGCAAGATTGTTTGTATCAGTATTTTGTTAAACTACTGGCAAGACGTCGTGTGATCACTTCTAAATCAGCGTGATGATCGTGGAGACGGAGGGGAGGTTGGAGAGAATACTGTCAGGAGTTGGTTGTGAGTTGTTGGTTATGAGAGGTATTTTTTTGTTTTCACTCTTGATAATGCAGAATCAATTGTACATTCGTGGGCTGCCACCAAATGTCATAAAAACTTTGTAGTTTTGAATGCAAGAGTTTTAGGTGGTCTGAGTCTGGTAAATGTTGATGGAGGAGAGTGGAATCTGAAGCAACTGCTGTTTGCAGATGATACTGCATTGGTGACTGATTCAGAGGAGAAATTGAGACAGTTGGTAGAGGAGTTTGGAAGGGTGTGTGAAAGGAGGAAATTGAAAGTAAATGAGAATAAGAGTAAAGTGATGAAGTGTACGAGGTTGATAGATGGTAGGGGGATGAATATAGTTTTGAATGGTGAGTTGCTTGAGGAGGTAGATTGTTTTAAATATCTAGGGTCACATGTTGCTGTGGATGGAAGAATAGATGCAGAAGTGAAGTTTAGAATTAATGAAGTAGGAAAGGTGCTGGGAGGAATGAAAAAAGTGTTTAAATGTCGTTCGCTTAGAATGGATGTAAAGAGAAGGCTGTATGAGGGTGTTGTGGTACCGACTGCGTTATATGGGGCTGAAATATGGAATATGGGTGTAGCAGAGAGGAAAAGTTTGAATGTAATGGAGATGAGATGTCTGAGGAGTATGTGTGGAGTGACGCGTATGGATCGAGTGCGAAATGATGAAGTGCGAAGGAGAACTGGAGTTGTTCGGGAGATGGCTGGTAGAGTTGAGCAGAGGGTGTTGCAATGGTTTGGGCATATGGAGAGAATGGATAATGAGCGATTGGTGAAAAAGATAACTAGATCTGATGTGAGAGGTGTAAGACTGAGAGGAAGACCACGAATAGGATAGATGGACAGTGTGAAGAGAGCGCTGGATGCGAGAGGGATGTCTGTTGAGCAAGGAAGAGTGGCTGTGCGTGACAGAAATAAATGGAGAGAAATTGTGAATGAATAAGTGATGACGCAGCCCTGAGGGGATATTCTCCCGCATTTGGTCTGATCAGCTAGTCAGGTCAGGTGCGGGTAAGGGGATGGGTCTGTTATGATGTGGCAGGGGTAAACCAGTTCTGCTGTCGGGCCCTGCTGTGGATGTCACTGCTTGCATTGCGCAGTTGACCCTTGTGCGGTGTGATGCGGTGAGGATCTGTCCGTTCTCCCCTTTGGGGCTAAGATGCGAATGAATGTGTTTGAATGGATGAGTAAATGGAGAGTGAGTCGTCCTGTCTCGGCTACCTCCCTTTCCTTGGGGGAAGCAGCCTAGGTATATAGATAGATAGATAGATAGATAGTTTGTTGTGATATTTTGTAGATTAGTTATATATATATTAGACTTGTGGACGAGCGGTTTTTATACTTGAGTAGTTTGGAAGTAGATAATCTTCGTTCCCATTTGTCATGCAATGACAGGAGAGGTAAAGATGAGTATGGGACTATTTTTATTTGTCTTGGAAATATTAACAAAGTCTCTCACACAGAGCGAAGTATAGAGTCCCGCTAGCTACCTCCCTGTCTCTCTCTCTCTCTCTCTCTTCCATGTTGCTAAGCCCTTCACTCTACTACCTGCCGGTTCTATGGCCTGTCTCCTTCTGAGTTCTGCTTCCTAAATTCTGGTGAAACAGGGGTCATGTCACGTGTGTTACACTGTGGTTGGAAAGTTCTAGAAACCTGCGTGTGAGTATGTGTGTATGTGTGTGTATGGTCATGAGGCGCTGTCGTGTGCCTATAAAGCATTCCTTGAGTTAAGAGTGTGTAAGCATGTTTAGCATTGCCCGATTCTCGCAGACACAATACCTTCTCATCATCTGACTTGCGGCTTCCATCTGTCTCTCTGTCTATCTATTTATCTATTATGATTTGTAATTATAATATGGACTCATAACAGAACTTTAAGTGTAATGTAAGATATGCATTTAAATCATATTTAAAATTTATCAAATCTGAATAAACAATAAATATTGTCCTGTTATTAGATAATGTAAAAAGAACATTCAATTAGGTATACATTTTCGGTTATTGGTTTGGCAGGGCCTAGCGAGCGAAGGCACGCGGTAGCGAGCCTTACTTGCTAGTTAGTTGATTCCAGGTTATAAGTATCATTTAACCTCTAGTTCTCATTGTTACATATTCAATGGACATATATCTTCTTTCTAAACATAAAACAATTGCAAGTTTTAGGAACTAGTGATTAAATGTATTACCTTAGGTATTTACTGTCCGGCAGGGAGCTATATTTTACTTCATGTACAAAAGGGAGACATACTATTTATATTTGTATGTTTATTGCCTTTAAATACAAAGTACTAAAGGGAAATAATCATGCATTTTTGTGGTATTTATTCTTCATAGGGGGCTACAGTGCATGAGTTTCTCAAAGACTCACCTAAGGGTACACAGAATTAGAAATGGTTGAAGAACACAGATCCATTATCACGCCTTTGCCCTCATTCATCTTCATGCCTCTTATAAAAGTAAGCTGCTCGATGATCTGAGCATTTACAATGCCAACAAACTGTCTTAGTTCTACTTCTCGATGTAGCACGCCCATGACAGAATATATTTTGTGACGCAGGTCTTGCACGTGGCATGGCTGGTGAACGTGGTGTGACATTTTGAATGTTGAGTGGACGTGAAACGTGCCCTTGATCCTGAGACTGAGGAGTAGGTGTTGGACTAGTAACTGGTTGAACTGCACGAACCCACTGGGCAGGTACAGTATGTACACCTAACATGGTATGTCATCCATAGGAGAAAAATGAATCTCTAACAGCGCCTAATTCATCCTTGCTAATATGACTTAGATACCTGATGTCGCTACATTACCTAAGGTAAAAGTGTTTTATCCTGTAGCAACAGTTTCCGCCCACGGATTGAGTTGCACTGCCTCAAAAAGTTCAGTTCCTGTTGTGGCCGCTACCGCAGCTGCCTCAGACTATTTGTTTAGGAGGAATGAACGTATCCTACCTCACATTTTGCAACTGGCTGTAGGCGCTCATCAAGCATCCTGCTTTCGTGTCGTAACAAAATAATTACATAAATTTAGCAAGTATTCATCAAAAGAAGGAAACTTTTCCAAGGATCTACATCTTATGAGAGAATCCACTCTTGAATAACCATCATCTAGCCTGCTTCTGAGGCATGCAAACTCAGCACTGTTTGTTGCAAATCCTTTATTTGTAACAGCAGACGGAATATTCGCTAATGAAATCATAAACATTAATAGCAGGATTCATACCCATGAATTTAGTGCGTGATGCATCTTCCAAGATGATTGTTGAGGTGCACGAGGTGTGGTAGGTTCAGCTGCCATAGTTACAGAAGTAGAAGAAGGGGTGTTCAGACCTGTTATTCCTAGTACAGTACAGCTTTTTTATTTTTGTACAAGGAAGAAGGAACCAAAGGCCAGAAGCCCGCTAACCGTTCCTTCCAAGAAAAAAAAAAGAGAGAGCCAAATTCAAGATCCGTTCATTTCAAGATGCCTGAACACACTGCTTTTGAAAGACTGGAGATCATAGGAAGTAGGAAATACAGACAGAGGGAGACAGTTCCAGAGTTGACCTGTTGCATAAATGAAGGACTGGGAATAACGGTTAACTCTTGCATTAGAGAGTTGGACAGAAAGGGGAAGAGAGTTTGTTGTTGACGGGTGCTATACGCCTGTCGTAGAGGTGGAGGGATGCAAGCAGACTGTTCAGAGGAGCAGTGACCATTGAAGTAGCGATAGAAAAGAGATAAAGATGCAACAGTGAGGCGAGGAGAAAGAGGTTGAAGGGAGCAACCTGCAACACAAGTGTTGAAAGTGATAGAATGGGATGATGAAAGCGAATTTCTCTCAGAGGGTAAATGAGAAATGTGTAAAGTATTGGGGGTAGGGTATGAAGAATATACATTGGAAGAATTAGCTGAAACAACAGAGACAGGTGTTTGAGAAGAAGCAAAAGTTTGTGACTCAGGTGATTGACTGCTTTCTCGTGAGTAAATCATTCTGTTTATACGAGTATGTCTTGTGAGTTGAACTTTGATGGAACTTGGTTCTATTTCATCTCCGTACATAGGCTATATGTACCATCTCCAGGGAAGTTAAACTTCTATGAGTAAGGAAATAACATGAGGGAACATGCTGGAAGAGAGAAAAAAAATACGTACAACGAGAGCATTAAAACAAGTGAATACAAGTGAGGAGAAAATTTTCTTACCAAAAACAAATTTCGGTACATTACCATGTACAATATCAATCAACAAAGGGGGAATTTATATACAAAATATTTACAAATGAATTGTTCATATGAAAGGATATGGTAAAGAAAGAAAATCGTAAGTATGAGAAAAGATCTGGGAAAGTCTGTTTTAAGTACAGTGATTTTAATAAATCATATAAATGTACCTTAAAATAAATGTTTAACTTATTGGTCTAGAGGTAATAGTATAAAGTTTTCACTGAATAGTTCTAACTATGGGCAAAACCCCAGGAATTGATGGAGTGTGTGGTGAAATGCTGACCCATGCTGATGCATGGGGGAGAGAGATTAATAGAATGGATTTGGAAGATGTGCAGATTGGCCTGGGAGGAAGGTAGAGTCCCGGAGGATTGGAAGTCAGGTATAATTATTCCCTTGCACAAAGGGAAAGGGGAAAGTATGTGGTAATCATAGGGGCATTTGTCTTCTTAGTGTAATAGGAAAAGTATACGGCAGAACACTTATTGACGGAGTTAGGGAAATAACAGAGGAATTAGTTGGAGAAGAACAGGGACGTTTTAGGAAGGGAAGATGTTGTGTAGATCAGATATTAATTTTTAGATCTTTAGTGGAAAAGTTTCTAGAGAAGGGAAAGAAGTTGTATGCGGCCTTCATGGATTTGGAGAAAACTTATGACAAGGTGGATAGACAAGGATCGTGAAAGTGTTAAGAATATGTGGAGTAGATGGAAATTTGATGCATGCTGTGATGAGTATGTATGAGGGTGCTAAGCAGTGTGTGTAGATAGTGATCTGAGTGAGTTTTTCTATTTGAAGGTTGGGTTGAAACAAGGATGTGTCATGTCTCCATGGTTGTTCAAACTGTATATGGATGGGGTTATAAAAGAGATACAACGTAGGGCAGTGGATGTTGGAGTGGCCCTAATGAGAGAGGGCAGTGTTTGGAAACTCCCTCTACTGTTGTTTGCAGATGATACTGTGTTGTTAAGTGAAGACGAAGAGGAGCTACAAGGCTTGGTGGATGAGTTTGGAAGTGTGTGTAAGAAACGGAATCTAAAGGTAAATGTAGGGAAGAGTAAGGTGATGGTCTTCGAGAGAGATGAAGTCAGTGAATGTACAGTGAGGTTGGATGATGAGGATATGGAAAATATATATATATATATATATATATATATATATATATATATATATATATATATATATATATATATATATATATATATATATATATATATATATATTGCCGAATGAGACCGTCTTGAAGTAATACTTGTATACCACGTATTAATTAAACAAGACACTGCCATATACTAAGAATTAATAGCAATGCTAAAAGATCAATCATATTTGACGAGGAATGAAGAAATGAATAGAACTGGGGCCCATTTCATAAGGTAGTCTAATGTACTATATTTGTCTCTCCTATTGTTCTGCTTTCTCATCTTTGACCATCCATTTTAGAATGTTGTCGTTGTGGTTCCACGTTCATCTGAACGCGCACACTGAGAATCTGGTTCATGTTGTCCTTCTGCTACAGTCCACCATCCTCTTTTCGGGGTATAGGGATGGATTTGAATGGGTTTATGTAACCGGGAAGGTCGGCCATTCAGGTTAACTTTGTTACTGTGGGAAGGAATCCCTCTGCAACACTTTTTTAGATGAAAAGCTTGGATTAGTTACTGAGATAATAGATAAAATACTTTTAAATGGTGTAACAATGTTTATCAGAATTTGTGAAGATCGCAATGCGTAAATTTTGTACAGTTGGCCTACTGTCGGGAAAAAAGGAAGGAGAAAGGAAGAGGCAGGGAGAGTCTATATGCGTGTTGGTAAGTCTATCTGGAGTAGGAAAAGTTTTTAGTTTAATGCTTCTTTACAAAAAGGTAAGCCACCATGTCATGAGGGGACCTGCTACCGTGCAAATGTTAGAAGTCTTTTTTCAAGACCCACCAACAGACAAAATTACTGTCTGTCTGTCTCTGTCTCTGTCTGTCTGTCTGTCTCTCTCTTTCTCTCTCTCTCTCTCTCTCACTTTCATATCATCAGTTGGGTAGTTTGTACATTTTATAAACAATGGGAAATTTCATTTAGACTAGTGTACTCGCAACTGCAGCAATGTGGTAAAGGTATTTCATTGTTTTTTTTTATGCATGTTTACACTAGTAACTCTACAAATCATTCACAGTACTACCCTTGTGTACCTCAGGATTATTACTTTTCTATATCTGGATTACGAATTAAGTAGCATTAGAGTAGTTCTCCTCAGTCACACACATACCGAATCGGGTAACTGGTATAAGCAGCGTAACAGCACAGGCCATTGTCTGTTTTGTTACAATGGTTTCGAGACCTTATGTACTGCTCTTATTAGTTAGTTTTTGTTAATGTCGATGATGTTAAATTTACCTTCCTTTTTTCTCTCTTATTTTCTTTATACCTTTACCTGTGTCCTGCAGTTACCCTTCAATTCCCGCGACTTTCTATTGTTCTTCGTCCATTTTTTTTTTTTTTTCATTTCTATTACTATTCCCTTGTATTATAAATTATTTATATCATCGTCCTCGTACATATTCAGTTTCTTCTCACATTTATGTTTCCCTTCGTATTGCTCTTCAAACATTCCGCCCCTTTTCTTTTTCTTAACTTTATAGTATCGTTTCCATTCCTCTCTCTGCTCAACCTATTTCCTCCATTTCTTATCCTTTTCCTTATGTCTTTTCCCTCAGCTTCACACTTCTTATGTCAACTTTATGTTTCACATAAAGTAAAGGTAACAGCATTCTTACCACATTTTTCCCGGAGAGTTCTTCACATTGGAATATATTCTCTGACTCTCCGTAGATGTCTCTTTTTCAGCAGAACCAGTTTAACGCACGTAACCTTATTCCCAGCGGATTTTCGTCTCTAATATAACAACTTTCATAATATTTGTAGCTTGCTTTACGTTTGATCAGTGCATGAGCTGGTACTTCAAATTTAAGGCATACAAAAATACATTCTCTCACATATATACCAGTTACTTGTAAACCGTCACTTCCTCATTGACATTCATACACCTTTTGTACTTATGATTTAGCAAGTGGGTATATAGGTACTTAAGATTATTTCCATCACTACCTCAAACGTCTTCTTTTTCAGCAGCAGAATCCCAGCGTACATAATCATCCTTTTACGTGGTGTTCATCAATTTCTCATATTTCTCCCGAATTGTTTTCCTGATCTAATTTTAGTAAGAGTTAGCGAATGAATGCAGTTAAGGACGAACATCAATCTCTCACATACAGTCTACAGTTAAGTACAACCCCTCGCCACTTCATTATTTTTTTTTTACATGTTTTTATTAATAACATCAGCTTAACACCTTCAGTGTCACGAGTTAGATCTGCCATTTTTCCAACCGGCAAACGATTCAACCCAGGAAGGGTCTCTCTGACGGAGGTGATTGTGCACAACTACCACTATCACTTTCACTACGGGGACCGCTTTAGTAAGTGTAACTCTTCCCATCGCCAGATTTTGTTTCTTTTGTTTATGGAGTACCACTGGTAGTTAAGGGGATAAGGACTGTCAACAATTCTTGTTACTGATAGAAGATTTTGTTCAATGCAAAAAGGGCTCCTCGAGGTTAAAGAGTTGAAAATATTCTTCAGCACATACAGTGCCAAGATGTTAAATTTATTCAACCGTTGCTACCATCAGATGACTTTTTTCGGCTCGTGAAGGACCCTTTTTAATGGAGGGGTTAAAAACGTTTTCTATAACTCCCAACAAACATTCATCTGAGGCATTCTTTATTCCGATAACATCTCTCCTCTCGTTTCGAGTTGCTCTTTATTTTTCCCATTCTTTTATATCATTTTAAATGGCTTAGTATGTGGTAGGTGGGGGCGCCCATCATCCACCCACTTAGTGTAGTGGTACTCTGTTTTTAGGGTAGTTCTACACAGAGTGGCAAGACAAATGATTTCCTGTGAACCAGAAAATCGTTTACAACGCTGGGTGGTAACCAACTAACACGTGTTCCCTGCGCGACAACAAATGGGTTGGCGGAGGGTTATGTCCCTCCCCAGAAAACAACCAACTAAAAATACGAACAAGAAGCCTCGGACTAGGACTGACCAAAAGGTGAGGACTAAGGACCGAACAAAGGACAATGTACTAATGGCTACATGAAATGTAAGGGGTGCAAATGATGAAGTGAAAGAGAGATTGTCCAGGTGGCTGAGGGTGGATGTATGTGGATTAACTGAAACTAATTGGAGAGGAGAGAGTTTGAGAGAATGGGAGTTTGGATGGGGTATATGCGCAGGAGTAAATGAGAATGAGAGGGCAAAAGAAGAGTGTGCGCTGTTGTGAGTAACAGATGGAAGGAGAATAAAAGAGAGTATGGATCAGTTGCTTCAAGGATTGTGTGGGTAAGATTTAAAGTTGGACTACAAATGCAGGCGGTTCTATGCGTGTATGCACCAATGCAAGATCATGCAAACAGAGCGAGAGAAGAGTTCTGGACGAATGTGGAAGCGTGCATGGAAATGTTTCAAAGGAATGAGAGAGTGTTTTTGACTGAAGATACAAATGGAAAAGTAGGCAATGAGAAGGTGGATGGAGTGGTTGGTGAGTGGGGTGTGCCTTCAGAGATGGATAAGAATGGTAGTGCTTTAGTGGACATTTGTGCAGGGAGGGGGTTGGTGATAGCCAATACCTTCTTCAGGCAAAAAATGATCCATAGGTATACATGGCGAGTGATGAAAAGGGTGGGTGGTGAACTGAATGAACGGAAGGCAATGATTGATTATGTCTGTGTCGATGAAAGGATGCGAAGATGTGTAATGGATGCAAGAGTGTACAGAGGTTGGGGAAACGTCAGAATCAAGGTACAAATGAAATGGAGAAATAGAAGAAGGGAAGGACACGAGGAAATAGCTTATACAAGGAATGTGGAAAGGTTACAAGAGGATGGAAAAAAGGCAGAATGTATGGGGGAAGTGGAGGAACAATTGGGTAAATATGGATTGGAGCAGATGGGGAACTTGGAAGTTGTGTGCAAAATATTCACACAAGAAATCTGTGCAGCATGTCAGGTGGTGTGTGGGATGAAGAGAAGACGAAAGGGCGTGCAAGGAACAGCATGGTGGAATGAAGAGGTGAGAGAGGCTGTGGCACAAAAGAAGAAAGCATATAGTGGTGGATGAGAAACAGGGACATGGAAGAAGTTGAAAGACAGAAGAGAGAATTATATGTAGAGAAAAAGATAGAGGTGAAAATATTAGTAAGAGAGAGTAAGAGGAGAGTGGATGAGGAATTTGGAAGGAATTTGAGTGTAAAGTAGAGGGAATGTAAGACTATAATCTGGAAGGAGGTAAAGAGAGTTAGACAGGATGGCAAAGAAGTTAGTTGGGGAGTGAAAGATAAAAATGGTAGATTACTAGTGCAGAAGGGAGAAAAAGTGAACAGATGGAGAGAACATTTTAAGGAAGTGTTGAACACAGAGAGTAAAAGTAATGCCAGTGTAAGTGGCTGGGGAATGGCTGGAAGACGGAGAAATGCGAGAAGAGAGAAAGAAATCAGTAGGATGGAAGTTGTGGAAGCAATGAAGAAAGTTAAAATGGGTAAAGCCCCAGGAATTGATGGAGTGTGTGCTGAAATGCTGAAGCATGGAGGAGAGATAGTGTGGAGTGGATGTGGAAGATGTGCATATTGGCCTGGGAGGAAGGTAGAGTCCCGGAGGATTGGAAGTCGGGTATAATTGTTCCCTTGTATAAAGGGAAATGGGAGAAAGAGGTGTGTGGTAATCATAGGGGCATTTGTCTTCTTAGTGTAATAGGAAAAGTATATGGTAGGACACGTATTGACGGAGTTAGGGTAATAACAGAGGAATTAGTTGGAGAAAAACAGGTAGGTTGTAGGAAGGGAAGATATCGTGTAGATCAGATATTCATTCTTTGATCTTTAGTGGAAAAGTTTCTAGGGAAGGGAAAGTTGTATGCGGCCTTCATGGATTTGAAAGAAACATATGACAGCGTGGATAGACAAGGATTGTTGAAAGTGTTGAGAATATATGTTGTAGATGGGAAGTTGCTGAAGGGCAGTGCTAAGGCTGCAGTGCGTGTGGATAGTGAACTCAGTGAATTATTCTATTTGAAGGTTGGAGTGAAACAGGCATGTGTCTTGTCTCCAAGGTTGTTCAAACTGATATGGATGGGGTTAGAAAAGAGATAAAAGATAGCGCAGTGGATGTAGGAGCGGCCCTAGTGAGAGAGGGCAGTGTTTGGAAACTCCCTGTCCTGTTGTTTGCAGATGATACTATGTTGTTAAGTGAAGACGAAAGGAAGTTGCAAGAATTGGTGGATAGGTCTGGGAGGGTGTGTAAGGAACGGAATCTAAAGGTAAATGTAGGGTAGAGTAAAGTTGTGGTTTTCGAGAGAGGTGAAGTCAGTGAATGTACAGTGAAATTTGATGAGGATGAAATGGAAAATGTAAGTGCGTTTAAGTAAGGATGGACGCTTGGAGGTACAACATGGAAAAAAGGTTGCTGGTTCCTTGAAAGCAGTGATAAGAAACAGGGACGTGAGTATGGAATTGAAAAAGTTACTACATGACAGTATTGTGATACAATTCAAACTCTAACGTATGGAAGTGAAGCTTGGACCTTGTTGGAGGGACAGAAGTCAAGAGTGACAGCACTGGAAAAGAGTTATTTGAGAGGAGCGTATGAGTCACATGGAGAGACAGACAAATAAGGAAGTGAAGGAGCGTTGTGGTGTGGAAATGGATGTGATAGGAAGCGTTAGGAGAAACACATTGAGGTAGTTTGGCCATGTGGAGAGGATGTAGAGCAAGAGACTGACGAGGAGAAAGTATGTGAGTGAGGTGGAGTGGGGGAGAGGGAGGGGGCGGCCGAGGATGAGATGGAGGGATGGAGTGGAGAGTTATATGAGGGAGGGGGGGGGGAGATGAGCTGTGAGCAGGGCAGTGAAATGGTGGGAGAAATGGGGACATGGAGGCAATTTATTTGTGTCCACCCCCTACGGGTTTAAGGCGTCTGGCAATAAATAAATAGATAGATAGAAATGGCATAGTCTTAAATAAAATCCAATTTTATTTTTCTGGCTGAAACCTCCATGTCTATCAACAGCAATTTAAAATTTTAGTCCATATTCCACCGCCAGACTTACTTTATTTCCATCATCGCTTCGTACTCGACGCAACGAGTCTAGCTACATACTGTTAAAATACCTGAGCATGAGACGCATCAGTAAGCAGCAAAGGCGTAAAAAATTCTTATCTCCTTCCGCCTAACCAACTTCTTGCTTTCCCTCTCATATTTCATGGAGCGATGGGATGGAGAGGTATATGAGGGCAGTGAGTTTGAGGTGAAGAGTGGGCAGCCTGATGGCGGAGGAGGCTGATATGATGGTGATTGGTTTATAGTCAAGTCTTACAGAATTAAGGCGTCTGCCCATAAGTAAGATTTTACTTTTCGGGGCCTGAAATGATACTGATTTAATTACCAACTTACGTTGACGACCTACAATCACGCTTCTCTATTCAGCTTTGGTGAGATTCTTCGTGGTGAAAGGTTTAGAAGCAATCTCTATATAATCGTTAGTAAGCAGACGACATTAATGTTACATTATTCTTGCAGCCAGATGATTTTATTAAGATTATGAAAAAGGCAATTCATTGTGAAGACGGTAGCATAATTTATTAGCATTTCTTGAAGCTTAGACTGGTATTAGATTTTACAGAATTTTCTTACATACTCAGAGACGATTGATTTTTAAGCTTTATTATCTCATACGACGACCCTCCTTGTATTACAGGTTTTCACTGTCCTTTCATCACTCGGTGAAGGCTTCGTTCACCCACTATCGTCCATTATCCCTACAAATAAATCGGTAAATACCAACAAAGCTCCAGGCCCAGACGGAATTCCGCCAATTATTTTGAAAAAGTGTTCCCCTGAACTTGCCTCTGTCCTAGATAAATTATTCAGACTATGCATACTTACTTCTTTATTCCCAAATTCATGGAAAGAAGCCAATATCCACCCAGTTCCGAAGAAAGGAAGTTCTTCTGACCCCTCCAATTACAGACCAATAGCTGTCATATCTTCTCTTGGTAAGGTATTTGAAACTTTAATTAATAAGCATATTGTTAAACATCTTGAATCCAACAACTTAATTAGTGATAGACAATACGGTTTTCGCCACGAAAGATCCGCCATTGACATACTCAATCTCTTAACTCATATCATCCATCAATCAATTGATCTTTTCGGAGAAACTCATGCAGTAGCTCTTGATATCTCTAAAGCTTTCGACAGAGTATGGCACCGTTCCCTGCTGTCCAAACTCCCTTGCCATGGACTAACGTCTTTTGTTCCTTTGATTTCTTCTTATCTTAGTGACAGGAAAATAAGAGTAAAAGTAGATGATGTATATTCGAATTTCCACTCAATTAACGCCGGCGTGCCACAGGGATCAGTTCTGGCGCCAACCCTATTTCTGGTTCATATTAATGATCTCTTATCTGTCACTCACAATCCCATTCACTCACATGCAGATGACTCAACACTACATAGTTCATTCACACTCAGACATCCATTCACAAAGTCTAATATCTCTACCTCTCAACTCAGTACAGCCATCTCCATAAATCAAGATCTATCTACAATCAGTGAATGGGGACAAAACAACCTTGTCTCTTTTAATGCTAGTAAAACTAAATATATACAGTTTACTGATAGACAGATATTGTCAGTTTCGTACATTACCTTCAGTGCTACTAACATTCCCATCTCCAAAAGTATTGAAATTCTTGGTGTCTCACTTAACAGTACCCTCAGCTGGACCTCTCATGTCAGATCACTTGCTAAAACCGCCTCAAAGAAACTTGGATTATTGTACAGAGTCCGTAACTTCTTCGCCAATGAGCAGTTAGCTATAATTTATAAAAGTCATGTGCACTCTCAGCTTGAATATTGCTCACCCTTGTGGAGTGGTTGTGGAGAGGTTGCATTAAGGCAACTAGACAAAATTCAGAATAAAGCTATTAGAATCATTAACAACCCTGCCATTACATATAAACTACCTCCCCTGCAAGTAAGAAGGAATGTTGCCTCCCTTGCATTATTTTACAGATATTTTTTTGGCAAATGCTCAGACGACGTTGCGTCCATGGTGCCACCTCTCCATGCCTTCCCTCGTACTACACGGGCATCTGGTAGCGCTCATGACTGGAATGTCACTCAGCCATATTGCAGAACTTCTGCCTATCAGAATTCTTTCATTCCCCGAGCTGCATCTCTCTGGAACTCGCTTCCCCAGAGTTGTTTTCCTCCAAATTTCAACCCACAACTGTTCAAGTCTAACGGTTACAGATATTTTATGAACAGAGGACACCAGTAATCTGGTGTATGGATTATTTTTTTTAACCCATTTGTTTTTCCTTCCTCCGTTCTGTTATTTATATATATAAAAAAAAAAAAGTAAATAAGTACAGAAAACTTCCGTGCACTCCGTGGGTACACAATACAGCTCGTTCTGTGAAAGTTCATGGTGAGAGATTTGGTGTGTTAGAGTTGGTGGTGTCAAAGGTGATGAGGTCAGGGGTGATGTTGTTAGGGTTGATGGTTAGTTTATTCCAGAGAGAGAGAGAGAAAGAGAGAAGCAAAGGGTGACAAAAATGACACTTAGAGAAGTAAACTATACGTGGAGAACGAAGAGGGGCTAAATCTATTGAAATACACGCAGATTACAATGAGATTTAGGTCAATTATTCGAAATCATCAAATTTCATGATAATATGACTATCGAAAAATATTTCACAGTTGATTGGTCGATTGAAACTAGCAGTAATATATATAAAATTCTTGGCAAACAATTTTCGATGACAATGTTGAATGTTTCTTCTTTGGCTGAGCTGTAAATATAAGAAACTAACTACCATCCAATGTAGTAAACTGTGATACAACACAAACCTTTAATAATCGCTTGGACAAACACTTATGTATTATGCCCAAGTCTTAATATAATTACTTGTGAAAATACTTTTTAGAAGTATAATATTTCTTATGGCTCAAATCCTGGTGGACATATCCGTAAAGCAATTCTGATATGTGCACCTCATACTGTTGACTTGATGTTCCTTTCATTTCCATTTTCATATAGTATGGTTTTCTTTCTTTCTTTCCTATGAAATTTCCACGACAAGTCCCCTGTACCGTATGATGGTCGTTCTTATTTTTTCCTGCCGGCTTCGACCGATGGATTATGTGGGTGGGGAGGAAACTTCCTATTTTATCATTCTTTTACCTTACTGAATACCTTTGTTAATTAAAACTTCCCTATAAAAAAAAAAACATCGAAAGGACAAACATGTTTGTAGCCTTTTGGTTTCTTTTGTACCTGGTACCCTCTTTGTAGTGTCCGTGGTGGTGACTGTGTCAGAGGTGGTGGTATCAGGGGTGATGGTCATGTTAGTGGTGGTGGTGGTGTCCGTGGCGTTGATCACAACGTGTGGTGCAATGAGTGCTGGCGTCAAGGGTGGTGTTGGTGTCAGAGCAAGTGATGTTAACGGCGACAGTGTCAACAGTAGTAATATCGGGGGCAAAGGTGGTGTCAGGGGTTGTGGTATCAGAGAGGATGGCGTCAGGGGTGATGGTGTCAGAGATGGTGTGGCAACGGCAGCGTTCGTGTCATGGATTGTAATGCTGTCACGGATGGTGATGGTGTCATGGATGGTAATGGTGTCAGGGATGATGCTGGTGTGTTGTCAAGGATGGTGATAGTGTCTGAGATGGTGGTGGTATCAAGGATGGCAGTGTCATTCATTGTAGTGTCGGAATGGTTGTGTCTGAGTGGTTCAGGATGGTGTTGGTGTAAGGAGTAATGATGTTAAGGATGGGGATGTTAGCAATGTTGTGGCGGGTGGAGGTATCATGGTTGGGGTTAGTGGTGGTGGTGGTGTCGTTGATGATAATGTCCAGCCGGTGGCGTCAGGAATGGTGGTGTCAATGGTCGTGGTATCAAGGGTAAGGATCTTGTCAGGGGCGGTCGTGGTTTAAAAGGTGATGGTGGTGTTGGTGTAGTATAAAATCACTGTACATAACTGGAATGATCTCGTGTGTAGAATATTTCTTGGTGAAGTCTGGACAACGAACATTGAACAAGAATACGAGCTATTAATAATATACTACACTGACTCCATTATACACTGGAAGACCAGAACAAATATGAAACAATAGCAGTCGTCAGGATTAATATGAATCACATTAGTTTGAAGGTCAAATTTCTGTGAAAATATCTTCGATGACACTGTAACATTCCGGGAATATTTTATCTGCAGGTGAGGATGAAGACAATGGTATTAATAGACAACAGGAGCAATAGCCCTTATACAACTCTGATCAGGTGACCACTGCAGTGTTGTACACAGGTTTCAATGACTTCACTTGTGTTAACACACACACACACACACACACACACACACACACAATCTCTCTCTCTCTCTCTCTCTCTCTCTCTCGTACTTCCATATCATCAGTTGGGTAGTTTGTGCCCTTACATTTTATAAACAATGGGAAACTTCATAAAGAGTAATGTATTCACAACTGCAGTAATGTTAAGGTATTTCATTTGGGCTTTAGATGCATGTTTAAACTAGTAACCCCACAAATCAGTCACAGTACTACCCCTCGGTACGTTAGGATTTTTACATTGTTATATCTGGATTACAAATTCAGTAGGATAAAAAGAGTTTTCCCAAGTCACACACATAACGAATCGGGAAACTGGTTTAGGCAGCGTAACAACATAGGCCGTTGTCTTTCTCTCACAATGGTTTCTCGACCTAAAGTATTCCGCATATTAACATTAGTTCTTGCTACTGCAGGTGATAGTGCATGAACTGATACTTTAAAATTAAGGCATAAAAAATACATTCTTTCACATACCAGTTACTTGTTATTCCTTACTATCTTCACTAATGTTCATACACCTTTTGTACTTATGGTTTAGGAAGTAATTCCAAGGCAGAGGGTATATAGATACTTCAGACAAAATTATTTCCATCACTGCCTCAAATGTCTTCCTTTTCAGCAGCAGAATCCCAGCGTACATGATCATCCTTTTTCATGGTTTTCATCAATTTCTCATATTTCTGCCGAATCGCTGTTCCTGAACTAAGTTTGGTAAGAGGTAGCGCTTAAGAATGAATGCATTTAAGGACAAACATCAATCTTTCACTTACAGCCTACAGTTACGTATAACCTTTCGTCACTTCAAGCTTTTTTCACATGTTTTTATCAAGAACATCCGCTTAACACATTCAGTGTGACGAGTTTGATCTGCCATTTTTCCAACTGGCAAACGATTCAACCCAGGAAGTGATTGTGCACAACTACCACTATCACTTTCACTACGGGGACCGCTTTAGTGAGTGTAACTCTTCCCATCGCCAGATTTTTTTTTTTTTTTTTTTTTTTGGAGTACCACTGGTAGTTAAGGGGATAAGGACTGTCAACAATTCTTGTTACTGATAGAAGATTTTGTTCAATGCAAAAAGGGCTCCTCGAGGTTAAAGAGTTGAAATTATTCTTCAGCACATTCAGTGCCAAGATGTTAAATTTATTCAACCGTTGCTACCATCAGATGACTTTTTTCGGCTCGTGAAGGACCCGTTTTAATGGAGGGGTTAAAAACGTTTTCTATAACTCCCAACAAACATTCATCTAAGGCATTCTTTATTCCGATAACATCTCTCCTCTCGTTTCGAGTTGCTCTTTATTTTTCTTATTCTTTTATATCATTTTAAATGGCTTAGTCTTAAATAAGATCCCGTTTCATTTTTCTGGCTGAAACCTCCATGTCTATCAACAGCAATTTACAAGTTTCGGTCCATATTCCACCGCCAGACTTACTTGCAATTCCATCATCGCTTCATACTCGACGCAACGAGTCTAGCTACACACTCATGAAATGCATGAGCATGAGACGCATCAGTAAGCAGCAAAGGCGTAAAAAATCCTTATCTCCCTCCACCCAACCAACTTCTCGTTTTCCCTCTCATATTTCACTGAGCGATGGGATGGAGAGGTATATGAGGGGAGTGACTGTGAGTTGAAGAGAGGGCAGCCTGATGGCAGAGGAGGCTGAGATGATGGTGATTGGTTCATAGTCACGTCTTATGGATTTAAGGCGTCTGGTCATAGATAGGATTTTACTTTTCGAAGCCTGAAATGATGCTGATATTTAATTACCAACTTACGTTGACGATCTACAATCACGCTACTCTATTCAGCTTTGGTGAGATTCTTCGTAGTGAAAGATTGAGAACTAATCTCTATAAAATCTTTAGTAAGCAGACGACATTAATGTTACATTTTTCATGCAGCCAGATGATTTTATTGATATTAGGAAAGAGGCAATTAATAATGAAGACTGTAGTATAATTTATTAACATTTCTTGAAGCTTAGACTGGTATTACATGTTATACATTTTTCTTTCCACATACTCGCTGACCATTTTCTACTAAGCTTTATCATCTCATACGACGACCCAACTTGTACAACAGGTTTTCACTGTCCTTTCATCACTCGTTGACGGCTTCGTTCGCTCATTCTCGTCCATTCTTCTTAAGGATAAATTGGTAAATACATAAATAAAAATGTAAAGAAAACTTCCGTGCAGTCCATGGGTACACAATACAGCTGGTGCTCTGGATGGTGTGAGAGTTGATGTGTTAGAGTTGGTGGTGCCAGAGTTGATGTGGTCAGGGGTGGTGTTGTCAGGGTTGATGGTTAGTTAATTGCAGAGAGAGAGAGAGAGAGAGAGAGAGAGAGCAACGACGGGTGACAAAATTGATACCTAGACAGAGTAATAAACCATACGTGGACAGCGTAGAGAGGTTAAATCTATTTGAATACGCGAAGAATACGAGGGGATATAAAGCGGTAATGCGAAATCTTCAAACGTCATGATAATATGACCATCGGGAAATATTTCAAAGTCGACTGGTTTATAGAAACTAGCAGTAATGGTTATAAAACTCTTGGAAAACAACTTTCGGCGACATCATGTTTAGTGTTTCTTCTTTGACAGAGCTGTGCATGTAAGGAACTACCATCCAATGTAGTACACTGTGATACAACACAGACCTTCAGAAATCACTTGGATAAATGCTTATATACTAACCCCCAATCTAAATAAATTTACTTGTGAAAAAATACTTTTTTGAAGTATGGCTCACATCCTGGAGGACACATTAGTAAAGCAATTTTGATTTGATATGAGCACTTCATACTTTGGTCTTGATGTTCCTTTCACTTCCAGCTTAATATAGAACGATTTTCTTTCATTCTTTCCTATGAAATTTCCATGACAAGTCCTCTGTACTGTATGATGGTCGTTCTCATTTTTTCCTGCCGGCTTCTACAGGTGGATTAGGTGGGCAGAGCGGCAACTTCTTGCTAATTTATCTTGCTTTTAACTCATAGTATACCTTTGTTAATTAAACCCCCCATATAAGAAAAATCGAAAGGACAAATGGGTTTGAAGCCGTTTGGTTTCTTTTTTCCTTTGTACCCCCTTTGTAGTGTACGGGGTGGTAACCGTGTTAGAGGTGTTGGTATCAGGGGTGGATGTGGTGTCAGTGCTTGTGTCTGTGGTGATGATCTCGACTTGTGGTGCCAGGGGTGGTGGTGTCACGGGTGGTGTTGGTGTCAGAGCTAGTGATGTTAACTATGGCAGTGTCAACAGTTGTGATGTCGAGGGCAAACGTGGTGTCAGGGGTCGTATTATCAGGGGTTGTGGTATCAGAGGTTCTGGTTTCAGAGGGGCTGGTGTCAGAGATGGTGTAGCAAGGGCAGTGATGGTGTCATGGATGGTGATATTGTAACGGATGGTGATGGTGTCATGGATAATAATGGCGTCAGGGATGATGCTGGTGTCAAGGGTGGTGTTGACAGGGATGGTGATAGTGTCTGAGACGGTGGTGGTATCAAGGACGGCGGTGTCATTCATTGCAGTATCGGGGTGGTTGTGTCTGTGTTGTGGTTCAGGGCGGTGGAGGTGATGTGAGGAGTAATGGTGTTAAGGGTTATGGTGTTCGAAGTGTTGTGGCAGGTGGAGGTATCATGGGTGGTGTTAATGGTAGTAGTGTCATTGATGATGCTGTCGAGCTAGTGGTGTCAGGAATGGTGGTGTCAATGATCGTGGTGTCAAGGTTCAGGATGGTGTCAGGGCGTGTGATTGTGTACATGGTGATGGTATCAATGGCTGTGGTGGTGTCAGAGGTAGTGATGGTGTCAAGGATGATGGTGGTGTTGGTGTAGTATAAAATCGCTGTACGTGACTGGAATGATCTCGTGTGTAGAATATTACGTGGCGAAGCCTGGACAACGAATACAGAACAAGAATACGAGTTATTAATGATACACTACACTGACTCTATCCTGCACTGACAGATTAAAACGTTCTTGAAACAGATGCAGTCGTTAGCATTAATATGAACCGAATTAGCCTAAGAGAGAGGGAGAGAGAGAGAGAGAGAAATATAGATAGATAGATATAGATAAAGATAAATAAATAGGTAGATAGACATAGATAGATGGATAGATATAGATAAATATAGATAGATAGATATAGATAAAAATATAGATAGATAGATATAGGTAGATCGATAGATTTATAGATAGATATATAGACAGATAGATAGATATAGCTATAGATATAGGTATATAACTGTTCCAGATATTTTATGAACAGAGGACACCAGTAATCTGGTGTATGGATTATTTTTTTTACCCATTTGTTTTTCCTTCCTCCGTTCTGTTATTTATAAAAATAATATATATATATATATATAGATAGTTAGATTTATATATATATAGATAGATAGACAGATATATAGAAAGATATATATATATATATATATATATACTCAAACGGTTGATGATGATGATGATGATCTATACAGTAGAGCCACTGTGGTAAAGTGGTGGAGTGTGCGTTTCGTACACGGGTGAACAAGGGTTCGCGCCCCGCCAGGGAAGTAAACTTTGGGGGTGTTCACTCGGCCATGTACTGCATTGGCAGACACGAGGGAAACTGTGGTTGAACCAGTGTCGCTTACTATAAAGTATGCTTGCACCCAGTCGGCTTGCGAGGGCCGATTACACTTGGTTCACACTCTACACACACATCCAAAGCCACTAACACTACACTTACACTTATAAACACTTCTCATCCTACATACAATCTCTGTCAGACAGTCTAAGCCACTTGGTAGAGATACATTGGCTGTATCGTCCCGACTTCCTTCGGGATAGGCCGGTCCTGCAGGGGATACTCAAACGGCTGATGATGATGATGATGCTCTCTCTCTCTCTCTCTCTCTCTCTCTCTCTCTCTCTCTCTCTCGCCTCATCAGCCGTTTGAGTGTCCACTGCAGGACCGACCTATCCCGACCGAAGTGGGGACAATACAGCCAATGTATCTCTACCAAGTGGCTTAGGCTGTCTAGTAGAGATTGTATATAGGGTGAGAAGCGCTTCTAAATGTAATTGTAGTGTTGTACTGGCTTAGGATGTGTGTGTAGACTGTGAACTAAGTGTAACCAGCCCGCGCAAGCCAACTGGGTGCAAGCATACCTTATAGTATGCGACACTGGTTCAACCACAACACCCCTTATGTCCGCCAATGCAGCCTGTGGCCTGAAGAACGCTCCCAAAGTTTATTACCCTGGCGGGGTGTGAACCCTTGTTCTTCAGTGTACGAAAACGCACGCTTTACTACTGTACCACATAGGCTCCATATATATATATATATATATATATATATATATATATATATATATATATATATATATATATATATATATATATATATATATATATATATATATATATATATATATATATATATATATATATATATATATATATATATATATATATATATATATATATATATATATATATATATATATATATATATATATATATATATATATATATATATATATATATATATATATATATATATATATATATATATATATATATAGTGGCCTTGTTAGTGAAGCCGGAAGTACAGCAGAGTGTGATTGCTTGGAGGGAGGTGTCATCGAGACTGATGTAGGTGAAAGCGATTTTTGAACGTGAGTTGTGGGTGTTTGTGAGTGCATATGGGCCTGGTAGTAAAAGGGATGATGAAGAGAGGGAGTCTTTCTGGAATGATGTTGATGAGTGTCTGCAGAGTTTTGAAGCGAATGTGAATGTGGTAATGGTGGGAGATCTGAATGGTGGAGTGGGAAATGTAGCAGTTGAAGGTGTAGTTGGTATGCATGGTGTGCCTGGAAGAAATGAAAATGGGGAACGAATGATAGGGATGCGTGTTGAGCGAAAGATGGTAATTGGAAATACGCTGATCGAGAAGAAAGATATTTATAAGTATACATGGGTGAGACAGGAGGGTGGAATGGTTGTGGATAAAGCATTGATGGACAATGTGGTTGTGTCCAGGAATGTAATAGGAAGATTGTTGGATGTGAGAGTTCTGAGAGGGGAGGGTGGAGGTATGTCTGACCACTATCTGGTAGAGGGAAAGTTAAGAGTAGGTAGGAGATGGGTGAGAGCTAGGAGGGTTAGGTGTGGCAAGGAGGTTTTGAAAGTGAGTGAGTTGGATAAAAGAGAGAAAATGATAGAGTATCAGGAGAAATTGAAAGATGAGTGGAACGCAGTGAAAGATCAGGAGAATAGCAGTGTGGAGGAGGAATGGCAGTTGTTTAAGAGTGCTCTGGTGGGGCATGCAGAAGAGGTGTGTGGTGTGAGACGTGTGGGTGGTGGTGTAAGAAAAGGAAGTGAATGGTGGTGTGAGGAAGTTAATATGGCTGTGGCTGAGAAGAGACGTGCATATGAAGTGTGGCTGCAGAGGAAGGATGAGGTGTCATATGAGAGGTATAAGGAAAAGAGGAATAGGGCGAGAAGGGCTGTGCGTGATGCTAAAGTGGCAGCAGATGAGAGGTGGGGTAGGCGGCTGACTGAGAATTTTCAACAGAATAAGAAAATGTTCTGGAAGGAGGTTAAAAGGGTGCGAAAGGGAGAGTCTGGGAAGAAAGAACGAGTAAGAGCAGAGAATGGAAGGATGTTAATTGAGATGGATGCAGTATGGAAGAGATGGGCAGAGTATTTTGAAAGATTATTAAATGTAGAGGAGGAGGTGTAACTGAGATTGTGGTGGATGGAAGGGTGCAAGGAATAAATGTGTTGGGAGAGTTGTGTGATTCTTTGATCACGAAGGAGGAAGTGGAGAAGGCAGTAAAGGTGATGAAAACAGGGAAAGCTGCAGGTATGGATGGGCGTGCTGTGGAATACCTGAAGGGTGGTGGAGTGACTATTCTTGATTGGTTAGTAAGATTGTTGAATGTGTGCTTTGTGAAAGGTATGGTGCCAATTGACTGGGCAAGTGCTTATCTGGTCCCATTGTATAAAGGCAAGGGTGATAAGTATGAATGTACTAGCTTTAGGGGTATAAGTCTGTTGAGTGTTGTAGGTAAGGTGTATGGTTGAGTGTTAATTACGAGAGTTAGAGAAGGTACAGAGGGCTTCATTGGTGATGAGCAGTATGGCTTTAGGCGAGGGAGGGGATGCGTGGATCAGGTGTTCGCTGTGAGACAAGTGTGTGAAAAGTATTTAGCGAAAGGCATGGATGTGTTTTGGGCATTCATGGATTTAGAGAAAGCATATGATAGGATTGATATGGAGGCTTTGTGGACTGTTTTAAGATTGTATGAACTTGATGGTAGGTTACTAAAAGGGGTCAAAAATTTTTATGTAAATAGTAGAGCGTGTGTAAGACTGGGAAATGCTGTGAGTGATTGGTTTTCCGTGAGAGTGGGGCTGTGACAGGGATGAGTGATGTCGCCTTGGTTGTTTAATATTTATATGGATGATGTTGTAAGAGAGGTGAATTCAAGAGTTTTAGGTGGAGGTCTGAGTCTGGTGAATGTTGATGGTGGAAAGTGGAATCTGAAGCAGCTGCTGTTTGCAGATGATACTGAACTGGTGGCTGATTCAGAAGGGAGATTGAGACAGATGGTAGAGGAGTTTGGAAGGGTGTGTGAAAGGAGGAAATTGAAAGTAAATGAGAATAAGAGTAAAGTGATTAAGTGTACGAGGTTAGTAGATGGTAGGGGGATGAATATAGTTTTGAATGGTGAGTTGCTTGAGGAGGTATAGTGTTTTAAGTATTTAGGGTCACATGTGACTGTGGATGAAAGAATAGATGCAGAAGTGAAGTTTAGAATGAATGAAGTAGGTAAGGTGCTGGGAGGAATGAAAAAAGTGTTTAGATGTTGTTCACTTAGAATGGATGTTAAGAGAAGACTGTATGAGGGTGTTGTGGTAGCGACTGCATTACATGGGGCTGAAACATGGAATATGGGTGTAGCAGAGAGGTAAAGTTTGAATGTAATGGAGATGAGGTGTCTAAGGAGTATGTGTGGAGTGACGCGTATGGATCGAGTGAGAAATCATGAAGTGCGTAGAAGAACTGGTGTTGTTTGAGAGATGGCTGGTAGAATTGAGCAGAGGGTGTTGCGATTGTTTAGGCATATGGATAGAATGGATAATGAGCGATTGGTGATAAAGATAACTAGATGTGATGTGACAGGTGTAAGGCTGAGAGGGAGACCATGAATAGGACGGATGGACAGTGTGAAGAGAGCACTGGATGCGAAAGGGATGTCTGTTGAGCAAGGAAGAGTGGTTGTGCGTGACAGAAATAAATGGAGAGAAATTTTGAATAAATAAATGATGACGCAGCCCTAAGGGGATATTCTTCCGCATTTGATCTGATCAACTAGTCAGGTCAGTTGCGGGTAAGGGGATCGGTCTATTATGATGCGGCAGGGGTAAACCAGCTCTGCTATCGGGCCCTGCTGCGGATGTCACTGATTGAAATATGCAGTTGTCCCTTATGCGGTGTGGTGCGATGTGGATCTGTCCCTTCTCCCCTTTGGGGTTAAGATGCGAATGAATGTGTTTGAATGGATGAGTAAATGGGGAGTGTGTCGTCCTG
Organism: Coenobita brevimanus; assembly: GCF_032717465.1. NCBI lineage: Eukaryota > Metazoa > Arthropoda > Malacostraca > Decapoda > Coenobitidae > Coenobita > Coenobita brevimanus. The sequence goes on from NC_137058.1 coordinate 17,591,983, forward strand.
TCTCGGCAACCTCCTTGGGTTGCAGCCTAGGTATATATATATATATATATATATATATATATATATATATATATATATATTGTTACATAGCCTATGATTTTATCATCCTTTGTGTAATTCTAACGTACAGTATGCTGCATGTTTGATCACGAGCGTGTTCTACCTCAGTCCCCCCCTTCTACCGTTATAGTAGAGTAAGTCGTTCTTTCTGTTGTTCAGAGCAGGATTGTCAACTCTTTGTCCCCATGGCTTCATTTGCGCGTCCTTCTTACAAGTTGTATCAAGCTCTGCCGGCCCCTATATAATGAGCTCAGTCTCTGGATTATTGCCACTTAGATCTACTCCTCATTTTGTTCACATCTCTGTCCTCCCCTGTACGGTTATTATTGTGAGTGCTCAGGAAGTCTCCTACCATCTAGCAGCTGTGTAATTTGAGTATAAGTGTTATTGCATTTTGTTCTTGTACTGTGTAGCATAAGTTGTTAATTCTTAGGCCTAGTAAGGTTTTTGTAATTCATGTAAGGTTCTTATTGTCAGCCATCATTAATAATATTTTGTATCTGTAATAATATATCTTGCATTCACTGAGTATTATCTGGCATTGTCATTTTATCAGGGCTGACTTAGATAAATTTACCCTTGCTAATTTCGTGTTAACCCTTTAACCGCGGGGCGTCACTTTCGTGACGCTTGGGAGCAAGGGATCATACCGCGGGGCGTCGCTTTTGTGATTCTGTGTTACTTTGAATTCACCCGGACTTCCAAGCGGGGGCTTGTATCATCTATCAGTACTGCCAATGTCCAACACTAGTCAGTACTCCTAATCTCATCTGTACTCCCATCCATTGTTGACAATTTAGCCATTTCTCCCCGTTCTTGACTCCCCTCCCTACCCCCCCTCCATTACCCTATCCTCTCGCCTGCCCGGCCGTGCTACGCTAAGTAAATCTTCCCTGGAATTTTTCACTGATTTCATCCATTGAAATAAGCCCTATGTCCTATTCTTATACCAAATAATATATACAAGAAAGAAATAAGGTAAGTGAGAGTGCCATACACCTGGAATTGGCTAATCATCACCTGACAACACCTCACGTGCACTCGTTCGCTAATTTTCGCTGTTTTTTTCCCCTTGAAATATGCCGTATAATCTATTTTCTTAATAAATATACATGTAAGGAGGGAAGGGAGAAGCCTAAGTGATATTTACATTCACCTGGAACTACCTAATTTATAATGTATTGTCTAGCTTTCCTGCCAATCATATCAGTGCTAGACAAAGCTGTTTCAAGATATAACATTGGTAGCTCTGAATATATATCTCCTAAGTAGGCCTCTAATCTATTTTCGTAATAAATATACATGTAAGGAGGGAAGGGAGAAGCCTAAGTGATATTTACATTCACCTGGAACTACCAAATTTATAATGTATTGTCTAGATTTCCTGCCAATCATATCAGTGCTAGACTTAGCTGTTTCAAGAACCAATATTGATAACTCTGAATAACCCCGAAAGCAGGCCTCCACGCTGGCCCTCCGTTATCAGTTTATTCTCATCTTCCGAAGCGAGAGTACGTATATTTCTTCTTGCTGACTTCAAGGCCTTTTTTCACCCCCATGCAAATGGCCCTGTGACCTTTACCCCCTACTAAACCTCGTCTGGAAAGAGGTAAAGGGCTGACAATTGATAAAAGAGTGACTACGATCTTTCTTTTGAGTAAAACAGTGCAAGTGGAATTGTAAATAATGTGTAAACAGCAAGTGAAAGTAATGAATGTAAATATACGTGAACAATGGAAAATAGTTTTATAAGTTATTTCAAGTGACAGTGCACAATACAGTGTAAATAAAATAGAAATGTAAATAACGTAAATAAAATAGAGAACGTAAATAGAAATGTAAATGAGTAGTATTATAAGAATACGAGTATATACCCTAGGAGTAATGAAAGTGAAAGTTTCACTCTAGCATGTCTCAATGCTATGAGTTATGAGAGTGAAGATGAAAGTGACATTCACTCTCAATGCCAGTATACAGGACGAGAAAGTGAATGCTACGTATTTTACTGAAAGAAATTGAATCCCTACAGTGACAATAAACTAATACTACTGAAGGAAACTTATGGATAAAGACTGTAGATATATATAAGTGCTATATAGTAATAGAAATATAAAGTGTGAGGGGTTTTATGAATAATAAATGACAGAGTAACAAAAGCGAACTAGTGCCAGTGCGACGATCAGACGCGCTCGTAATTTCCATTGCTTTCACAGTGTTTTTTTTTTTTTAGTATGGATCCCAAACTACTTGAAAATTGTAGAATAGTGTTTATAGTGTTTGTATCTGGCTGTGGTAATCATATTACGGGTTGTCGGGAAGTGTAAAGTGGAGACTTCGTTACCCTACTTCAGAGGTCTCCACAAGTCCTACGGTAACCGACGAAGGCTCAACAATCATTCCAGGAGAAAGCTGAAGGTATGTGCCATAAGCATATGTAATTTTATTATTCTAGGACTAATAACTGATTTTTGGCAAATATTTTTTGAGAGTCTGTCGGAGCCCAAATAACCCCGCGGCACACGCAAGTCATTGGTAAACAAGCCCGCGGTGTAGGGGTTAATAGAGGCTATTGCAGTTAACCATATATTTAACCTGTTTTTTGCCATTACATTATCCTTATGAGTCCTGAATGTTTTGTTGTTAGTTTGAGCATTAAACTTTAACTTGTAATTTTACCTAACTCTTTTGTTTTGAACCTGGAACTTTGCTGGACAGTTTTCTCTGTTCCATAACATAAATTTGGCGACCTCGCCAGGATATTCAGGATTATCATAAGGATATTGCTTGATATTTTGTGACTGTGATTTATTCATGATGTCTACTATTACTAAACTTGATGAAGCCAAAGATTTTTTGTCAAATGTGCAAACAGTGTGTGATGTAGAAAACAGAACAAAGAATGAACTTAAGCTTGTTGCTCAACAATTGGGAATTGTTGTTCGCTCTCATCACTCTAAAGATCAAATTGTTGACATGATTAATGAAAGCTTGTTTAATGTAACTCCTCCAAATGAGCAAACGCAGATTGAATTAGCTAAGTTACAGCTAGCCTTGCAGGAGGCACGTGTTAAGGAGGCTGAGTTTCACGCACAAGTTGAACTTGCTAGGATTCAGGCAGACCACGAGTATCGCATGAAACAATGTGGAACCGGATCATCTAGCTCTGATGATTTTGATGTGGCTAAAAATGTTAAACTTGTCCCTCCTTTTAATGAATCTCATTTAACAAAGTATTTTCAGTTGTTTGAGAGGGTAGCTACAGGTTTTAATTGGCCCAAAAAGTATTGGCCAGTACTCCTTCAAACTGTTCTCACCGGTAAAGCTTAAGTAACTTATGCATCTTTGCCTCAGGATCAATCTGATAATTATGATGTAGTTAAGAGCTTGATTCTTAAGGCCTATGAGCTTGTTCCTGAAGCCTATAGAGTAAAATTTAGGACAACTTATAAGCAAGATAAGCAATCCCATGTTGAGTATGCAAAAATCAAAGAAGATCTGTTAGAGCAGTGGTTAAATTCTAAGAATGTGGATTCTGATTTTGACAAATTTAAGCAGATGATTTTGCTGGAGGACTTCAAAAGGTTTATTTATAAAGATGTAAGCCTATATCTTGATGAGAAAAGGATAGATAATTTGTCTGATGCTGCAGTTTTAGCTGATGAACATGTTCTCACTCACAAGAGATATTCTAAAGAAAAAGGGAAAGCTGAGAGTAAGTACGTTGCCTCTACTCAGAGTACAGGTAACAGGAAAGAGAATAAAGATGATGTTTCTCAGGAAGTAAATACCAGCTTCACCTCTAGATTTCAGAAAAGTAAATGTACTTATTGTATTAAGCTTGGTCATACTATGGAGAAATGTTTCAGGAGACAGCGTGATGTGAACAAAAAGGAGTCTTTAAATATTCAGTCAATTGGTCTAGTGTCCACCCTTGAGAGTTCCCAGAATTCCTTAACTGAGTTAACTGAACCTGCTTTGAGGGGTAACTTAAATTCTCATGATGGAGTTCCTCTTTTGAGCAGTAACGTGGGTGACACTCTCAAGAGTTCATGTGCTAATTTCCTGTATGATGGTTTTGTCAGTCCTCTGGACAGTAATGACAGGAAATCAGTTAAAATATATCGTGATACAGGTGCTTGCCAATCCCTTATGCTGACCAGTGTTCTAGGCTCTAATGTTAATTCCTCTGATGAAACTGTAATCTTACAAGGTGTAGGGAATAATTATTTCTCTGTCCCTCTGTGCAGAGTGAATTTAGAGTCTGGTTTTGTTAATGGTTCTGTTATGGTTGGGTTGGTTGAGACACTCCCAATGTCAGGTGTAACTTTCTTACTTGGAAATGATATTGGTGGAAGTCAAGTGTGTCCAGCTCCTCAGTTGTCTAGTGAGCCAGTGGCTGCGGCCCAGGATTGTGATGTCCCTGATGTGTTCCCTGCATGTGCTGTCACTAGGGCTAAGTCTAAAGTTACTGGTGACTTAGAGAATAATGATGATGATGATGTTATCCTAGCTGACACTTTTCTTGCTAATTTGGACCACTCACCAGATGAGGCATTACCCCGTAGTGTTGATAATTTGTCTCGTCAAGAGTTGGTTGAGTTGCAGGTTGCTGACCCTGAGTTGAAAGGTCTAGCTAACTATGCTTGCAGTGAGGAAGAGTCAGCTGGTGCTTGTACTTGTTATTATATAAAGTCAGGAGTACTTATGAGGAAGTGGAGATCCCCAACAGCATCAGCTGACTGTGAATGGGAGGTTATCATCCCTCGTGTTTGTAGGCAGGATATCATTAGAGTGGCTCATGATTCCAGTTTGGCAGGACACCTTGGAGTTAGGAAGGCTGTGGCACGCATTTTGAAACACTTCTACTGGCCAGGTATCTTCAGGGATGTTTCCTGGTATTGTAAGTCTTGTCACACCTGTCAAGTTGTGGGGAAGTGTAATCAGACCGAAAAGGTTGCACCTCTAGTTCCCATTCCTCCTTTTGAGGCGCCATTCACCCGTGTGTTGGTGGATATTGTGGGCCCTCTTCCTAAGACTTCTTCAGGATTTTCTTATGTGTTGACCCTGATTGATATGGCTACTCGTTATCCTGAAGCCATTCCACTTAGAAATATCTCAGCAAAGAACGTGGTTAAGGAAATGCTAGGGTTCTTCACCAAGTTTGGTCTGCCCAAAGAGGTACAGTCAGACCAGGGAAGTAATTTCATGTCAAATATTTTCAAGCAGTCTCTGAAAGAGTTGGGCATCACCCAGATCACGTCTTCAGCTTTCCATCCCCAGACTCAAGGAGCGTTGGAGAGATATCATCAAACACTCAAATCGATGCTCAAGAAATACTGTTTGGAACATCAGAAAGACTGAGATAAAGGTCTTCCATTCGTTGTGTTTGCCGCAAGAGAATCTCCAAATGAATCACTGGGCTTCTCACCTTTTGAACTACTGTTTGGCCATGAAGTAAGAGGACCCCTTAAGCTACTCAAGGAATGCTGGCGGTCGGAGGAAGATGATGTCAACCTGCTGGAGTATGTGATGAAGTTCAAAGAATGGCTGTCCACTGCTTTACAGCTGGCGAGAGAGAATTTAGGAGCTGCTCAGAAGAAGATGAAGACTTGGTATGATAAGAAGTCCAGGTTACGCCACTTTCAGCCAGGAGATCAGGTTTTGATTCTGCTACCAGTGCATGGGCAAACTCTTCAAGCCAAGTTTAGTGGTCCTTATTTCGTGGAGAAGAAACTCAGTGATGTCAACTATGTCATCGCCACGCCAGATCGTAGAAAGAACAAGCAACTTTGTCACATCAACATGCTAAAGTTATATGACAGGCGGGACGAAAATAATCCAGTCTGCACTGTAGCTGTTCCACCCGAGTCTGCAAGTGAAGCTCTCCCATGCAGTATGAGCCTGAGTGATAGTTTGGGGAAGAATCCTGATAACATGAATGATCTCCAGACTAAGCTTTCTCATCTACCTCCCGAGGAAAGGCAGGAGTTTTCGGCATTACTGCAGGAATACCCGCAAGTGTTCCATGCCACTCCAGGAAGAACTACTGTGTTGATGCATGATGTCGATGTTGGAGACGCAAAGCCAATTAAACTGCCTCCTTACCGTGTGAACCCAGTGAAAGTTCCTCTCATCGAGAAGGAGCTTGGCTACCTGTTGGACCACAAGATGATTGAGCCCTGTCAGAGCGAGTGGAGTTCTCCTGTCACTCTAGTCCCTAAGCCAGGTGGGTCACAGCGGCTTTGCATCGACTACAGACGTGTTAATCAGATAACCAAAACAGACACTTACCCTCTCCCTCGCATGGAAGATTGCATAGACAAGATCGGAAAGGCTAGGTACATAAGTAAGTTTGATTTGTTAAAGGGATACTGGCAAGTACCTATGACTGAACGTGCTAGGGAGATCTCATGTTTTGTAACACTAGGAAAGACTTTTGTATGTTCTGTAATGCCATATGGTAAGAAGAATGCACCAGCCACATTTCAGAAGCTCATGAATGTTGTAACAGAGGGTTTGGCAAGGTGTGTTGTTTATATTGATGATGTATTAATCTTCAGTGACAACTGGAAAGATCACCTATGCCATGTTAGTAAATTTCTTGAGCGTTTGGTTCAGGCTAGTCTTGTAGCTAATTTATCAAAGTGTGAGTTTGGTCAAGCTAAAGTTCAGTACCTTGGGTATGTAATTGGTGATGGACATGTTGCACCACCAGCAGCTGAGGTTCAGGTTATAAGTGATCTTCCCTGACCTAAAAGTAGGAAAGAGCTACAAAGATTTTTGGGAATGGCAGGTTATTACAGGAGATTTGTTCTTAACTTTTCAATTCTTGTATCACCACTTACAGACCTACTGAAAAATTTGTCTGGACCGATAACTGTGAATCCTCTTTCAACAAACTTAAAGCTATCCTATTAAGTCAGCCAGTGCTCGCTACTCCAAATTTTGCTAAGCCTTTTAAGATGGCTGTTGATGCAAGTGATACAGGAGCTGGGGCTGTTTTGCTGCAAGAGGATGATCAGGGTATTGAACATCCTGTATCTTATTACAGTAAGAAGTTCACTCCACCTCAAAAGAACTACTCAACTATTGAGAAAGAGCTTTTGGCCTTGATTTTGGGTTTACAGCATTTTTCATTTTATTTGTGTTCTGGTTCTGACCCCATAGTCATTTATACCAATCATAACCCACTGAAATTCCTTAGTAAGTTTAAAGATAAAAATCAGAGATTGACAAGATGGAGTCTACTTCTTCAGGAGTATTCATTAGACATACAACATATCAAGGGGAAAGAAAGTGTTATTGCAGATTGCTTATCTAGACTTTAGACAGATTGTTTTAGAGTAATAAGAAATTTCCTTTGTAAATTTCTTTTTCTTTGTGGGGAGGTGTTACATAGCCTATGATTTTATCATCCTTTGTGTAATTCTAACGTACAGTATGCTACATGTTTGATCACGAGCGTGTTCTACCTCAGTCCCCCCCTTCTACCGTTATAGTAGAGTAAGTCGTTCTTTCTGTTGTTCAGAGCAGGATTGTCAACTCTTTGTCCCCATGGCTTCATTTGCGCGTCCTTCTTACAAGTTGTATCAAGCTCTGCCGGCCCCTATATAATGAGCTCAGTCTCAGCATTATTGCCACTTAGATCTACTCCTCATTTTGTTCACATCTCTGTCCTCCCCTGTACGGTTATTATTGTGAGTGCTCAGGAAGTCTCCTATCATCTAGCAGCTGTGTAATTTGAGTATAAGTGTTATTGCATTTTGTTCTTGTACTGTGTAGCATAAGTTGTTAATTCTTAGACCTAGTAAGGTTTTTGTAATTCATGTAAGGTTCTTATTGTCAGCCATTATTAATATTATTTTGTATCTGTAATAATATATCTTGCATTCACTGAGTATTATCTGGCATTGTCATTTTATCAGGGCTGACTTAGATAAGTTTACTCTTGCTAATTTCGTGTTAATAGAGGATATATATATATATATATATATATATATATATATATATATATATATATATATATATATATATATATATATATATATATATATATATATATGGAGCCTCTGTGGTACGTAGTTCTGTAGCACTAAGACTTGCATCGTTTAACCACTTGTACGTAACTATATCATATTGTTTGAATAGTGAAAAATAGTGAAATATTTATTTTGCTATACCTGACTTTAATCTCCAAACCACTTAATCAATACCCAGTGCTGAAGATATACTAATCTATCAATGTCTATCTATCTGCCTATTGCCAGACGCCTCAATTCCGTTCGGGGTGGCCACAAACAAATTGCCTCGACGTCGCCCTGTCCCCCGTCATTTCTCCACCCTGCTCCCAACTCACACCCCTCTCTCTCTTATACCTCTCCACCCCATCCCTCCATCTCATCCTCGGCCTCCCCCTCCCTCTTCCCCCCTCCACCTCACTCACATACACTCTCTTCGTCAGTCTTTCACCTTCCATCCTCTCCATATGACCAAACCACCTTAGTATATTCCTCCTAACGCTTCCTATCACATCCACATCCCTACCACAACGCTCCTTTATATCCTCATTTGTCAGCCTATCTCTCCATGTGACTCCACAGGCTCCTCTTAAATAACTTATTTCCACTGTCCTCACTGTTGACTTGTGACCTTCCAACAACGTCCAAGCTTCACTTCCGTACGTTAGAGTTGGTATCACAATACTGTCATGTAGTAACTTTTTCACTTCCATGCTCACTTCCCTGTTTCTTATCACTGCTTTCAAAGAACCAGCAACCTTTCTTCCCTGCTGTACCCTTTCAAGCACTTCACCCTCCAAACCTCCATCCTTACTCATCACACTACCCAAGTACTTAAACGTACTCACATTTTCCAATTCCTCACCATCCAACCTCGCTGTACATTCTCTGACTTCACCTGTCTCAAAGACCATCCCTTTACTCTTCCCTACATTCACCTTTAGGTTCCGTTTCTTACACACTCTCCCAAACTCATCCACCAAACCTTGCAGCTCCCCTTCGTCTTCACTCAACAACACAGTATCATCTGCAAACAACAGTACAGGGAGTTTCCAAACACTACCCTCTCTCACCAGGGCCACTCCAATATCCACTACCCTACCTTGTACCTCTTTTATTACTCCATCCATGTACAGATTGAACAACCATAGAGACATGACACATCCCTGTTTCAACCCAACCTTCAAAGAGAAAAATTCACTCAGTTCACCATCCAAACGCACTGCAGCCTTAGCACCATCATACATACTCTTCACAGCATTCAACAACTTCCCATCTACTCCAAATATTCTTAATACTTTCCACAATCCTTGTCTATCCACCCTGTCATATGCTTTCTCCAAATCCATGAATGCCGCATACAACTTCTTTCCCTTCTCTAGAAACTTTTCCAGTAAAGATCTAAGAATGAATATCTGATCTACACAACCTCTTCTCTTCCTAAAGCCTCCCTATTCTTCTCCAACTAATTCCTCTGTTCTTTCACTAACTCTGTCAATAAGTATCTTACCATACACTTTTCCTATTATACTAAGAAGACAAATGCCCCTATGATTACCACACACTTCTTTTTCCCCTTTTCCTTTGTACAAGGGAATAATTATACCTGACTTCCAATCCTCCGGGACTCTACCTTCCTCCCAGGCCAATCTGCACATCTTCCACATCCATTCTACTACTATCTCTCCCCCATGCTTCAGCATTTCACCACACATTCCATCAATTCCTGGGGCTTTCCCTAATTTATGCTTCCACCACTTCTATCCTACTGATTTCTTCCTGACTTCTCACCTCCCTCCTTCTCCCAGCCATTCCCCAGCCACTTATACTCGCATTACTTCCATCCTCTATGTTCAACAATTCCTTAAAGTGTTCACTCCATCTGCTCATTTTTTCTCCCTTCTCCACTAGTAATCTACCATTTTTATCTTTCACTCCCCTGCTAACTTCACTTCTACCCTGTCTTACTCTCTTCACCTCTTTCCTGAACATTTCTTATAGTCCCCCCACTTTACACTCAAATTCCTTCCAAATTCCTCATCCACTCTCTTCTTACTCTCTCTTACTACTCTTTTCACCTCTCTCTTCCTTTCTACTTATAACTCTCTTCCGCCTCTCGACTTCTTCCACGCCCCTATTTCTCATCCATTCTGCTTTCTTCTTTTGTGCCACAGCCTGTCTCACCTCTTCATTCCACCACGATGTTCCTTGCACCCCCCTCCGTCTTCTCTTCATCCCACACACCACATCACATGCTGCACATATTTCTGTGAATATCCTGCACACACCTTCCACGTCCCCCATCTGCTTCAATTCATATTTGCCCAATCGTTCCTCCACTTCTCTCTTATTTTCTGCCTTTTTCTCATCCTCTTGTAACCTTTCCACTCTCCTTGCAAATACTCTTTCTTCCCGTCCTTCCCTTCTTCTGTCGAAGTGCTATCAGTAAATGAAGGAGAAAATTATCAGCATGTTACACAGAGTGATTCATCGCCAAGCCAGCTACCCCAAATGCCCTATGGACCCCACAGTTACTCAACAACTCCTAGACATGTGCCAGGCCTGTTCTGTGGTGTCTGGTACACTCTTCTATTCGTCACTGACCGTCTAAGCCATACATGTAACCCTATCCACTCATAGACAGCTGACTCCACCCTTCATATTTCCACTCGTTTCTCACAGCATTCATCTCATAAGTTACTTCAACATACAAGGGATTAGGCTATGGTACACATAATCTCGTACCAGGCTCATATCTCATATTGTTGTGTAAGTAATCTTGTTTTTATTGCATCAAAAATTCTGTTGTTAAGTCTTTTGACCTGTCAAAGTCATTTGCTAGAATATTTTTTTTTTTTTTTTTTTTTTATACAATATCCGACTCCATCCTGCATTGCATCATCTATGGACATATATGTGGTTTCATTTTCTCGAGATTTATTTTGAAAAGATGATATTACCTCAATTGTAAATTCTGCTTCCAAGAGATTAGTGTGCTAAACCAACTCCCTGCACAGTTGTTGGCTTTATACAGGGGGTTTTATTCGTCCCTGTGTAGAGTACAAGTTTCATATTTGGGGTGGCTCCTCACATACAGCTCTTCTCAACAAAGTGGAGTGAAATGTTGTTAGTCTCGTTAACTCTCCTCTTCTTACTGGATCCTTTCAAACTCCGTGTCTTCGCTGCACTGTTGTATCTTTATCTCTTTTCTATTGCCACTTGTCACTGTTCCTCTGAACTGCCTGCTTGCATCCTTCCACCACTACGGCGAGCGCATAGCACCCTTCTAACAGCAAACTCCCATCCCTTTTCTGTTCAACTTTCTAATACGGGAGTTAATTGTCACTCCCAGTCCTTCATGCATGGAATAGGTCAACTCTGGGACTGTCTTCCTCTGCCTGTATTTCCTATCGCCAATGACCTCCGGTCTTTTAAATGCAGTGTGTCCAAGCCATCTCGAAGTGAACGGATCATGAATTTGGCTGTTATTTGTTTATTCTTAGAGGGAACAATCTTGCCGGCGTCTGGCCTTTGGTTCCTTCTTCCTTGCATAATTTTTTAAAATATTTTGTTATGTGTCTGTCTGTTTGTCCGCCAAAATAATTAAGTGGGAACTATCTAGAGCAACGGATCTCAGATTTTTCGGATCCCTTCCCCCTTCGCCTTGGCCCACATATCCACCCTCCCTACCATGTCTTCTCGATATCATATTACTCTTAAAATTTATTCCAGCATTACTGTTATTATTGTTACCGCTGAATGATGTGGACATTAACCCAGCTGAATACAGGCTGAATTAGCCCTTCTATTGCATTCCACTATCCTCCTTTTCGGGAGATAGGGGAAGGAGGTCAGTTGAGGGACGTATATATTTTAACTGGAGTTCAATCCATCCTAAAATTTAAGACTTCTTGGTATCTTTAATTTTGTCTGAGAATGACCCGATTAGAAAAAAACAGCAGGAAGGTGACAGGGAGACAGGCAGGAAAAGGGTGGGGGGGATTACTAGTTGGGTACAAAAGAAAACGTGCATTGGAGTCTGCTGGAATACAGAATATGGTTACTGAATATATATCAATGGTGCATCGTGATACGCACTATTGGTAATGTACACTATTAGGATCCAGCCCACTGACAATCCCTCACCGATACAAACAATTAATATAGGGCTTCGTTACTGACATCGTGTATTATAGGACTGGACTATAGGTGGTTGCTGCATTTGGAGAATCACGGACTAATCCCATTACTGTAATTTAAATAAAGCCTTGTATATTATATGTAAGTTCACAGTATAATGTTAATATGTGAATATATCACTATATATTATAGATTAAAGTTTAAGATATTTATCATTGTCTATCGGATATTACGCAGCTTAACTATACAACATTATTAATAGTGTTTATATTGTACCGACCACCTATATTTCTCTCTCTTAACCCAAACTTAACCCTCAATTGGCCGACCGAGAAGAAAAGAATGAAGTTATACTTAGCTGAGAGAATCCGTTAATTCATATTCGGTGGTTAAATCACTAGGGTCTGGCGATATGTGCCTTTAACCCCGTCTAGTTCAATACTGACTCAATGCCGTACATTCATTACTTCTCATCGAGTTTCTCTCCAGTATGAAACGGTTGTTGTGTCAAAATCTTATTTATAATAGTTATATTTCTTAGTTCCGAGTTGTACAGTACAGTACATGGATATATTAAAGTGTAGAATTGAGTATTCTAACCTTCAACAGCTCGATCACAGGAGTTATATTTTTACAAGTTTTGGTTCATATTAATTTATATTTCCACAGAAAGAGAAATTATTTCCTCTCCTTTTATTAGGAGTAGTATTTTGAAAACCTCAAACCTAATAACCCTAAATACATACAAGTTTACCTTTGAAATAAACAAACAGAAGGAATTTGACTTAAAGCTACCCTTCACCGAACTGTCGTTTTAGTTCCACACACACACACACACACACACACACACACACACACACACACACACACACACACACACACACACACACACTTGAACAAACATACAAACAAGAAAAGTTAAAATATCACCCAAGAACGCCTCCCATTTACAGGCCTACCTAACCAAATAGCCCCTAATTTCTGCACTGTCAGGCCAGGTATCAGTAAAGTCTCATAATTTCAGCTGAGAAGAAGAAATACGCGGGCAGGGGCGCTTTGATTACAGGGAGTTTTTCCGAAGGCCAACGGAATTACGTATAAAAGGCCATAGATTTGGGTTATATATATTCCTTACACTGTGGGCGGCTGGAAAATTAAGAAGAGAGATGCCGGCTAGCTTCACTGTGTTTATGTGTTGAACAAGATGCAAGAGAACAAATAATACTTATCGTTATCTTAAATTTACTCTCCTCCTGTCAATTTCTTTCCCATTCTTGATCTCTGCCTCTGTATTTTTTCGTATCTTTTCCTCCAAAATCTTTTTGTCTACAGTTATTTTATTTTTCTTCTACCTTCACATTTATATATATAACTTCTTACTTTATAGGTGTGCCTCTATTTTCATTTTTTTCTTCAAACACTTATCTACTGTAGGCGACTGTCTTCATTCTAGATGTTTTTGTCTTTACCCTTTCACTCCTCCTCTTATCACTGCTACTCGACGCTACTCTCCCAAAGTTTCCTATTACCTCCATCTTAGCATCCTCTTATCTACGATTTTGGAGCGTCTTCACCTTCTCTCCACACCTGTCCCCATGCACATGTTCACGTTTCGTTGTGTTCTATTTACTATTTACTTTACTCCTCATTCTTACTTTTTAATATTCCATGCCATGCTTTCCTCATTCTTCCACCGACTCCATCTGTCCTTATCGCCATTGTTATTATTGACCTCTTCTGAAGCATATAATAGGAGCTGGAGATAGCAAAAATATATTGAGTAAGGCGCCATGATATTACGAAGGTTAGCGGAGATGTTCCTAACTCTCCAATAAACTGCCTATAGCAGTCGATGGTGTGGAAAGAATTGAATATTATATCTATCTATCTATCTATCTATCTATATATATATATATATATATATATATATAAAGTAAAAAAACAAGTTTTTTTAGCTTTTATTTCGATCCATCAATTTCTCTGTTAAGTTTCAGCAGTTTGTTCTTCAGCTTCCTTATTTCAACATCCAAAAGGTGAAAAAGCCAAGATCTATATGATGATGTAATTTAAATTCAAATATGTTGATGTAATATCATGTAATTTAAATCTAATGAAATTAGGTTTTGTGCCACATCAATGTATAAATTTTGGCTTTTTCACCTTTTGGATGTTGAAATAAGGAAGCAGAAGAACAAACTGCTGAAACTTAATAGAGAAATTGATGCATCAAGATATATCTATCTATATCTATATACCTAGGCTGCTTCCCCCAAGGAAAGGGAGGTAGCCGAGACAGGACGACACACTCCCCATTTACTCATCCAATCAAACACATTCATTCGCATCTTAGTCCCAAAGGGGAGAAGGGACAGATCCTCACTGCACCACACCGCACAAGGGTCAATTGCACAGTGCAATCAGTGAAATCCGCAGCAGGGCCCTACAGCAGAGCTGGTTTACCCCTGCCACATCATAATAGACCTATCCCCTTACCCGCACCTGACCTGACTAGCTGATCAGACCAAATGCGGGAGAATATCCCCTCAGGGCTGCGTCATCATTTATTCATTCACAATTTCTCTCCATCTATTTCTGTCACGCATTGCCACTCTTCCTTGCTCAACAGACATTCCTATCGCATCCAGCGCTCTCTTCACACTGTCCATCCATCCTATTCGTGGTCTCCTTCTCAGCCTTACACCTGTCACATCAGATCTAGTTATCTTTTTGAACCAATCGCTCATTATCCATTCTCTCCATATGCCCAAACCATCGCAACACCCTCTGCTCAACTCTACCAGCCATCTCCCGAACAACTCCAGTTCTCCTTCGCACTTCATCATTTCTCACTCGATCCATAAGCGTCACTCCACACATACTCCTCAGACACGAGATATAAGCCACAAAAAAAAAAAAAAAAAAAAAATCTTACTTTTATTTCAGATATCTCAATGCAATCATTGACTATTTTGCGGAGAGTAGGCTTATATATATATATATATATATATATATATATATATATATATATATATATATATATATATATATATATATATATATATATATAAAGAGAGAGAGAGAGAGAGAGAGAGAGAGAGAGAGAGAAATCCATCTTAGCAGTGGTATCCAATAATCCTGTCAAGACATATGAAATTTTAACAACTATACTTAAGCTATAGTTCGGCTAATGTATTCAGCTTTGGATTGACTTGCCGTCCTTCATTACCTATAAGAGTAATGAAAAAGTATGCATGAGATCGACTTGAATCTCCTCAAAAATAAATCAGAGTTTGTTGTGAGGATAAAACGCCTTTTGCATGCAGGGCGAAAGCCATTCACAACACAAGCGTTCATTTATCATACTCAGAACTGAACTGGATAAACTTCCTACATAATCTAGTAAAGTAGATTATTTGGCCTAAGTAGAGGTGGCTCTTCCACACCCAGTGACTTCCAAATTTGCTGCAAGCTTGCACTTGTGTACACCCATATTTGTGTTAGTTTCCCGAAGGATAATTAATAAACTCATCAACCATAGCGTTTTATACCTAACTTTCGGCCCAGTATACTGTATGATATGTTTGAGGGACATTATATATAACGAATATATAAGTTCAGCTTTATCGCATAACAGTGTTAATGAAGAAAGAAACCTGTACTTTACACAACCCCTGGCACTCGGGCAAGTAGATGTTTTTAATCTATATCAAGCACTTAAGTGCTTGCAAAACATCCACCTGCCCGAGTGCCAGGGCGTTATCTCATCCTTTTCATGCCCACAGGGGGGGCTGAGGGACATTGGTTACAAGATTGTGACAATGTGAGACAACTTTTACCTGGTCGTGGTGTAGTGGATTGCTGCCTGGCTGTCACCTGAGAGTCCCGGTTTCGATTCCCGGCATAGTGGCAATATATTGGACAGTACTAATGAGTTTGCAAGTTGAAATATAACCACATACTAACTGTTTTAACTTTATTGAGCCAAGGATGTTGTACTTGTAATTTTGTGGAGAAAATACTTACCGTGCCACTGCTCACCCACCGGCTCACAATTGCGAAACGCATCCAACCAATATAATGAGTTTCCCTCTTCGTTCCATTAATACCACACTGGCACTGAGTCGACTATGAGATGCAACACTCTGGGTCAGACTTGCTTATCTCCTTCAATATTAGTGATTTTTTGCTATTGCTAAGCTACGATATTATGTTTAATTGAGACCCTGTGTAAAATGGAAGTAAGCAACAGTTTTTATGTCGGTCGTCAGTAAGTTGATGTCAATTTACAGCAGGCTATTAATACCAACAGAAGTTTGAATTCAGCTTAGTAGAGACCTGTTGTAGTGATGGATTTATTAAATGTTCAGTGTTACTGATATTGAGAAATTATGCAACAATAACACTTTCTACCAAGCGTGCAAAGATCTGATCAAATGATTATTTGTTAATAAATGATATGTGTTTCATAGAAGAACTTTCCATTAATAATTAATTTCCTATGAAAGCTATGGCCAATCTTACCAGTATTTCAGACACACGGCTGTTGTGCATCGGATCGTGGAGGCTGCAACTAATGTATTTTTCTTAGTGCTGTATCCAGTCGAAAAAGAACTTCCGGCACATTATTAGCGATCTGATGAAATGATGTGGCACGAAAACTGAGATGGGTCAAATAGTGCTGACCCTACCTGCTTTTTTATAAGCAAGAGGGACAAAACTGTCACGTATGTGTTATGAAATATCAATTGGTTAAATACAGTATACGAGCTTTGCTGCCCGATGTATGTCATGAAATATCAATCGGTTAAATACAGTATACGAACTTTGCTGCCCTATCGGGCTGCAAAGCACTTGCCCATATAAAAGCCGTTCCTCAACAGCTGCCACCACCACCATAGTTACCGCCACCACCATGATCATCATCATAGCTACCACCACCACCACCACCATCATCACAACTACCACCAACACCTTCATGAGCACAGTTACCACCAGCACACCATTATCATCATCATAGCTACCACAACCACCACCACAGATACCACCAACACCGTTACTATCATAGCTTCCACCACCAGACCATCGTCATAATCGCAGCTATCACTACCATCACCGGGATTTCGCCACCATAGGGCCGGACAGAAACAAATCACTGCTGTGTGTGGCTCATATTCCTGGTTTTTCTGCTGCTCCTTGCCTTCCAACACCCTTCTGTTGTTGCAGGGAGCAACATAAAGGTCTAGTGCTTACTTCACCGTTGGTTATGTTTTTCTGGTGTTTGGACTTAGCCTGTAGTTTGGGAGGAAAATTCAATACGGCAGACGGGGTCCCCCTGGTCAGGTTTTCTCGTTTCTGCGCATGCACAGTACGACCCGTGTGACGTCATGGACGTGTCACTCCACTTCCCCTGCTACCACTGGTCTGTTCTGTCGTGCTGGTGAAGCCCTGCTCACCTGTGCAACATGGAGTACTCGGGCCCTGCCACCCTCGAGGACCTTAAAGCTGACCTGGCGCTGAGTGATGAGGATGAGATGATTCAGAATGACTGGCCACAGCTACCACAAAGCAGTAGCAATGTCTCGCAAGCTGGGGAAGTAGCTTTGGAACCAGCACTATCTGTACCTGCCGCATCTCACCTCATCAGCCAGGCATCTTCCTCTGCCAAGTGGCCCATGCATTACACCTCAGACAGCAACAGTGAGCCTTCATCCCCTGCTGCCAAATCCTCCAAGCGGCAGGAGACTTCTGTCCTCTGAAGAGGGCAACTGCCCTTGGATCCAACACTTCTCGCCTCCTGCAGCTTGTTCAATCCCCCCAAGTTTCGCCATTGCTTCCTGCGTTTATGCCTCCGGCTTTCACGCCCAGGACTGACTACATCAAACTTTTATTCAAAGACAACTCGACTGTGGACATCAAACTTCGATGGTTCTCTGAGGTCAACCGTGCTTTTCACCTTGACCACACCCAAGCAGAGGTCAAGATGTCTGCAATCACTTCCCGATTTGTCTACATCTCCAGACGTCGCAGGGACATTGTAGATAGTGTAACTAAAGGAGAGTTCCTACCCCTTTCGTTGGAAATTCAAGATTCACCTGAGAGGCCCCGCAAGTTTCCTACTTACCTCCTTATGCGTTGTCCTGTCTGCACTGATCCCAACTTGGCCAAGGAGCTGCCAGGTGTCTACTCAGCCCGACATTTCCACCAGAATGGCACTCCTATCAACAGGCTGGTAGTCACCTGGAGCCTTCCTCACCCTCCACCATCAGCTGTCACCTTCAGCTTCCTTCCCTGCCTCCCATCTTGTGAGTTTTGCAACATGAAGGACAAGCAACCGTGGTGCTTTCAATGCTGGGGCATTGGTCACATCTCCCGGTATTGCTCTGCGCCAGGACGGTGTGCATGGTGTTCTGGCCAACACGACTCTCGGACATGTCCTCCTCGACCCCCTTCACCTGCTTCTGTTACAGCCTCGATGCAACCCAACCTGCCACCTCCAGATACCTTGCATTGGAAATGTCCCCGACGTCATCAAGAAAAGGTAAATGTTTGGCATGGCTGCACTAGACACTGGGCTAACTCTGCCCCCGTTGCCAAGGGCAGGGCTCCACTAGCTTCACCATCACCACCTCTCCGCATTGCTGCTCCCCCTACCTCCACTGTCAGTTTGGTCTCAGCTGCAGTCACTGAACTTTGCGATGCTGTTGCCACTGTCAGGACTCAGATTAGCTCACATTGATGGCTTGCTTAGCAAGCAAGCCACACTTGAGATATTAAATTCACTGGTTGAATCACAACAAGTCATCATTACGACTGTCACCACACTTACAAAGAAGCTGGACTCCATTGTCACTCCCATTGGATGACTAAATGCTCCCCCCAGGGAGTCTTCCCCTCATGGCACGCTGCATAGCACCTCTCATGCCACCACCACTTCCTCATCTGGCCCTGCAAATGTCATGGCAAAGTTCGGTAACATGGCGCAACTGCACGTCATCTCTTTCGACGCCTGTGGCGTTACTAACTGATCTAAAATTACTGCACTGAAAGGATATGTATACAGTCACCACCTGGATATCATTTTCATTCAGGAATCCTTTATTGGTCGTGCACTACTCAGGGTAGAGGCACCCACTCTCCATGGTTATGTTTCATATGTCCATCGAGTTAGGAATGGACTTGTCACATATGTCCATTCCTCCATCCAGCGCCGTTTCCCCCAAAGCTCTGTAGGCGATGAGACAACCTTCCAGCTTCTTGAAGTCACCATTGGAAGCGGCACAATTCGGTTGTGCAACGTGTACTCTGCACCAGGTAAGTTGAATACAGCTGGTCTCCCAGCTCCCACCATCCGTGGCATGATATACATGGGGGATGATTATAATGCCCAACACCCTGCTTTGGGGGACCTCCTTAACCGTAACGGGACTAAACTTTTTTTAGCGTAATCGTCGTAATCAGCTCACCTGCTGGGACACAGGTGAGGCCACACTCCCTCAAGGAGGCACACTAGATCATTTCCTTACATCCAGCCTCTTGGCGTCCCGGGTCAGGTGTTCATCTACCCCTGTGCTGATCTCCGATCACATTGATCTCAGCCTTCATTATTCCCTCCCTGCTACACCTTCTCCTGTACGCAGATGCACTCGCATTGCAATCCCACCCAAGTACTGCCCTACATATGTTATATGACCAACCTTCTTCACATGTTCGACCTTCATTGTCCTGAAAAGTTGTTTTCATCACTTGTTAGCTCCACGCATGATTTCTACACCCATTATGTCAGCAGGCCACACATTACGTGCCACAATGAGGCCCACATCTGGACACTGGATAATCACATGGCTCAGGTAGAGAGGAAGGTAGTGGATGACGGTTTTGCCTTTCGTCTTCCCCGATAGTCTTCATCAGTATCGATTGTTGAGGGATGATCTAGTTGCTCTCCAGCACTGCATTTATACCGATTCGTGGCATAAACTTACCGGTAGTATCAACCAACAAACGACTGTTGGTTCCATGTGGTGCCTTATTAACAAGGTTGTTAAAAAGAAGCCCCCTAGTGTCCTCCACTTCAGTCCAGCACAGCACGCACAGGATCTTGTAGATGCTTGGTCTGCACAGTCATGGGCTTGCGCCCTTCCTGCACACATACAGTACGTGCTCTCCACTTTCATGCACTCCATCCCACCGTCGCTTTACTGTGGACAGAAGATGAGGAAGGTCGGCAATAACTGACGATGAATTGTGACGGGCCCTCGCCAGGGGTTAGGGTAACGGCTCCAGGTGATGATGGCATCACCTTTTCTGTCCTCCGTGTCCTCCTGAAAGTTCCTGGTAATCCCCTTCCCTATCCGTCTGGGATACTTGCCACAAGCCTGGATCCACAGTACAGTCATGCCTATTCCTAAACCTGGCACTGATAAATTCCAACCTGTTTCCCTCACCTCCTGCTTCAGTAAAGTACTAGAACGCATCCTCCTCACAAGACTCTTGTTTAGGCTGCAGGACAAGCTCTCGCCCCGACTTTACAGCTTTTTACCACAGCGAGGGACACATCCCTGCCTCATGGAGCTATACACCCTCCTATCCCCCACCAGTGTAGTGGCCTGTATTGATTTAAAGAGTGCATTTGATGTCGCCAACAGAGATATCATCCTCAAGCAGCTAGTGGATTTTGGAGTCAAGGGAAACTTGCTGCAGTGGTTACTTGGTTACCTGACTAATAGGTCCTCTCGTGTTCTTTTTAAGGGTGCATACAGCACTGCTAATGATTTCGAGCTTGGTACTCCACAAGGTGGTGTCCTTAGTCCTTTTTTGTTCAATAACCTCATACATCATTTACTCACCCTCCTTCCTGACATCCCTGGAACCATGAGTACTTGCTACGCTGATGTCATCTACATTCACTCAAATTCCCCAGCAGATCTGCAACGTTTCCTTCACCTGTTTCACGAGTCGGCTTCCAGATGCGACTCATTATCTCTCCAGAAAAGAGTAGAATCTTCACTTCCCATCCAGGAAGAACACTGCCTGTATTCTCTTTCAGGGATTATGTTATTCCTCTCTGCATGAGTGCCTTTATCTGGAGGCGCCCGTACGGATTTCTCCCTCCATTCCTGCAAGACAATGTGTGCATCTGATTGTTCAGGATCTGCTGACCCGGTTACAGTGGCACCTAAAACCTCTCAAGTGGCTTACTAATTATGCTGCCGGGTGTCTTTTCCTGTAGCACGAACCATATACCTAGTGTTCATTCGATCAGTTGTTGATTATCTCTCCCCTGCTCTTTGTCACCTTTCCAGAACAGCCTTACAGCCTCTTGAGAAGTTTCAAAATGCAGTAATGAGACTCATCCTGGGCTGCTCTGGCTCAACCAGAATATTAGTGTCAACATGCAACTTGAACTCAACCTTCCACCACTTGTTGAGAGAATATACTCCGTGGTTACATACTTCAGCGTTAAGTGCCTGCATTATCCTCACCTTTCTCCCCACTACTCTCACATCATTTGGACTTCCCTTGATCCGACTGCACCAAGGCCTCTGCTTCGCAGTGGTGGCTGCACAATAGTTAATACTGTTTGTTCAAGCGTCCGATGGCTAAACATCAATGTACCGATGCTTGCTGAGGATGTGAACTATGGCATTCCACCTTGGCAGACCCCTGTGCCTGCTATCTCATACACTCCGGCCTCCAAGACTGACCTGGCTCAGCTTCAGAAACAGCTAGCTTTGGAGGCCATTGCCAGGCTGTCATCTTCCCTCCCTTCAGCCCACCATATCTACACTGATGGCTCCCTACAGGAGGATGGCAGTGCTAGCTGTGCTGTATTATCCCCAAGTCTGGACCCACCTCAAGGGGGCTGGTTGGGCCGATGACTACCAACCTCGTCAAGCTCTATGTATTGCAAACTACATGGACTCCTGGATGCAGTTACTTTATTGATATGGACGAACAACTGTGGCTTGATCATCTGTGATTCACAGCCGGCCCTCCATGCCCTCTCCTCTCCCAGGCCTGCGTATCAACACCTCGTTATGCGGATACTCCGTCAATTGGCCGGTGGTGCACTTTCTGTGGATTCCCTCTCATATTGGTCTCGGAGCCAACAACTCTGCTGACCTCCTTGCCAGCACTGTCTGTGGACTGGATCCGCCCGCTGTGGATGCTGCTAATGTCTCCCCCATATGCTGCAAGCAGATAATACGCAGAGCAGCCCCCTCCACTATTCTCCACCGTAGAAATGCTGAGAGGGCTCACACACTGTCTATCCAACATTATGACCACTTTCTTTCTCGTCCCCATAGATATCATCGCAGTGGTCTTATGGTTTGTCGACACAACGTGGTGTGTGCCTGCCTCAGACTGGTCTACTGACCTGTGTGGCAGGTGGCTGGGGCAGGCAACGCACCTCATTTTTCCTCCTGTAAGCTGTGTGACGCACCCAATGCCAACACCCTTGACCATTATTGCCTGCAATGTCCACTCATCTATGATTTAATACCACATGGTCTCACATTAGTGGACACTTATAAACATTTGTTGGAAGATGATAACCTAGATGTTATTCTCATGCGTCATCCACACTTTGCTGGGTGTTAATTTGTTATAGCTAGACAGCGTGTCCTGCTTGGCACGAGTTCCCCTGTACTCACCTCATATATGGCCGCATGGCATTGTAATAGGTTTGTCACCTTCGGGAGTAATAATTTTATCAAATCAATCAGCTACCACCACCACCACCACACCATTGTCATCAAAGCTATCACTAACACCTCCACCACACCATCATCATCACAACTACCACCACCACCACAACTACCACAAACACCCTCACCATCACAGCTACCACTAACACCATCATCATTATCACAGCTACCACCACTACCATTACAATCACAGTACCAACACTGCCAGCACCATCACCAAAACAGCATCAACCACCACCACCACCACCACAGTCACCACCACCACCATCATCATCATCATCATCACAGCTACCACCACCACCAACATCATCACAGCTACCACCACCACCATTACCATCACTGTACCATCACTGCCAATACTATCACACCACAGCTTCTACCACAACCACCACCACAGCCACAGCTACCACCATCACACCATCATCATCACAGCTACCACCATCATCATCACAGCTACCACCACCACCACCACAGCTACCAACACCACCACCATCATCATCATAACTACCACAACCACACCACCATCATCGCTGCTACGACGACCACCATCATCATCATAGCTACAACCAGCGCCACTACTACGACAGCCAACAGCTTCACCAGCAGCACAGTTGTCACCATTTTATGCTGAATAAAATCGTCTCTTTGCAGCACCAATGAAGTAATAAACATCGGAGTGTAAATGTACAACTCTCTCTCTTTTCTTCTGCCTCTGGTAATAATTATTGGGTAACATTATCCACCTGTAGCCCATGTGATGTGGGAGGTGCCTGTTTGTGGTGGTGTTACTGCAGCAGTAAGGCCCTTCAACACGATCACTGGAGACCTTCGGTGAGCATGCATGATACCCATCTGTTCTGAAACTTGGCGAAGAAGCACACAATAAACAGTGAATCCAAATCAGGAATGGTGTTTCAGTAATCATTATTACATGATCATTGTTCATATATTTTTTGTTACACACTCCAACAAAATATGTGTTCATTAGCTGAGTAGATGAGCTTTTATTATGTGACCACTTACGGATGGTGCACTTCTTTGTGTTTCCATCATATTAAAAAAAAAAATAAAGAATGATGTGTCCTAGGAAAGAGTAGATAACCATTGAATTTTGGGACTCAACTTTGTTAATTGGAATATCTCACATTCTGCTGACTCGTTGTATCTCTCTTGAAACATTCCCCGAGACTGTAAAGGTTTTGCAAAGGCTGAAGGATGTAGGGCACCATGTTTGACTGCATAGGTAAGTAGGGTGAGCCACAGTAGGTTACGGTTGTTCAGGTATTAAACTAACGTTACTTAACCACTTGTAAAACTAAATTAACCTATAGAATCTGCTTGGTAATAAAAATCGTATTACTCAAGCAACTAACTTGGCGACAAACCAAAATACCACACCAGGTAAAATTTGAGTGTTCATTTTCCGGCATAGGCTATTTTCTACAAAAGCTAAGTTCGTTCGATGTGAGATATATATGGACTTGCAAAAAGCAAATCCACAAATTAGTTGTCCGATTTTCCGAAAGCACAGACTGACCAGCTATTCATTGACATTTCAGAATGTTGTAAGCAGCAGTAATGTAATATACGCCAACGTATCGGCTTAAATTTATATTCAAAGATGAGATATTTTAGGGCGTCCAGTGCTTGGAAGCAGAAAAAAATAAAAAACTCCTTGTTAATAGCTTTTGATTTTCCAGCCTCCAGATGTTTTACTCCGCTCATGAATATCTGATTGTTTGGAGTTTCACATATGCATCAATATGGCTGAAATATTTGGAGCATTAGTGTTGTCTTCCAGGGATAGTGTGGACTGATTTAATACTGTGTCAGCGCCTCATTGTCCTTGTTCAAGCAATGCCACACTTACTCGCCCATCCTGCTGTACTGGAGTATGCGGGGCGTATCTTATATTCGTAGAAAATCTCAAAGATTCATATTTTCAGTTAATGCCTTAGTCTTCTCCACGAAGTATAAGAAAAAATATATATATTTCTTGAACATGGTATAACATAAATAAAAAGAGCAGTTACAGGAAAGTGGAGAATTGTCCTCCATGTATTGGCGTAAGGATAGGATGATGCCAATACATATTATTTACGGTGCTGCCAACAATTCTGTTTGTATAGAAGAGGAAACTGATGATGAATGATGATGATGATGATTGTGACAGGGAAGGAAGGAAAGTATAATAACGAATTAGCACGATGTCATTCTATGTGTATATGACACTGCAGGAGTAGAGGGAAAATAAAGGCCGAAGGAACACAGAAATATCAAGAAGAAATGGAGACAGAATAGCAGAAGAGGACAGTAATGAGAGAAAGTCTGGAGACAAAAAAAAAAAAAAAAATTAGTTGCCTCTTACGACAAGCATGGATACTAGGGAAGTATCCTTTCCCCTCCCTCCCCGGGGCGGAATTGTGGCAGGAGAAAGAGAAAGCATTAATGGTTAAGTGGGTAAGTGATGAATTGTAGAAGAGGTACTTTTTACATTTCGCCTGCAGTCGGAGAACTGATTATACAAGATATCTAACCCAAGCGTCCTCTAAATAAATAAATACATAAGGTACTGTCAGAATGAAGGGGTTATTTCCTTCTCCCACCCGCCTTCTTTTATTTGTATCTTATAATATATATCTATCTATCTCTATCTATATACCTAGGCTGCTTCCCCCAAGGAAAGGGAGGTAGCCGAGACAGGACGACTCACTCTCCATTTACTCATCCATTCAAACACATTCATTCTCATCTTAGCCCCAAAGGGGAGAACGGACAGATCCTCACCGCATCACACCGCACAAGGGTCAACTGCGCAATGCAAGCAGTGACATCCACAGCAGGGCCCGACAGCAGAACTGGTTTACCCCTGCCACATCATAACAGACCCATCCGAAGGAACACATATATATATATATTCTTGTGACATCGTGGTGTCACGTTCATACGGAAGACATAATTGGTATTGCATTAGCACCGATGTTAACCACAAATTAGTCCTATGACACCGCAGACTTGATAAATAAACTGTTATGATCATTTTGGATGAATATTGGTTGCTGTATAAGCCCTCGTGACAGTAGTCGCAATCCTAGCTTCTTTGTTTAATTATAATCATATATCCGTGTGGGGCACATACTGAGCTTCACATTAGCACTGTTAGTAGCATTCCAGCACTAATGACTGATAAAGCAACATTTACCTAAAATAACATAACTCGCTATGTGAAAGGCCAGAGCAGTGACGGGGAGGAAGCGACGAAGATGCACAAATTAGGGAAGAGGTAAAGGAAGAGAGATAAAGATATGATGGAAGAAAATAACAAAGGAACAGGGATGATGTAAGAAGGAGGAATGATAAGTGAAGGGATTATGACATTCGAACTAGAGAAGTCGGAAGGGAAGAGAGATGCAGATAATACAGGAATAAGAAGGAGGGAAGTAGTATGGGAAGGAAGAATTAAAGGCCAATGAAGAGAATAAACAGTAACTAACGGAAAAGAGATGAAGACCTATGATGTAAGAAGTAGTGAAATAAAGGAGATGAAGACTTACAAAGGAAGAACAGTAAGTGAAGGAAGAGAATGGAGGATAATGAATCAGAAACGACATGGCATGGTGACAGAGCACGTAACTAATTCTAGCGTGTTCTGCCGGGGTACACAAGAAGTTCCATTTGTCTTCAGTCTCACCGTGAACCTACTGGATTGACTCAGTATCAGTTACTTATGTAGCCTGAACTGTTTATGAATCCAAGCTAATCGACACCTCAGCTGTAAATTTCTGCTGATATGGGTCGTCGGGAGAAGGACAATATGGAAAAGTACAAAAGTGACTGTGGAGTAGATGCTCTATGGCTAATATGAAGACAATTTCTGTAGATATATTAAAGTGAGAGAGAGAGGAGGAACTGATAGGGAGAGAACAGAAGCAGATTATATGAGTAAAAACACGAATGAAATATCAAGGCAAAGCTTTCTCCCTAACACGAAATTATAACTGCTGGGAAAGTCTGTGTTTTCCCCTATAGGCTACATGCTAACCCGTCAGCCTAACTTCCTGAGGTGAAACTTCTGCTACCAAGTGGGGGATTTGTGGTTGCTCTCCCCACTAATCATATATTGAATATGATATTTGCGAACTATTTTCTGCTCATGAACTTTACAGACTCCTTTGTTATATGTTCTTCAGAAAGATATTTGCATCATCACAGTTTGTGTAAGGATTCCTACATATTATAGTGAACTTAACTTAAATATATTTGTGTTCGGCTGCTTTGTTCGTTGAAGATGAGTGTAGTGTCTGTCCCACGCACATTGACGAAAAAATACCTTAATGTAAACTGTTCTTTGCAGTGTGGTGTTTAAATTAAAGTCAATATACAGTATAATAATTTACTGTATTACATTTCTTTAGTCTCTTCTTACCTCATGCACAATTTTTTGTTTTCTAATGGCTTGAATATTGACAGTTTACAGCATAAGTAATGATTTAATGCTGATTTCTTACGTTCATGGCACACTATTATCAGTCTAAATAGCTTATCAGTGAAGAAAAAATAGGTATTACATCATGATGGTGTGAATGAAGCATCAGTCTGTTTGTGCAATATTCCCGTGAAGCCAGCCGCCCATCACGATATCAGCAGCACTCCACGTTTTTGGCATTATGAGCACGTCGTGGCGCATATGATGTGGTGGATGCACACACACACACACACACACACATGAAAAGATAGGACAAATATGCCATTTCCAGTGGGGTTCTCAATTTGGTAGGAATGGTTTGTTGTCACTGTAGATTAAGTTGCACCCAACTGAGTCTGAATTGGAAGATGTAACTGGTTGTTGTTATGGTCGATTGAGTAGCATCCAGTTGATTCCAAATTAGTAGGTATAATTGCTTTTTGTTGTAGTCGATCTTAATCTGCTACAGAGCCAAGGGGGATCCCGTGAGCACTGTCTGCCCTTCAACGGCCCTGGGACATTATTGTCTCCATAACAGTGTCAAATATTTCTCTTGTAATACAACGTATTTCTCCTTTCAGGTGTTTGAAGGACTTATAGTGACAATGATACGTTATCTTTAATGTCTTACGTAATTCTGTTCTAAAAAACCCTTGACTGAGGATTTTACTTGTGATCTGTTGGATTCTTGTGGTAAAGTTTTCAATATTTGTATTTGCCTTTGTGGCCCGTAGCAATTGAGATATGTATACACCATACGCTGGAACTCTAGGTATGTTTCCCGACAAATTTAGGTATGATACAGTTTGAAAATTATAATCATCTCTTTTATCATAGAGTTTTGTTTATATAACTTTGTTTTCTGTTTTCATATTGATTTCCAAAAAGCTTGCTTGGCAGCTGTCAGTGTTTTCTTTATTTAATACTAGTGCTTCCGGATATATTTCTTTTATCCTTTCATTCATTTCTCCATCATTTTTTAAGGATATTAGATCGTCAATGAATCGTCTAGCTTCGTTAAATTTCTTCACTACTGAATATTGAACTTCTGACATTCGCTCCATCCACTTGAACTCATAACTATACAAGTACTGTACGGATATACTTTCTCTCTCTCTCTCTCTCTCTCTGCAATAATTATCTTAAGATTAATGATGGCAAAGCTGAAAACTGTCTTAACTGCAGCAAAACCTGTTTCAGGTCAGCTATGTATTTAATTTACCGCAGCATGAGGACAAGTGTTGGAGTCAGGGGCAAGGCAGCAATTATCTAATCATTAATTTTAGGGGATTGATGAATAGCTTACGACCCTTGCGGCATTACATGAATGGCTTACGCTTCTAATGACATTACGTGAATAGTTTATGCTTCTTGTGACATTACAGAATAACCACTATCAGTGCATTTTCAGTGTGTGGGACAGTTCAGTCACATAAATATCCAGTGCTGCCAAACACCCAGTTGTGTTTTTCAAGTGGCAGTGTGGGAGTCGTTGTTAAAAATCACTGTCAATGAACGTCGAGCATTTCAAAATCAAGCCCATCGAACAACTGGAAGCCATAATATCCAGCCCACCAGGGGCAACTGTTAGGATTATACTTGTTTCTGGACGGATGCCTACGTTAACCTGCCCTGTCCCGTCGATGTATGGGTACGTTGCAACATTTTGCATTTGCCAGTCCCGGCGACGTACTGGTACGTCGTGCAATTGCAAGGTCCCTAATTTGCACAATTTTCAATTTTCGCGCGTGATTTTTTGTAAGTATACACAGGACACCTTCCTCTATTCCTCTACAGGATGCCAAGCAGGGACAATGCCTTACACCTCATAACCTCCCCCTCCCCCCCCTCACGCCTTTGTCTCGGCAATTCACCTGTTACCAGTGATCTGGCCAGTAAAGATATTCAGGGCCAGAGTGATTCCCCAATCGATGACAATGTGGAGGACAAAGTTTACATAGATTACAGGAAGAAACAGTCAGAAATAATGATCAGGTAATGTGGCAAAAAAAGGTCAGGTATGGTGATTAGTTAGTGAGTGAAGCAATGCTTATAATGCCTATATTACTGCTTGAAAACCAATATACTCTCATACTACATATAAATTCATACCAAGTAAATAAATAAATACCGTTTATGAGTTGTGTGAAATAGTTACCCTCCCATAGAACTCATTTTCTTTGGTGCCAGCCTGTTAGAAAACACAGTCAGGTAAGGAGGAACTCCTACCTGGATCGAGTATTTTAAACCTCAGGTGAGTGATTTCACTAAGAATTTTCGATTACTCTCACCAAAAGCGGAGGTTTTAGCCAAAAAAACAATTTCGAAAATACCTCGGGATTATGGGATCTCGGAGGTGCGGAAAACCTCAGGACGTGACGGGTTAACTATCATGGGCCAAGACCTGCACCAACATACAAAATTTTCAAGGCCTGACTACATGCCATTCAACTTATAATAACTTTCTTCATAACATGTATACAGTTATAGGATTAGGAAAAAGACTACATCATTGCTCTACATACCCTACAGATGCCTTTTAAAAACATGGAAACCAACATTCCTTGAGTCATTAGAAAGATTTTAACCCGCGCCGTCCCGAGGACGTACTTCCACGTCCTCACGTTTTGTCACAGCTAATCCCGAGGACTTACTTCAACGTCCTGCAATTGCAAGGTTCATAATTTCCACAATTTTCAATTTTCGCGAGTCATTTTTGGTACGTATACACGGGACACCTGCCTCAACAAGATGCCAGGCAGAGACAATGCTTTACCCAGCATGACCTCCTCCCTCCCCCTGCATGCCCTTTTCTCAGCAATTCACCTGTTATCAGGGACCTGGCCAGTATAGCCATGTCATGCCACGGTACGAAATTCAGGGCCAGAGTGATTCCCCAATTAATGACAATGTGGAGGACAAACTTTACATAGCATTAGAGGAAGAAACAGTTAGAAATGATGATCAGGTAATGTGGCAAAAAAAGGTCAGGTATTAGTGAGTGAAACAATGCTTATAATGCCTATATTACTGCTTGAAAACCAATATACTTTTGTACTACATATAAATTCGTAACAGTAAATAAATAAATACCGTTTATGAGTGGTGTGAAATAGTTATCCTCCCATAGAACTCGTTTTCTTTGGTGCCAGCCTGATAGAAAACCCAGTAAAGTAAGGAGGCTCTCCTACCTGTAATGAGTATTTTAAACCTCAGGTGAGCGATTTCTCTATGAATTTTCGATGTTTCTCACCAAAAGCGAAAGTTTTAGCAAAAAAAAAAAAAGGTCGAAAATTGCCCGGGATTGGGCGGTACCAGTGGTTGAAAAGTGGCCGGGACGGGGCGGGTTAAGCACCTTCATACCACCCATCAGTTATGCACCCATGTGCACTGTGTGCATGCGCGTGCATTTGTGCATGCGTGTATGCAGGTACTGGGCGTTTTTTTTTTTTCACCGGGTCAGTCAGGATCACTTGATGGTCGTGATCGTCAGCTTCTTCCTCTCCCGGAAGGGAGCTGGGAGCTCATATAGTCCGATCTAAGGACAAGGCTGTGACTTTCACACATGCACACACCCGTCCCCTTGCTCAAGGGGGACAGTAACCATCCACTTTGTCAGTGAAACTTTTCGCAACCTGAGCGAGGCTCGAACTCCCGTCTACTAGATGACAAGCGAGAACGTTACCACTGAGCCAGCGAGCACATTTGCATGTATGGACTTGCGTGCATGTGTGTGTGTGTGTGTGTGTGTGTGTGTGTGTGTGTGTGTGTGATATGACCACTGGTTAATGACATGTAAAGTAAATCTTGTGAAATAAATGAGTTGAAGAAAACAAGTGTAACCAAGAAGGACTCATATGTGTGCAATATCCGCGATAGCCACCTTTTCTTAGTGACAAATAATTGACTGTGTCCCGTGTCCTTGACCATCAACAGATTTACCTTAATTCGTATTACTTCATTTTTGCATAGGAACCTATCAACCAAGCTTGATGCAAATCAGATAAATGCTGTTCATGTTAGCTTTGCCAAGTGAAGGTAAACTTTGACCTTTCCCTGTGTTCTTGATGTTGATTGATTGTTCTAAAAAACAAAGCTCTACTCTTGTTTTAAACTAAACCATTTCACAAAATTCTTCATACATAAAAAAAAAAAAAAACATCAAGTACCTTTATCATGTGTCCTTGATGTTTGCCTTTTATTCTAAAATACAATACATCGTCCCCTTGGATGATCAAGTCATCCACCAAGTTTGATCCAGATCAGACCAAAATTGTTTTACTCATTATTCTTGTTATTCATAGAAACAAATGCGTCGAGCCTTGAAGTTACCCAGTGACCTTGAACCTTCACTTATTTTCCACAAATCTGTTCCTAGTTTAACTTAATTCAGATCGATAAGTTTGAGCCTACATTGCTGGATTACTTTGACTTTTGACCTTTATTTTTGACGTCGACCTTTGACTCACCACCGATATTATCAAAATCGAATCCTTTTGGTCTTACCTTATCCTCAACCATTCTGGAAAATGTCGTCTAAGTGGGAGATAAACTTTATAATAATCTTGGCATGTGACCTCGTCCAAGTGATCCAAAAAATATGTTTACTCCTTAGCTAACACTCAACTTTTCCACCAAGTTTAAAACTGTTTGATTTATTTGGTTAATCAAAACGCATAAATATTAAACTTTAATTTTGCCTCTGACCTTAACCTTCAACTAATTTTTCTCAAAACTGAGTCACTACATTCTTGCCTTACCACTAACCGTTCTCCCAGGTGATGATTGAATAAAATGGCTTCAGTAAATTTGTTAGGTAAATGTTTGATTCCACCTTGACCTTTGACCTACTGATATAAATATACCAATAGGTCTCTTCATGGTTTACCCCAGTGGTTCTCAAACTTTTTCGGACCCAGTGCCCACTAAGTTCAACTCCAAGTCAACCTGACATCCCGTCTCTAATATTAGTACTCCGCTCACTTTTAATTTTTTGTATGAATGAGAAGAAAATGGTTATCAACAAACAGCTGATCTACAGGACTAACTGGCAACTACGTACAGGAAACTCCATGTATGTGTGTGTGTGTGTGTGTGTGTGCATTTTCTTTTGTGTGTGTGTGTGTGCATTTTCTTTTGTGTGTGTGTGTGTGTGCATTTTCTTTTTTGTTTTCAGGATGGTTTTCTAGATACCCCAAGAACCCACTTTGAAACCCCCTGAGTATAAATGGCACAACTTTAAGAACAGCAGGTTGTCCCTTAACATTATCTCTAGTTTGGTTAAAATGGGATAATAATGTTCTTATTTATTTTGTTCTACCGCGCGCGCGCGCACACACACACACACACACACACACACACACACACACACACACACACACACACACACACACACACACAGCACAAAGCATACCACCCGCTCTTGTTCCGCGACCTCGAGGATAATAATGCTGCAGTTATGAAATATTTAAACAAAGGACAGGGGTAAGAGGTAACCATGAAGTATCAGGGAAACATCGTACTATAAAAAGGTGATTATAGCAACGCATGGAGGACCTCTCCGAGATGAAAATTTTAACAATCTTCAGTCCCTTAGCTCACCCTTGACCAGTGTTAGCTCAAAAGAAGTTATATACTTGATGAATGCATGGGAGTGTCAATGGAGAGAATAATTACACTCTGGAGCTCCTTCTTCGTAATCATTTGAATAAAATTGCCAACGGTTAGATAAAATATAACAGTATTAGGCAGCTTACATGTTCATAAGAGGGTAATTAACATTTTCTGATGACTAATTAAATTATACGATATTTCTTAACGGCAGTGTACAGTAAAGCCCAGTACACCCAGTATCCTCTCTCTCTCTCTCTCTCTCTCTCTCTCTCTCTCTCTCTCTCTCTCTCTCACACACACACACACACACACACACACACACACACACACAGCTATCGCAGGGTGAACGACGGGTGGTGTGTAGGTGCTTCGAATCTTCATGATGACACAATGAATGTTGGTTTCCAAATTCTTTGAAGTTACCTGCAGAGTATGTAATGCAATTAACTTAGTTTCTGTACAATCATACTATAATAGTGAGCGAGCTGTA
The DNA here is from genome assembly GCF_032717465.1 of Coenobita brevimanus. NCBI lineage: Eukaryota > Metazoa > Arthropoda > Malacostraca > Decapoda > Coenobitidae > Coenobita > Coenobita brevimanus. The sequence goes on from NC_137058.1 coordinate 17,625,475, forward strand.
CAGCAGGATATAATACTGTCTGGTAGTAGAGGCCTCGATGGTTTCATACCTTGTAATTTGGTGTGTGTGATGACCCGAGACATTGTTAATGTTTGGCTCCATTCAGGAAAAAGACCTGGTCCTGACCGCAGAGCTGGTTTGGATGGGCTGAGTATTATTATTTCTGACTGTACAGTAAATATTAAAAGTATCGTTGCAATATGATACATCAACCAAATTTTTTACGTGCATTGTACTGCACATGCGATGTTTCGTCAACTGTGCATTATTTTCCGCTCATTAATTATAGTAAAACATATTCATTCTCATTATCGCAGCCTTGTTTCCCAGTAATAGAAACGAAGGGAGATATCAATTTTATTCTCCGATATTAATTCACGGGCCCTCCACAAGGACATGATGTTTAAAAAGAAGAAGAAAAAGATTCATACGTCCCATGGAGGATAAGCCATTCCGTTAAGCCAATAAAACTTGGTTCGGGGAGGTGGGGGGGAGAGATTCCAAACCTTGTCACCTGCAACTCAGTATATAAGTCATCGATCCACGTTATTTATTCGTCTAGTATTCTTCACCTTTAATCTCAGTAACGTCTCTTCGTAATAAACTCACCCATCATTCCCCCCTGTGGCGCGGGGGACACAATCTGGCCGCACTATGGGGTGGTACTACTGCTCTGCGGACAGGTTGTGTTAGGAAGAATACTGCCACTGTATTCCCTGCGTGTCGTAAAAGGCGACTAAAAGGGGCGGGGTGAGGGGACTAGGGACCTCCTCCTCTGTTTTTTAGTTCCAAAAAAGAGACAGGCCAGAGAAAGGGATGGGGGATGGAGTTATCCCCGTACCCTGAAGATTGGGTCTATGAATGTGCGTGGATGTAGTACGATTGAGACTAAAAGGGAGGAGATTGGGAGAATGTTTGTGAGAAGAAAGTTGGATGTGTTAGCTTTGAGTGAAACGAAGATGAAAGGGAAGGGTGAGTCTATGTTTGGAAGTGTGAATGGAAGATTGTCAGGTGTTGATAGAGGAAGGGCAAGAGAAGGTGTGGCCTTGTTAGTGAGTCCGGAAGAACAGCAGTGTGTGATTGAATGGAAGAAGGTGTCATCGAGACTGATGTAGGTGAAAGCGAAATTTGAACGTGAGTTGTGGGTGTTTGTGAGTGCATATGGGCCTGGTAGTGAAAGGGATGAAGAAGAGAGGGAGTCTTTCTGGAATGATGTTGATGAGTGTCTGCAGAGTTTTGGAGCGAATATGAAGGTGGTAATGATGGGAAATCTGAATGCTAGAGTGGGAAATGTAGCAGTTGAAGGTGTAATTGGTATGCATGGCGTGCCTGGAAGAAATGAAAATGGGGAGCGAATGATAGCGATGCGTGTTGAGCGAGAGATGGTGTTTGGAAATACGCTGTTTGAGAAGAAAGATATTTATAAGTATACATGGGTGAGACAGGAGGGTGGAAGGGTTGTTCATAGAGCTTTGATGGACTATGTGGTTGTGTCTAGGAATGTAATAGGAAGATTGTTGGATGTGAGAGTTCTGAGAGGGGAGGGTGGAGGTATGTCTGACCACTACCTGGTGGAGGAAAAGTTAAGAGTAGGTAAGAGATGGGTGAGAGCTAGGAGTGTTAGGTGTGACAGGGAGGTTTTGAAAGTGAGTGAGTTGGATAAAAGAGAGAAAAAGATAGAGTATCAGGAGAAATTGAAAGATGAGTGGAAAGCAGTGAAAGATCGGGAAAATGGCAGTGTGGAGGAGGAATGGCAGTTATTTAAGAGTGCTGTGGTGGGGCATGCAGAAGAGGTGTGTGGTGTGAGACGTGTGGATTGTGGTGTAAGAAAAGGAAGTGAATGGTGGTGCGAGGAAGTTAATATGGCTGTGGCTGAGAAGAGACGTGCATATGAAGTGTGGCTGCAGAGGAAGGATGAGATGTCATATGAGAGGTATAAGGAAAAGAGAAATAGGGCGAGAAGGGCTAGCGTGATGCTAAAGTGGCAGCAGATGAGAGATGGGGTAGGCGGCTGACAGAGAATTTTCAAAAGAATAAGAAAATGTTTTGGAAGGAGGTGAAAAGGGTGCGAAGGGGAGAGTCTGGGAAGGAAGAACGAGTAAAAGCAGAGGATGGAAGGATGTTAATTGAGATGGATGCAGTAAGGAAGAGATGGGCAGAGTATTTTGAAAGACTGTTAAATGTAGAGGAGGAAAGGGTGGCTGAGATTGTGGCGGATGGAAGGGTGCAAGGAATAAATGTGTTGGGAGAGTTGAATGATTCTTTGATCACGAAGGAGGAAGTGGAGAAGGCAGTAAAGGAGATGAAAACAGGGAAAGCCGCAGGTATGGATGGGTGTGCTGTGGAATGCCTGAAAGCTGGTGGAGTGACTATTGTTGACTGGTTAGTAAGATTTTTGAATGTGTGCTTTGTGAAAGGTTTGGTGCCTGTTGACTGGGCAAGTGCTTGTGTGGTCCCGTTGTACAGAGGCAAGGGTGATAAGTATGAATGTACTAGCATTAGGGGTATAAGTTTGTTGAGTGTTGTAGGTAAGGTGTATGGTAGAGTGTTAATTATGAGAGTTAGAGAGGGTACAGAGGGAGTGATTGGTGATGAGCAATGTGGCTTTAGGGGAGGGAGGGGATGCGTGGATCAGGTGTTTGCGGTGAGACAAGTGTGTGAAAAGTATTTAGCGAAAGGCAAGGATGTGTTTTGGGCATTTATGGATTTAGAGAAAGCGTATGATAGAATTGATAGGGAGACTTTGTGGAATGTTTTAAGATTGTATGGACTTCATGGTAGGTTACTAAAAGGGGTGAAAAGTTTTTATGTAAATAGTACAGCGTGTGTAAGAGTGGGAAATGCTGTGAGTGATTGGTTTCCTGTGAGAGTGGGTCTGCGACAGGGATGTGTGATGTCGCCTTGGTTGTTTAATATTTACATGGATGGTGTTGTAAGGGAGGTGAATGCAAGAGTTTTAGGTGGAGGTCTGAGTCTGGTGAATATTGATGGTGGAGAGTGGAATCTGAAGCAGCTGCTGTTTGCAGATGATACTGCACTGGTGGCTGATTCAGAGGAGAGATTGAGACAGTTGGAAGAGGAGTTTGGAAGGGTGTGTGAAAGGAGGAAATTGAAAGTAAATGAGAATAAGAGTAAAGTGATGAAGTGTACGAGGTTGGTAGATGGTACGGGGATGAATATAGTTTTGAATGGCGAGTTGCTAGAGGAGGTAGAGTGTTTTAAATATCTAGGGTCACATGTTGCTGTGGATGAAAGAATAGATGCAGAAGTGAAGTTTAGAATAAATGAAGTAGGAAAAGTGCTGGGAGGAATGAAAAAAGTGTTTACATGTCGTTCGCTTAGAATGGATGTAAAGAGAAGGCTGTATGAGGGTGTTGTGGTACCGACTGCATTATATGGGGCTGAAACATGGAATATGGGTGTAGCAGAGAGGAAAAGTTTGAATGTAATGGAGATGAGGTGTCTGAGGAGTATGTGTGGAGTGACACGTATGGATCGGGTGCAGAATGATGAAGTGCGAAGGAGAACTGGAGTTGTTCGGGAGATGGCTGGTAGAGTTGAGCAGAGGGTGTTGCGATGGTTTGGGCATATGGAGAGAATGGATAATGAGCGATTGGTTCAAAAAGATAACTAGATCTGATGTGACAGGTGTAAGGCTGAGAGGAAGACCACGAATAGGATGGATGGACAGTGTGAAGAGAGCGCTGGATGTGAGAGGGATGTCTGTTGAGCAAGGAAGAGTGGCTGTGCTTGACAGAAATAAATGGAGAGAAATTGTGAATGAATAAGTGATGATGCAGCCCTGACGGGATATTCTCCCGCATTTGGTCTGATCAGCTATTTCAGGTCAGGTGCGGGTAAGGGGATGAGTCTGTTATGATGTGGCAGGGGTAAACCAGCTCTGCTGTCGGGCCCTGCTGCGGATGTCACTGATTGCATTGCACAGTTGACCCTTGTGCAGTGTGGTGCGGTGATGATTTGTCAGTTCTCCCCTTTGGGGCTAAGATGCGAATGAATGTGTTTGAATGGATGAGTAAATGGGGAGTGTGTCGTCCTGTCTCGGCTACCTCCCTTTCCTTGGGGGAAGCAGCCTAGGTATATAGATAGACAGATCATTCCCATCGCAATTCTTGATGGTCTTTTCCACTGAATCACACGAAATTTTTAGTTACCCAAGAGAACCGGACATCACTGAGTATAAAGGAAGAGACCAACAATGAGTAATTCATTATCATCCGACCTATTGGTAGTGATGCAGCTTTTATTTAAACCTTAAAGCTTAATTTTTAACTGAACATACCTGTCTGTCCTTGATACTCGAAGTAGTTATTTCAATTTCTATCAATATTTTTATATATATTTACCTAAAGGTATTGGTATAGTAGTAGTAAACATGATTTGTCATGTCCCCTTTGCTTGCACTTTATTCTTTTTATCTGTCACATGTCTCTTATCAACACCAAACCATTAATATCTCAGTCACTATAGTTACTATCCAAAGTTATAAGTACCTTTCTTCATATACTTTCTCCTGCTGGGCGTGGTATCAGTGTATTTATTGTGGGTGCCGTCTGTATTTAAGTACATGAATGAGGCTCAACGTGGGAGGACTGCGCAGTTATGTGATGGAAGTACATTTTATATGGCTCGAATGTGTGAGAAAAAGTAATTCTGCTTCTCGGCCTTGTCGTCTATGATTAAAGTATAGTGCATTCAAGCAACCACCGGGTCGCACGGGCCCAACGAGCGCCTATCCACATAATTTCCTCAGATCACCTAAATTTTGAAACCCCAGAGTATTTGATGATTTCGATTCTTAAACCTCTGTTTCCAGATCACCCTCACTGTTACACACACACAAATCCCTGGGGAATAAAAACTAGCGTACAAGAACTAACTGACTGAAGTGGCATACCTGCCTATCAAGCTAACTTTACATTACATTGTCTGGAATGTTAACAACCAAACTTGCGGAGCGTCTGGCCACGGGACTTGTGCATTGTTACACTTGCACCAGTTGTTAGATGGGATAAACTAAGCTCACTTTAGCACTTTCAAACCTCGCACAGACAAACCCAAGGGGCAGTCAAACAGAATATGTCGTTCACTTTTGTTGATCCTTATTCAGTGGTAAGAGATAACAGTGTTCATTTTTAATGCTACTGTTAAATCGGGTTATTTCAGCATTTAGGTCTTCTTTATAGTGTGTTCTTCCTTGTTCCTTTCTTTATTCTGACAGATACTTTTATTCCTCTTAGAGTTAACAGCTGGTAGAGTAGGGATAGTCTTTACTAAGATGGAGTATATTTCATCTTAAATCTTACAACCACACGTCGTGTACTAAAATGGTTTACTTCACTAACGGAGCTATCTTTCTGATGAACTCTGAAGACCTTCTACCTCTTCAAACTGAAACTAACACCAATCACGCAATTAACTACAGTATCTTCCTGTTTACCTGTTTATTGCATATTTTTCAATCATATTTAGCTGCACAACATGGTAGGTATACATAAATTACAATAATCGTTGGTGTCCCCCTGTCTTGTGTTATACATTACTCTTTCTAGCTGTGTGTATGCCTTTCCGAAATATATTTTATAATAAGCAAAGAAAAAATAATTTTCCTCTTTCCTATTTTTCCTGCGTCAACGAAGTTGGATGGAGGTTATGTACTCGTCCTTGTCTGTTGGTTGGTTTGTCTGTTTGTGAACAAGACATCTCAATAGGTTGTTGCTGGATAACAAATAAACCTCGTGGATAGGTGGATAGTGGGTCAAGGAAGAGTTTAATAGATTTTAAGGCGAATCCGGATCCGGATGAAGGAGTAAAGCATAAACGTTATTGGTGGCGGCTGATGTATGCACTCTCTGAGACTGTGCACCAGGTCAGACTAAAACCGTAGATTTAACTATGTGAGACCGTAACAGTATTCACCTGATGGGCAAAAGGAATTACAATAAATCAAATTTATTGGATTTTTTTTTTTTTTTTTAGGTTCTATGATGACAACTTTAAGCCCTATTTGCGGACTCCGGCACATGTACAAGTAGTGGTCCCAGATGCACAGAGCCGACACTTGCATGTGTATACGTGCATGTTTTGAGTCAGACGTTAAAGCCGCTTTTTTTTTTTTTTTTTTTTTTTTTTTTTAACTGGAAAATGTTCCCACACATTTACTCTAATTCCTCATGCCCCCACATAACCCGCTATTCGCTCCAATGCCGTGAAAGTAAAATGATGTCTGTTGTCTATACTGAATTGCCATATTGCGTTCTCGGCATATTGGTGAACAATAACGTATGAACATCTAAAAAAAAAAAAAGTAAAAGCATTTCTAGCGATAAGTGATAAATTTGAATGTATTTCAGTGTCATTTTCCAATTAGCCTGTGAACGAAAACAATACGCATTATAATAAGAGAGAGTACGGCATACTAATGGCATATTTCATTTGAACTAGTAATATTTGAAAATATTCATTGTAGAAATTGTCGATGTTTGAATGATTATTAGGTAACTATTAAGAAATCATTGTGCTTATATGACGAAAGTAGGGCAACTTGGTTGAAATGCGTTAACAAGAAGTGGTAGGCGGCCTGGCAGTGACAAAGTAACCGTAAACGGTAATTACGTATTAATGATCAGTGTGATGTATGCTACCATTTAATAGTTAAATGGCGGTTGTTGAATGGGTCGATTTCTTTCTGGCCCAATTTGTGGTCAACTATCCTTGTACCTTAGAGATAAAGAAATCGAAAGGCTGCTAGTTACTAAAGACTTAGTTTCCACAACGGCCATATTATTCCATCAGTCCTGTTTATAGAGTGATCCAGCAAAACACAACTAAAACTGTAAACACTAGCTTGTAGTTTCAGTAAATTTATTGTTATTCCCATACATAATATTTACTTTCAGCTTTATTATCCATCGGATCGAAGTCAGTACGGTAAAAAATAAACTGCAGAGCCTCATCAACACTCATAAACACTATAGTCATCAGTATCATAATCATAATCAACTGCGGCAGCAAGCAGTAATTTGCTGTCACTATTATTACTCACATAGTGATCAGTAACTAACTGTTACGGGTTTCTGATACCTGTTAAGGCAGTATACCTGACAAACAATGATCAAGGTGTTAGATATTAAGCTCATGTAATACTTTCATATGTATAGAATAAATGTAATAGTATTATAGATAAACACCAAGTACCAACGTCACTTATCCCTTCATTACCAGGTGTCTGTCTAAGCTTAAAATAGTCGTCTGGATGCAACACGAATATACCCCAGAATAATGTCATCACAATGAAATGGTCAATGTCCAACCCCGGCACAATGAAAGGCCATCCCTGATATGAGTAAACTCCGATAACTGCACTGCAACTTGAAGAAATAGAACGTCATTGTACTGAAACGATAAACCAACATTTGCATACGTACTTTCAGAGCTAATCTCTTCCATATTGCACCTGATAAGGAATAAATGACCTTGATGGGGTGTTAATGAGCTGAAGTTGTATGTGATGGAGACCGTTCAAACACTGAGTCCTCCTGATATTACTCTTATCATGGGAACACGGAGAAGGAGGGGAGAAAAAGATAATGGAAAAAGACGGTGCGAGATCGTGCTAAGGTGCAGGAACCAAGGCGATAAGGAAAAAAAAAATAACAGTGGAGAAAGAGTATAGGAAAGCGGGCATAATTAACACGTCGGGTGAACTGATATGGATACGGAAAACGAAAAAAACTTGAAATGCAGGATAGCGAAATAATTAAGGATGCAACAACGTTGAAAGAGAAGTAAAAGGATGCAAAAACAAGCTTCTTTGATGGATAAGCTAATGCCAGTCTGGGCAACACAGACGTGTTGAGTAGAGATATGTCAAGCACCACATAATAGAACACCTACATCAGAGCCATCCTCAGTTATGGGAGGGTGTGATACAATGTCCGTGGTTCTGAACTGCTAAAGCTGGTATCGTTGTTTTTAAATCAAGTACATTTTAGAAAATATAGTATTGGAACAAATTTTCTTTTGTATCTAATATTACTTATAGCAGTTTTCCTCTAGTCATTAAATATCCCATAACATTTTCTGCCCCCAGTATGCAGCATACTAGATAGTATTCTGCATTCTAATGGAAATAGCCTATCGTGTGTAAACACAATCTTTGTGAGTTGATGGACGAAGCGGGAGAATATTTCAGGAGTAATGGTAACAGCAGGTGCAGATATGGCTGGAGGGAGCTATTTTGTGTACATCACCCCTGGCAGGAGGTATTTTTGTGTTAGAGAGAGAGAGAGAGAGAGAGAGAGAGAGAGAGAGAGAGAGAGTGAGAGAGAGAGAGAGAGAGAGAGAGTGAGAGAGAGACATACAAACCTAGACACAGACACAGAAATAGGGCCAGAGACAGACACAATTATCTGAAATTGTGGGTTTGTCTACAGTTTTTCGATCTTTGTTATATGAATACTGTTTAAGAATCTGAACGTTGCAAAAAAAATTAGTGGAGGCTGTTGAAGATACTGTCATCCCATGTTTTCTGTTCACACATTACGGTCACTCTTCATTACCACCAGCAACAGCAAAAGTTCAGCGTTTCCTTTATCTTTCTAATGTCGGTTCCATATCTGTCACTTCCTTACTGTTCATCCTTCCTCTTTTTTTATTCCGTTCATTCTACTTTTTTTTTCTTTGGTCGTATTTTTCTTTTGTTATTTGCCACAACCCTCTTTCCCTCTTACCTGCCACTTGTCCAATTGTTGCAGCATTTTCTATCATTATCTAGAAATCGGTTTTGGCATCACACTTTCATATCTTCCATTTATTTGCCCCACTTCTTTTCTAAACACTCATAGTTCTCTCTCTCTCTCTCTCTCTCTCCTCTCTCTCCCTTTACATCCTAACATCTCTTTTACCTCGTATTATCAAATGTCTCATTTCTTTGTGTAATTTTCCTATTATTCTCCCAACCTTCGTCTGGCTCTTTTCCACGTTCCCATTTTGCCATCTGTCTCTGTTCCCTCATCAGATTCGATTGCTTCTTCGATAAATGAATATTTTCCGCAGTAGCAGCAATGAAATGTAATAAGCATGACATCTTACTCAAGGGATTAAACATTGCAGCATATTACTATTTTGAAATTCTGTAGATGAGATAGAACTGAAAAAGTAATCGTATTTATGGGGACAGCTGTTCAACCAACGCCTTTTGTTAACTTGTCATATCACCTCGTACACACTCTGCTGCAGGGGGTCACTTTGACGTGGTGGCGGGGCTTGAAGCTTGATTGGCGGTGCCACCTACTTTGGAGGCGTGCCTACCTTTGTAGGGTTCGGCATTTGTCGGACTCGTGGACCAAGCACCCTCTACATCACTGGTAGAGGAGGCCTGCTGGTGATGTTAGTCCCTGCCCATTTGCCATCTAGGGTAGGACTGTTGCCTCCCCAGGTGTTTGCCACGCATGGCGTCCAGTAATGCTGAGAGATGGAGTCCTGAGGGTTGAGCGATGCCGCACGATGCGCCATGCAGCTAGCAATACACCTGTTTGGCCCTTTATTCTGGCTAAACGGGAGGCCTGGTTGGGTGCAACTAGGCCAATCGTCTGGTTATGCGTTGGTCAGGGTCAAGGGGGCACTGGGGGGCACTTACTGCCTTACTGCTTTGTGCATGACCAATACATGAAATTCCTAGTATTGAAGTTGGCTAATGGTTCCTCCTTCAGAGCCCAGAATGCATTTAAGGTTCACCATGACCTGGTCAAGGCTTGTGGGTCATCCTCAAAGGTTGTTCCACAGGCAGCTGGATCACTCCTGACAGAGACCAGGGATGCTGACCAAAGTGCTTGCATCAATGCCATTAAATGATTAGCCTCCTGTGATGTCAGTCACCAGTCATTCCATCCTGAACCAGACTCGGGGTGTTGTCTTCTCTAAGGAGTTCCTTAGGTACTCAGAGGAGGACCTCCTGGACGGGCTGAAAGACCAAGGAGTAGTGAAGGTGGAGACGATAAAGAAAATGGTAAATGGGATTATGACAGGCACACCACCACTGATTGTCACCTTTGATCGGTTGACATTGCCAGATGTCTTAAAGGCAGCTTACTACCACCTTCGGGTTAAGGCATATGTGCCTCCACTGCCTGAGATATGGGCATGTCAGCAGGTCTTGTCGTAGGAACATGCAAGGTCTTCCACAGGTGTGTGTTTATTGCGGTGGTAATTCATATGGCGAGATGGGCTGCCTGAATCCCCCCTCATGCATCACTGCTGTGGTGCTCACCCAGCTTCATCAACACAGTGTGACCAGTATAAGTTTGAGAATGAAGTCATGTCAATTTGAACCCGTGAGAAGATTTCTTTTGCAGAGGCAAAGGAAAGGGTCAGAGGGATGTTTATATGCCCTGGGATTGCCTTTGCTTCAGCTCTCTCACGTCATAAGGAGGTCCCACAGTACAACGAGACTACACTTCACTACACTTCATGCTGTCCCACCTGCTCCTCAGGGTAATCAGTCATTACAGACCTCCCAGTTGAGGGATGCTACCCTGACAGCAACACATGGAAGAGACCCTGTTCCAGTACCTCCTCCTTCAACTCGTTATATGCAGAATGCTGTTCCCATGGTTAGTACTGTTTGTGAGAATGATGTTTGCCCGACTGCTACTATGACTGTTTCCACCCCAACTTCAGTGGGTGACGGCTTGCACACTTCTGTGGTGGTGGCAGATGTCCACGTTGACTGGACTCCTTCTCCCGTCTCAGCCAATATCCCCGAGGCTCAATCTGTACCTGCAAACATCACCGTTGTTCATTAGAGTCCACTGAGGATGAAGACTGGCCACCTAAGTTCTCTGTTTTTGACCCCTGTGTCAACCCCTCTCCTGTTCCCTCTGTCCAGTAAGCTGAGGGATCTAGTCAGGTGACATCTAAAGGTGACAGTTCACCTCTGGTCCTGTCCCCACCTGGGGATGATGTTGGACAGCTCGTTGGTGCTTCAGATCTGAAGCATAGGATGGCTTCCTCAAATGATTCGGGTCCTGTGGACCCTACATCCACTTCTGGGGCTTCTGGTGGGGGCACTGGCCATCCTGCATCACCAAAGGCGGCCCCAAGCTGCCTTCCAAACAAACTGGTATGCCCACTCCACGAAGGAATGTTGTAAAACTTACTTCCTCGCCCTCACATTTGCCTTCGGATGTTAGACAGAGGGTGCAGGTTTCTGGTGCTGGGCAGGCTCCTCCAAAGGGCTTTCATAAGCATCAGTCCAAACCCACTCGCCTGTCAGGTGTACAGTCCCACACTTAATCATCATCCCTCCACAGTGGGTTCTGTCATCCAGTGGAATTGTCGGGGTTTATATGCTAACTATAATGAACTGTGCCATCTTGTTTCTCAATTTCCTTCTCTGTGCATGTGCATCCAGGAGACCATGGTAGGTGATGCTGTTCCTTCCAGTTCCTGGTTATCATGCATCTTATTCTGATCCTCTTCCTGGCCAAGGACATCATGGTGGTACTGCAATCTTAGCCCGTGGATTGTGAGCCACATCTCAGGCTGGGTAGCGTCACATTGTGAGCCACAGCTCAGGCTGTGCTGGCCGTGCATCACCGCTAACTACTCCACCCCTATGCAAAGTTATGCATGGCGCTATGCAAAGATGGAGAGAGAGAGAGATTCTTTCTTTTCATCAGATGATTCCCTGGATGTTTATCGTGAAGCTTATGATAAACAAAAACAAACAGAATTATTTTTTTTATTCGTTTTTAACTACTCCCCTATATAAACTTACGCATGGCCCTACGCAGAGACAGAGAGATTGTTTCTTTTCACCGGATGATGATCTGGATGTTTATCTTTGAGTTTATAATGAACAAAAACTTAAAAAAAAAATTGTTTTTCTTCATTTTTGCGCATCATGGGGTGGAAAAAAAAGGGTAATTGTGCAATCCGTAGGTTATTTTGTTGTGATGTCCCATTTACTTGTCTGAGTCTTTCAACTCCACTGCAGGCTGTTGCCATTCAGATTCTCCTTTGCCACCAATATACGGTGTGTAGTCTTTATCTCCCTCCAAGTGCTTCTGTTGAGAGGGTAGGTCTTGCCCTGCTTATTCATGACCTTCCATTTCCCTTTCTTTTACTGGGTGATCTGAATGGCCATCACCCACTGTGGAGTGACAGTATAACCAACCCTAGAGGTGCTATGCTGGCTACTTTGGTGGGGGATGAGGAGTTTGGGGTGTTGAATTCAGGTGAGGTGACATATTTTCATAGTCAGACTGGTGTTTTCATGGCCATTGATTTGTCTCTGTGTTCAGCTACTGCTATTTTGGGTTTTAAGTGGGGTGTGTTGCCAGATGTGCATGGCAGTGACCATTTCCCGATTATTTTTACCTCTACTGAATGTGAGCCACTATGTCGTCTTCCTCACTGGCACCTGGACAAGGCAAACTGGCCACTCTTTAGAGAGTTATGATCCACTGACCGCACTGTGGACAATTTTGTTAGTGCTGATGAGGCGGTGGCGTATATAACTGATGTAATAAACTCAGCATCCCCTTTATCTATTCCCAAGACTTCTGGTCGATTTCCTAAACGTCCAGTTCTCTGGTGGACCCCTGAATGCACCACTGCAGTGAGGGCCAAACGGATCGCCTTCTCTCAGCTTCACAGCCATCGTACGGTCACTGAATATTTGGTGGCTTTTTGGAGGGCTCGTGCTCATGCACGTTGTGTATTGAAGGAGGCCAGACATGCTTCATGGTGGGAGTACATTTCCTCCCTTCACTCGAGGACTTCTTTCACCCAAGTGTGGAACCGGGTCAGAAAGATTTCTGGCAAGTTTCCCGTTCCTTCCCCTCCAGTTTTATCTGATGCGAGTGGGTGATCCCATTGCTGTTGCTGAAGCCTTTGTTAAGCATTTTGCTGGTGTTATTATCACATCTTCTGGGGGAGAGTCTTATAATGTCCCCTTTTCTATTTTTGAGCTTCAGGCTGCTTTGTCACAGTGTCATGATTCGTCTCCAGGCTGTGATGATACACCATATGCCTTTTTACGTCATATGTCTGATGAATCCCTATCATTTTGCTGGCATTGAATAACAGACTTTGGTGTACTGGCGAGATTCCATCTTCTTGGAGAGTTGCTGTGGTTATCCCCATCGTAAAGCCCAGAAAGGATCATCTACAGGCAACAAATTATTGTCCCATATCTATGACCTATTGTGTTTGCAAGGTGTTTGAGAAGATGGTTAATTGCCAGCTCATGTAGTATCTGGAGAGGGGCAATTACTTATCACCAGTCCAGTATGGTTTTCGTAAAATGCGATTTACCACTGATGCCCTACTGTCTTTGGAATCTTCAGTCTGTGAGGCTTTCTCCACTAACCAACATCAGGTCACGGTCTTCAATTTGGAGAAGGCATACGACACTGCTTGGCGTCATGGCATTTTACTTTCACTTCATGAGTTTGATCTTCATGGGTGCTTGCCTATTTTTATTCAATATTTTTTATCTACCCATTTTCTAAGGGTCCGAGTGAGAGGAGTGCTTTCCAACGCCCGAGCGCTTGAAGATGGGGTACCACAGGGGAGTATCCTTATTATTATCCTCTTTGTTGTGGCCATCAACAGGGTAATCAGTGCACTCCCTGATGGTGTGCTAGGTTCATTATATGTATATGACCTCTCAATTTCCTTCACTGCATCTAGAATGTCTCTGACAGAGAGGAAGTTGCAGCTGGCTCTTAATAGAATTTCCGAGTGGACTGAATCTCGCAGCTTCCATTTTCCTTTGCAAAAGACAGTGGTCATGCTTATTTGTCATATTCGGTGGCTTCATCGAGACCCTAATTTGTATCTTTATGGTCGGAGGATATCCTTTGTGGAAGAGACTCGGTTTTTGGGTCTTCTGTTTGATAGATGACTAACCTGGGTTCCTCTTATTCGTTCTGTGAAAGCAACTTGTATTAAAGGTTTGAGTCTTCTGAGGATTTTAGGACATACTTCTTGGGGTGCTGATCGCCAGACCCTCCTCCTCTAGCACAGATATCTTATCCTTCCTAGACTTGAATATAGGTGTGAGGTCTACTCCTCTGCAACAGATGCCCGACCCTGGATATTAGATTCTGTGCATCATGCTGCTGTATGTTTGGCAACTGGGGCATTCAGGTCATCCTTGATTTCGAGTTTGTTGGTGGATGCTGACGTCCTCCCTTTGGCTTGGTGTCACCAGTCATTGATGATGAGCTGTTGGTATCCATCACCTTCTGGACTCTGTTTCTTGTGCCATGGTCTCCCAGGATTCCCAATCATTTGTTTATGACTCCCATTCTAGTTTCCCGAAGCCCTTTGGTTACAGGGTCTGGTCAGTTATGTTAGACTGGCAGTCTATCTACATCGGATCCCGAGAATGGGTTTCTGGCTACTCCCTCGTGTGCAGTTCTGTAGGTCTGTTGTTTAAAAAAAGAGCTTACTTCCCCCTCAGATGTCTCTCTCTCTCTCTCTTTTTAGAACATGCTCCACTCATGAGAGTTCTGTCCCTGTCTATACTGATGGATCTAAGACTGATACTGGAGTGGGCTTTGGTTGTCTTCCCTTGCTTCAGTAGGGGGGGTAGCCTTCCTGGTGTTGCTTCAGTGCATACAGCGGAACTGACTGCGATTTTATTTGCTTTTCAAATCATTTTCACTCTTCTCCAATCCGCTTTTGTGAAATTTAGTGATTCCTGTAGTGCTGTCTCTGCACTGGAGTCTTTTAATGCATCCCATCCACGGGTTTTATCAATTTTAGAGTGTCTTTTTCATCTTGGCCATCGTGTAGATTTCTTTTGGGTTCCCGCGCATGTTGGTGTGGTGAGCAATGAAAGGGCAGATACTTTAGCTAAAGCTGTATCTTCTTGATGGCCACCTACTGATTACCCAGTTCCCGCTTCCAATGCGGCACCTTACCTGCGGTATGCGATTCGTGTGTGCTAGCAGAGACAGTGGGATGGTGTTGCTCATAACAAGCTAAAAGAAATTTTTCAGAGAGTGTGGCTGTGTCGAGGGTTCTTCCCTCCATTCCTCGGCGATTGGAGGTGGCTCTTACCAGGCTTCACATTGGGCGCTATCGGCTTACACATGGGTTCTTGATGAATGGCGGGACTTAACCGTACTGTGATGATTGCCTTGTTCCCCTTACTGTCCGACACTTGCTGGTCGAAAGTCCAAGTCTGGGTGACCTACATCGGAGATTCCTTAGTAGGCATAAGGGGGCAAATGGTGTCTACTGTCTGCCCTTGCTGCTTGGTGGAGCTTCCGGCGATTTTGCTAATGTTTTTAGTTTTCTTCAGGAGGCGGACGTCCTTTCACTTTTATAACTGGTATTTTATAAACTATTCTTTTGTTATTTTCGACGTTCTATTTCTAATAATAATTTAACTTCATTCTGAATAAGCACCTTTTGTTTCCTGCGTCCTTTACCTTGTTGTTCGACGGCATATGACCCCAGCAGTTGCGCCGCCAGATTTTAATTATATTCAATCAATCAGTTCTCATACACATCCATATCTCTTCCTTCACAGTACCCGACCATTTCTTTTACACTACCCCACCATTTCCTTCACACTACTCCACTCTTACACTACCCCACCTCTTCCTTCACAGTACCCCACCTCATCTCTTGGACTACCTCACTTCTTACTTCACACTCCCCCAACTCTTCCTTCATACTATCCCACCTCGTCTTTCATACTACCCCACCTCTTCTCTTACATTACCTTACTTCTTTTCGTTACCCTACCTCTTCCTTCTCACTGCCCCACCTCTTCTCTTACACTAGTCCACCTCTTCCTTCACACTACCTTACATCATCTCTTACACTGCCTCGCTTCTTACTTCAAGCTATCCCACCTCTTCCCTCACACTACCCCACCACTTCCTTCACACTACCCAACCTCTTCTCTAACACTACCCCACCTCTTCTTGAAGCGTACCCCATCTTTTCTCTAACACTACCCCACTTTTTCCTTCGCACTACCCCACTCCTTTCTTCACACAACCCTACCTCTTTAACACTATAATCCCCCCTATTCTCCTACTTTACCTGAACTTAACCTTCTCTCACTCCACCTCATTGCTGTTCTCATCTCTTCTCCACACTGCACATCTGAACCCACCTCTTCATTCCAGTTAATTCCCTCCACGCACGCAATACATTCAATTCTTCCCACACACACACCTCTTCTGTTCCCCCGTCTCCGGTGACCAAAGTGAAGTAAAAGGAAATCAGAATAAAAAGGTCAGTTCAAAAGTCAGACAGAGGAAATGAACAGCTCGAGGTCAGGCGGGACTGAAAGGAAAATTAATTACAGAATGTCGTAATTCCACTCTCAAAAAGCAGAAAACTTTGCTTTAAGAGGTGAAATGTTACTCGGTGCTGTTAGATTGTGTGTGTGTGTGTGTGTGTGTGTGTGTGTGTGTGTGTGTGTGTGTGTGAGAGAGAGAGAGAGAGAGAGAGAGAGAGAGAGAGTCCACATGAGTGTGCCTGCGTGCAAGTTCTCTGGCGAATCCCTCCCTGTCACTTCAAATTATCTTCCTTTTCTTCCTTCAGGAGTTTGCATTTCAGAACGAAGACGGTCTTTGTTACTTATTCCGAACACTTCCAGACGATCAGTTTGGCACAAAAAAAGGTCTCTGGAAGTGAAGGATGCAGTCATTTACAAGATGTAGGTTACGAAATAGTGTCAGACTGGGAAAACACTGCAAAGTCTAAAGACACTGTAGAACGTGAGGTAGTGATTTTATGCATCATTTTTGGCTTTTTGTAGTCTGTCCCAATTTAACTTTATTATTTTCTTCTTCACTGACTTTCTGTGCAATATCTTCCATCCTTCCTGCATATGATTTCACATTTCATTTATATTGTTTCATATATGACTTTCAATTTTCTCCTGTGTTGTTTTTTCTTTACCTTCTCTTGACCTCTGTCTTCCTCCTTTCTTTTCACCGTTATAGTTATCGATAAAACGTTTTAATATTCTTTCCCTTCCGATCGTTTTGTCCGATTCCCATTTCTTAACATAACTGGTCCATTTGATGTGGTCATGCCCGTGTCTTATACGCCACCTTTGAATCGTTATATATATTTCTAACAATCTTAATTCTTATAATCACCCGATGAATTATTCAGTTTAGGAAAGACTTTTCTATCTGCCTCATATGGATAGCGCCATCATTTACCCCTTGGCTGCTACAGAGTCTTCCAGTCTTAAATCAAATCATGTGAACTTAAAAAAAAAAAAAAAAAAAAAAAAAAAACAGCATTATCGAAATGAAGGTGCTTATAGAGATCCTACTTCCATCGTTATGAGATGTCCCATTTAAAATTTTTGGTGACAATAACAGTGAAATATTAAGCACATTATCATACTGAAAGGGTTAATATGAAGTGTATTCTTAGTTTACCTTTTGCTGCAAATGGCTTTATCAGGAACTCTCATAACTCTCTGAACACCCTACCTACTCTCTCCTCGTTTCTTCTCTACCTTTTCCTATTTTCCTATTTGCTTCTCTTCTCTCTTGTCTGCTTCCCTACTCTCTCTACTACTTCCTAACTATCTCATCTGCCTTCCTACTCTTTCATTAGCTGTCCTACTCTTTCCTTTATACTCCTAATTCTATCTCTACTTCCCTACTCTTTTCTTTGCTTTTCGGCTCTCTTCTTTGTTTTCCTACTGTCTCTTTTGTTTTCTTTCTCTCTCCTTTCTTTCCTTTTCTCTTTTCTGTTTTCCTACTCTTTCCTTTCTTTCGTGCTCTCTCCTTTACCTAGTCTTCTCGTCTCTGTTTTGATGTTTCCATTGCACTCAGGTTTACCGTAATTTCATCCACTACATTCTGATGCTTCATCTTTGTGGTTTCTATTTATTTTCATGATGACATACATTGAGTAGGGATTTGTTTGCTTACGAATGGGGGAAATAACGAAGTGGTTTAAGTAATCAACATCAAGAGTTATGTTTTAAAAACTAGTAGATATCAGAACATTTTATAAAATGTGGTTGTCGGTGTATGTGATGATTTTTATTCCAGTGCTACCAGTGATCATAAGAGAGGAAGTAAGCAACTGAACTCAAGCAACAGAGAAATTGCTTGTATAAGTTAATGATGTTCAGTAATGTATTCCCACCTAATAATATTTGTGCCTCTTCTACCTGTCTACTACCTGCAGTCTTCCCTTACTTCTGTGCCTACCTTCCAGTATATCATCCCCTGCCTTTAGCCTATAATCATCGATTCACTTGTTTCTTCATCCTTTGATCAGTCTAATTCTCCATTAAAATGAAAGTGACATAGATATGGAGGTATTAACCTCCTTAACTCTTACACCCGGGCATGTTTCCCAATGTTTTGCGTCCCCATCGGGGTTATTGTGGCTCCGACAGACTCTCAAAAAATATTTGCCAAAAATCAGGTATTAGTCCTAGAATATTAAAATTACATATGCTTATGGCACATACCTTCATCTTTCTCTTGGGATGTTTGTTGAGCCTTCGTCGATTACCGTAGGACTTGTGGAGACCTCTGAAGTTGGGTAATGAAGTCTCCACTTTACACTTCCCGACAACCCGTAATATGATTACCACAGCCAGATATTAACACTATAAACACTCCTCTATGATTATCAAGCAGTTTGGGATCCATATTCCAAATAAAAACCACTGTGAAAGCAATGAAAATTACGAGCGCATATGACCTTCCCACTTGCGCTAGTTCGCTGTTGGTATTCTGTCATTTATTATTCATAAAACCCCTCACACTTTATATTTCTATTACTATATAACACTTATATATATCTACACTCTTTATCCATAAGTTTCTTTCAGTAATAGTAGTTTATTGTCACTGTAGGGATTCAATTTCTTTCAGTAAAATACGTAGCATTCACTTTCTCGTCCTGTATACTAGCATTGAGAGTGAATGTCACTTTCACCTTCACTCTCATAACTCATAGTATTCAGACATGCTAGAGTGAAACTTTCACTTTCATTACTCCTAGGGTATATACTCGTATTCTTATAATACTACTCATTTACATTTCTATTTACGTTCTCTATTTTATTTACGTTATTTACATTTCTATTTTATTTACACTGTGTTATGCACTGTCACTTGAAGTAACTTATAAAACTATTTTCCACTGTTCACGTATATTTACATTCATTACTTTCACTTGCTGTTTACACATTATTTACAATTCCACTTGCACTGTTTTACTCAATAGAAAGATCGTAGTCACTCTTTTATCAATTGTCAGCCCTTTACCTCTTTCCACACGAGGTTTAGTAGGGGGTAAAGGTCACAGGGCCCTTTCCATGGGGGTGAGAAGTCCCTGAAGTTAGCAAGAGCAAACAGACGTACCTCCACATTGGAAGATGAGAGTGAACTGATAAGGGTGGGCCGGGGTGGTGGCCTACCTAGGGAAATACATTACTGCCAACGTTAGCCTCTTGACAGCAGCTAATATATAGCAGTGAAATGATTGGCAGGAAATCTAGACAATACATTATAAATTAGGTAGTTCCAGGTGAATGTAAATATCACTTAGGCTTCTCCCTTCCCTCCTTATATGTATATTTATTACGAAAATAGATTATACGGCATATTTCAAGGGGAAATAAACAGCGAAAATTAGCGAACGAGTGCACGTAAGGTGTTGTCAGGTGATAATTAGCCAAGTCCAGGTGAATGGCACTCTCATTTACCTTATTTCTTTCTTGTATATATTATTTGGTATAAGAATAGGGCATAGGGCTTATTTCAATGGATGAAATCAGTGAAAAATTCCAGGGAAGATTTACTTAGCATAGCAAGGCCGGGCAGGTGAGAGGATAGGGTAATGGAGAGGGGGTAGGGAGGGGAGTCAAGAACGGGGAGAAATGGCTAAATTGTCAACAATGGATGGGAGTACAGTTGAGATTAGGAGTGCTGACTAGTGTTGGACATTGGCAGTACTGATAGATGATACAAGCCACCACTTGGAAGCTCGGGTGAATTCAAAATAACACAGAATCATAAAAGCGATGCCCTGCGGTATGATCCCTTGCTCCCAAGCATCACGAAAGTGACGCCCTGCGGTTAAGGGGTTAAAACCTTATTCCCGTGGCCTTTTCTAATTGAATGATTCCAAAACATAGAGGTGATGCCAAGACACAGCAAACTGGTCCCCAACAGTCATTTTAGTGCTGGCGTATAAACAAAACAGGAAATCTAGTCAGAGTTGTCACACACCAAATTTGGAGTAAATTTTTTGCCCGACCCACCTGACATTGACCCCCCTACCGTTAACTGAGGGTGACCCCCCTAATGTAATGAGCATGTTATAGGATGCAAATTTGAAAGATGCAGCTTTAGGTTTCGGTTTCATATCGATATGAAGAAGTTGAAAGGAGTTATGGCGAAAAAAGAAAAAATAAAACACTTTTTGGGCCTACAGCTTGGGTCTTGGCCCAGTTTGGCCCAAAACTTAATCAGGTGATCAGGACGTCATAGCCCATAATCCCTGTGATTTTACTTAAAATCGCACCTGTAGTTATGGCATAAAGTTGTTACCAGACATACAAACAAACAAACCGAGTGAAAACAATAGCCTTCCCCAAGCCCCTTCGGGACAAGGACGGGTAATAAATTCTCTGTCTTCCTCATCATCGCTGTTTCCAACAACCGCACTGTATTATGAGAACACTACAGTGCACATGCAGTTTCATTCGTAGAAAAGGGTGAACTTTATACTGTTCCATTTTTGGCATGCACATTGTTACGAGCGAGCAAGCAGTGCGAACAAAGAGATGTTTACTCTACTGTACGTTCAGCTGAGTAATGAGCAGCCTGACATGACACAGCCTGATCGCGATGGTTTTCAGAGGCTAATAAATTTTCCAATCTATGAGACAGAGAAGAGATTCAGCAGGTACTAGATACATTCAATGAATTTTGTTTTTAGCCGTATATTTACTAATGAGCCGCCACCAAAAAAATTGTAATCCCAGCTTTCCTAGGGAGTGTACTAAGGACTTCAAATGACATGCTCTACTATGAAATAGAATTTTAAAAATATTTCCTGTTGTAATACTATGTTTTTTGCATGAATTCTAACAATTAAGTATCGGATATTACGCTCATAATTTTACATAAACGTTTTTCCTATGTTAGGGGATGAAGTAAGCAAAGGTAATTGCCCCATTTGTGGGTTTTATCATTCGATCAATAGCCAAGCGTTTACCGACGCAGTTCGTTGACACGGCATGTGGAGAGTAGAGAACTGAACATTGCGCGTGTGATAAAGTTACAGCGCCTTGTTATATGCACATCCAGTAAGAAAACGTGAGAGAGAGAGAAAACGTGAGGCAGTAAATATTTTAGCTCAGTTATTCTTCTATTATTGTTCAACTACCTCACCAGAAATGTCGAAAGTTTACACCATGATGAAATTATGATAATAGGCATATGTACAGTTGGGCAAGAAGTGCGAAAATATACTGTGGTATATGGAGACATCTGGCAGTTCCCTGAAGTAAGCTCTCGTATCTTTATGAATGAACCACTCAAAACCTGGAGCCTGTGTCAGGTGGAACGTGATTGGTTGAACTTTGGGTTGTGGTGAAACAAATATTTTCATCGTGCTATACGTCAATGAAGGTTAATAAGTAGAAGGAAACAGTTTATAGAATACTACAGTATCTAATGAACAAACGTGGAGTATAATAAAGTAATAAGTGTTACTAATCTGTAAAACGGAACTGGCAACATAATACAGAAGGGCGACACGTCAGCTGTTAGTTCGTTTATTCATGATCTTCGAGGCTGCTGAAACGAAGTCTAGTGAATCAGACTAATAAATATTGACCTCTAACGAAGAGAACAAGCAAAAATTTCTTTAACGAATCTAACACTGATATTATTTTTCATCAATATTTTGGGTTATTCTCCTCTATGAAATGTGATATCTATTAAAATGCATAGGCAGTAAATTAATACTAAACTATTTGTTGCCTTAATATACCTTTTATACATCATTTCAGTGTAATATATAGAAATAGGAAGAGAAAAGACTGCACTAGGTCAGAAAGACCTTCTAGCACAAGGGAGAAAGAAATGGGGAGAAGGGACAGCAAGCACTATGGAAAAAGAAGGAAAGGACAGTTGAAGAGCTGAAAGGGATTGACTCGGGACCAAAGGGGTGCCCAAACCCTTTTCGTATCGCCTACATCTCTGCGGGCAATACCCCCTTATGGGGTTCATCTCATGAAATGCACTGCATTAGTAGAGCAAAAATATATTCATATAATCAGTAATATTCATATATATTGAAACGGCTACCTTCAAATTCTTCCCAGCAGCTCCACTTAATTACTTGCACGCCCATGAGGTCCATACAGCATTGTTTTGTAAAATCGAACAAGACTAAGTAACCAAATATCCAGTTTTAATTTGGAACACCTAGCCAACACCAGTCCCTCTTCCACAATGTTTACAGGAGAGGGTAGGCAAGAGAGCGATGAAGACAGTGAAACAAAGAGGTTACCAAATGGGTAACTAGCGTCAATTAACACTGGCAGCTGTGGGGGTGGTCCCTCATTTGAATACGTAATTATATTGCTTGACGCTAGTCAATCCCCTCACTGAAGTTGTTAAACCCAGTCCACACTATCGGGCAGTGACTGGCGGACTGTGCCCTCATCGGGCTCAGTCTGTTGGGCATGACTGTGATGTTGTCCACACTGCTGAGCAGCTGGTCAGGCGGTAGTCAGCCGGTAGTCAGTAGGTGGTCGGCAGTGCTTGAGTGCGGTATCACCATGTGAAACCGTTTAAAAAGGAAAAAAAAAAAACTTAGTATAGCATATTAATTGTTGCAGTTGTCTATCTATCCATAGCCCGACGCCCTAATCCTGCAAAGGGTGGCCGCAGACAAAACGCCTCCAAGTCGCTCAGTCACTCACCATTTGACTGCCCTCCCCCCAATTTACTTCCCTCTCCTTCATATACTTCTCAACTCCATCCCTCCACCTCATTCTCGGTCTCCCTCTCCCTCCCACCACTTCACCTACATACACCCTCTTAGTCAGTCTTTCATTTTCCATTCTCTCCACATGTCCAAACCACCTCAGTGTATTTTTCCCGGTTTTCTCAATCAAATCCACACCCACCCCGCAACCTTTCACTTCTTCATTCGTCAACCTGTCCCCCCATGTCACTCCACATGCTCCTCTCAGGTAACTCATTTCCACTGCTGTCACTCTTGACTTGTTCCCCTCTCGCAAGGTCCCTGCCTCGCTTCCATACGTCAGGGTAGGGATCACAATACTATCATCCAGTGACTTCTTAACATCCATGCACACCTCCCTATTTTTCATCACCACTTTCAGTGAACCAACAACCTTACCTCCCTGCTGTACCATCTCAAGCACTTCATCCCCCAAACTTCCATCCTTACTCATCTCACTACCCAAGTACTTGAATGCACTCACATTCTCCATATCCTCACCATCCACCTTCACTCTGCACTCTGTGACTTCATTCCTCTCAAACACCATAACTTTACTCTTGTTTACATTAACTTTCAGATTCCTCTTCTTACACACTGTCCCAGATTCATTCACAAAACCTTGCAACTCCCATTCATCTTCACTCAACAATACAGTATCATCAGCAAACGGCAACTCCGGAATCTTCCACACCTCACCCTCATTCATTAAAGCCATCCACACATCCACTGCCCAACCTTGCACCTCCTTTACAACCCCATCCATGACTATACTAAACAGCCATGGAGACATCACACATCCCTGTTTCAGTCCCACATTTAGATAAAAAAAACTCACTCTGCAGTTGTAAAAAAGAAAAGAAAGCAGTGCAGAAAAACACTTTGGTTAAAAAGCCACGTGTAATGTTTTGAGGAAGGCAGGGTCCTCGGCCTATGCTTGGAGCCAAACCACCGGGAAATGTTTGGTGATTCTGCTCAACTACAGGTACTGGCTGTCTGCTGGTTTGCCCCTCAAAGTTGCCACAAAGTGCTATATGACGGGCTAATTACCTTGGATTCCTGACGTGGCTCAGTGAGATAACATAAGATCGTTGACTCGATTTCATTGTTATCGCGTTTCGAACTAATAATTACCAGAACCAACATCCTGTGCTCCTGGTAACAACAGTTTCGTATTAATTTACTGCCTATGCATTTTAATAGATATGTGTTATAGAGGATAATAACCCAAGAAATTGATGAAATATAATAGCAATCTTAGATTCGTTAAAGAAAGCATTGTTGGTTCTCTTCGTTAAAGTCAACATCTATTAGTCTGATTCACTAGACTTGGTTTCAGCAGCTTCGAAGATCATGAATAAACGAAACTACGAGCTGGCGTGCTGCCCTTCTGTTTTATGTTGCCAGTTACGTTTTACAGTTTCGTAACGATTATTGCTCTATTTTACTCCTCCTTTGTTCATTAAATACTGTAGTACGGTATTCTCTATAAACTGTTTCCTGCCACTTAATAGTTATTAACCTTCGATGACGTATAACATGATGAAAATATTTACGTCACCACCACCCAAAAGCTCAGCCAATCACGTTCCACCAGACAGGCTCTGGGTTTTCAGTGATTCATTCATATAGATACGAGGGCTTACAACAGGGAACTGCCAGACGTCTCCATATACCCAATACTTTTTCTCACTTTCTACTTGCCCAACTGTACAGCTCCCACCACTCCCGCGTGCTACAGGGGTACGAGGGTTTGAAGAGATGTGGCACCACTGTGATTACTTCGAAACAGTTCACGTGAGTGAAGAGTAACCTCGATATAGTTCCGTAAAAGAAAGGTGTTTGTTGTATGTAAGCTCCATTTCGCAAGGTTGACATTTCAGTCCGAATTATTGGTATAATTTACATTGTTCTACCTAAGGACAATAATCGCCCATATATGACGTATTATGACTGTCCACAGTTTTGAGGTGAACTGACGTGTAATGGAGGGTGGGAGGGGAGGGAGGGTGTTCCCCAACCCCACCTTGGGTAGGAGGGAGGATCCCCCACATGGAGTCAGAGAGGGAGGGGGCAGTACTGTAAGCTTCACACATGACACGGTGAGACTAGACCACATGTGCTTCATTACTTTCAGTACGGAAACTCAGCAATACCAAACAATCGTAAAATAATGAGTTAATTCACGAACTATGTTTCTTTGAGGAATATATGATGATAAACAGAGAAAACTATATGTTTCAGTTTATGTATTAGGGAAATATTACGCTGTATGATCATAAACTGTGGGTGAAACCATGCCCATGACTTGAGAAGAAACTGCTCCAAACTGAGACTTGTGGATGGCAGCCTTCAGAGATCAAGGTCAACCCACTCTAGTAATGTTAATCTTATCTTTATAATTATATAACATCTTAGGCTAAAAGACTAAATAACATTGTGATCCTAGCATTAACACCTACACTGAGACAAAAATTGATAATGGAGTTATATTGATGAATACCTACAGTAATGAAGGACTATGATACACCAAATGAATGTGGTTTTATATATATATATATATATATATATATATATATATATATATATATATATATATATATATATATATATATATATATATATATATATATATATGTATATATATATATATATAAAATGTGTGTGTGTGAGAGAGACAGACAGACAGACAGACAGATAGACAGACAGACAGAGAGATTCACTCTTTGCCTATAACCATATTAGCCAAAAACTGATAGTGTGATTCAACTTGTTAAGATTGTTTAGGCTAAATTTTCAAACCATGTTTCCATCACCATCATTACCACCACCACCACCACCTCTCATTCCATGACAAGCATAGTTTCTGGTAGTCTATAATGTCCGTATAGGACTATGCATTAAAGTGACACGATATTAATTGTTTATAAATAATACTGAGCAAAGTGTTTTCAATTTTATATTGTATAGTAAAAAGTGTCAAGATGTTGCTGAAGGTCTTGGCTATACCAGTGTTTCGGACGCTATATTAGTCCGATTCGTTTCTTCTGTCAAATTGATTATTTATTGAGTGAAATCCATTTTAACTTTGGCAGAAAGAGGGAATAAACTCGATTTTTTTTTTTCAGTCCTCTAATACATGCTAATTATTCCTAATCGCACTGTAGCTGGGTATAGAGACCATCTAATCACATTGATCTTGTTAGTTCTGCACCCAGTCACACTTAAGAAGGTAGGGCAGCCAATCATGATTTAACCCCGGTTTATTCACCTCGCCGGTGAGGATGCTATATCCGCTTTTGCCTTATAGTCTGCCAGAAACTAAGCTTGTCATGGAAAGAGAGGTGGTGGTGGTGGTGATGGTGGTGGGAACATGGTTCGAAAATTTTGCCTAAACAATCTTTAGCTGAATCACGCTATCAGTTTTGGGCTAATGATATAGGCAAAGAGTGAAACTCACTCTCTCTCTCTCTCTCTCTCACACACACACACACACACACACTCACATTATATAGATAGATAGATTTTATATATATATATATATATATATATATATATATATATATATATATATATATATATATATATATATATATATATGTATATGTATATATATATATATATATATATATATATATATATATATATATATATATATATATATATATATATATATATATATACTGTATATATATATATATATATATATATATATATATATATATATATATATATATATATATATATATATATATATATATATATATATAGGTATATATATAGTATATGTATATGTATATATGTATATGTATATATATATATATATATATATATATATATATATATATATATATATATATATATATATATATATATATATATATATATATATATATATATATATATAAAACCACATTCATTTGGTGTATCATAACCCTTCATTACTGTAGGTATTCATCAATTTAACTCCATTATCAATTTTTGTCTCAGTGTAGGTGTTAATGCTAAGATCACAATGTTATTTAGTCTTTTAGCCTAAGATGTTATAATCATTATAAAGATAAGATTAACATTACTAGAGTGGGTTGACCTTGATCTCTGAAGGCTGCCATCCACAAGTCTCAGTCTGGATTAGTGTCTTCTCAAGTCATGGGCATGGTTTCACCCACAGTTTATGATCATACAGCGTAATGTTTCTTTAATACATAAACTGAAACATGTAGTTTTCTCTGTTTATCACGATATATTCCTCACATAAACATAGTTCATGAAGTTATTATTTTACGATTGTTCAGTATTGCTGAGTTTCCGTATCGAGGGTAATGAAGCACACTTGTTCTCGTCTCACCTTGTCATCCATCCATCCATCATCCAATCCTATGTTGCCCCATGAGAAGCGCAGGAATCTGGGGTAGGCAAGTTGGTGCTGACATTTAAGATGAGAGTGACCAGCCTCACTCATCCCTGGGTCACATTATGTGAGCAATAACCCCAACTATCCCTTGGATATAACCTTTCACCAGCTCAATCCGATTGGAGCGTCACAATAACTCACTAAACCACCAGGTGCCATAATTTGGTTATATGGTTACCACCGGGCATAGTAAATGGTTTCCTAGTGAACAGGAAACCATTCGGCTTGTCATTCAGTGTAAAGTCACCCATGGGCAGAAGGAACAGGAAAGAATGAAGGACCTGTAGGCATAAGCACGAGGAAAGAATGAAGTAAAGAAAGACAGAAGAGGAAGGAAGGAAGGGAAGGAGGAGAGGAAAGGGCAGACACCCAAGAGCAGCACTACATCGAGTGAATGGATGGTGAGCGCTTCCACCTACCACCAATATATATATATATATATATATATATATATATATATATATATATATATTTATAGACAGTAATCCCTGTACTATCCGGATGCCCACTTTCCGGACATCCCCACTTACCGGACATAATTGTCCCGGGATCCAATATTCCCAAAATGGTCCCAAAACCGCAAAAAATTTGAAA
Source organism: Coenobita brevimanus (assembly GCF_032717465.1). Lineage (NCBI taxonomy): Eukaryota > Metazoa > Arthropoda > Malacostraca > Decapoda > Coenobitidae > Coenobita > Coenobita brevimanus. The sequence goes on from NC_137058.1 coordinate 17,653,508, forward strand.
AAAATCCAACTTTTTCCCCGCCCGGAATTTGAACTTGACGTGCGCAGCACGGGACAGCTTTGTTTTGGTGCGTCATTCCTCTGACATCCACTAGAGTGCCCCCGAATCCTCCCCACTTTCTGCCCGTCTCTTGTCGTGAGTGTACACTCATCGTCATGGCTGCCCACGTGCTCGCTTTTGTGGCGATGACTTACCTGCTGCAGGCTCTCCTGCTGCTTTCTTGCCTCTCCTTCGTGTGTGTGATGATGGCCCCACCGCCTGAGAAGAGGAAGAGAGTGGTTTTGACTCTGGAGAAGAAGAGGGAGATATTGGAGAAAGTAGATGCGGGATGGTCTTCATCACGCATCCTTCGTGAGTTCAACCTGGCCCGATCTACTTTGTTTGATATCAAGAGATCCAGAGACAAACTCATGCAGTACATGGCTGACTTCTCGTCGAAAACCAAACGCAACATGAAGAGGAAGATGATGTTTACTCCCAAGTTTCCTGAAGTCGACTGCTCTACGTTGTTTTGGTATCGACAGCAACGTGCTGCTGGTGTGATGGTACGTGGTACGGAGCTGAAGGCTGCTGCTGAGAATTTCGCAAGGCTTCACGACACCCTAGACTTCAAGGCATCCGAGGGTTGGCTCTTTGCGTCCAAGTTACGACATGGCCTTACCAACCGTAAGTTTCATGGCGAAGCATTGGATGCTAACGAGGATGGAGTAGAGGAGTTTAGCACAAGGTGAAGGGCTTGATCGACAGGGAGAACCTCACTCTCGGTCAAGTCTACAACGCTGACGAAACTGGTTTATTCTATTGTTCTTTGCCTACGAACACTCTAGTCAAGGAGACGGAGAAGCGTGTACCTGGCCGCAAGCTCTTCAAGCAAAGGATATCTGCTTTGTGTTGTGCTAATGCTAACAGCATGCACCGGCTTAAGCCCGTTATTGTTGGCCGTGGAAAGCAGCCTCAGTGTCTTTGTGGGGTGATGGATGTCCTTCCTGTCGTCTGGTACCATTCCTTGAAGGCATGGTTCACAGCCCAGATCTTCAAAGACTGGTTCCACAGCCATTTCGTCAAGGAGGTCATATATTACCAGACAGAGAAACTGGGAATCCCACATGACCAGGTAAATGCCCTCCTTCTCCTCGACAATGCACCTGCCCACCCATGCGACAAGGACTTGGTGGCTGAGAATGGCCGCATTAGGTGCATGTTTCTGCCACCTAATACTACTGCTCTCATCCAACCAATGGACCAAGGAGTGATCGTGGCAATGAAGCAGCTATACCGACGGAAGTTCCTGGATGAGGTGATGGTTGTTCTTGAGGACGAGGATGAGCGCAGGGAGGGACGGGACACGCAAGGCCAGTGGACTTTGAAAACCTTCACCGCTACAACATCAAGTCTACCATTTACAACTGGGCCAGTACATGGAAGGAACTCCCTGTCAAGACTCTAGAAAATGGTTCGTCTCGTCTGCTTCTCACAACGGATGTGGAGCATGATTTCCTAGGTTTCAACGTGGATGACTTCCATGCACGTCTACATGCGCATGTGGACGATGTTGATGTGGATGAAGTGCATGAGTGGTTGGATGACGACGAGGGCGATCCTGGGTATCAGACCCTGTCTGATATCGAGATCACATCTTCAGTTGCAGGTGTCAGTACCTAGCTTGAAGATTCCGACGAGGACGGCGACGATGATCCGGATTCCTCTCAGCATGACACTACTCCAGTCATCCCCAAGCTGAGTGCACTCGAGGAACACCTAGAGTTCGTTCTGGACTACCTGGAACACCCGGACTGCGATAGGGAGATAGGGCCCTTGGGACTTATGGAGGAAGTGCGATCTTTCAGGCAGTGCATCATTAATCGTCAGAATCGTCGTTCCTTGCGTCAATCAACGATTGACAGCTTTTTCAGGCCCGTGATCCCCGTGTGCCCAGCCCTGGCTCCACTCCGTTGCCCCCCCAAGACAGGCCCTCATGCTCCGAGCCACAGCCCAGCATATCAGCCACGGTGGAGTCACTGCTTGACATGAGTTTGAGCCTATCTTCAGAGTCGTCTGCAGTGGGTACACCATCACCACGACCCAGCGACGCACCCCTAGGTCACCTCCCTGTGCTACTTTCAGACTCTGACAATGATTAAACGGCAAGAACTTCTCCACTAGACCACACGGGAATTTAGTGTTGTGCAGTGAAAGAAAAACAGTGCATACAGTATTGTTAAGAAATTAGAAATCTGAGTGAAAAGACAAAGAATGTTTGGACTAAATTTAAAGTAAATTAACTTGAGTGTGTTTTGTTTAGAAAATGGTTTTATGAGTGGAAAGACTTAAAGTGCGAGTGCAACACTTATTTAGTTACAATGGAGCATTAGTATGACAAGAGTGCGCAGTGTAAAGAGAATGGACTTCTAAGTGTGAATGACTAAGTTAAGTGCAAGACTTCATCAACAGTGTACTGCAAGTGCTTCAAGGAAATCCTTCTTACTGTCAGAGTCTGAGAGGAGGCTGTTATTCATCAAGATGGCCAGGGACTTGCTATAAGTACCCAGAATGTTTCATACTGTATTGTACTGTATTTTCCATACTGCACTTACCTCTAACACCTCATTTCACTCTTTTATGTCCCTTATTGGTGTGAATAGTGTCTTAGGTGCTATGCATGTGCAGTAGGGAGGTGTTTCTCTGAGTTAGGCTAGGTTAGGGTCCATAACTACCAGTCCAGGAGCCAGGGACTTGTAAGTGCCCAGAATGTTTATTATTGTATAAACCTACCTCAAAAACCTCATTTTATGTTTTTTTATATCCCTTATTGGTGTGATTTGGGCCTTAAATAGGTGCTATGCATGTGCAGAGGGAGTTGTATAGGTGTTTTTCTGAGTTAGGGTCCATAAGTACAAGTCCAGGAGGCTGGTGCCCACTATCCGGACAGGACCACTTTCTGGACATGCCTTTGGCTCTATTACGTCGGATAGTGGAGGAATTATATATATATATATATATTTTTTTTTCTGTTGATCTTTTCGAGTTTTCTTACACATTGTTTTACACTATGATTCAGGTTGTAGATAATATGTCCAAAATCCATGTCGTAACTATATTTTATTAATTATTTATTTTCATTTTTTGTAGGACGTTTCGTGTATCCTTACACATCATCAGCGACTGTAATATAGATACAATACACTATAAAACATGACATATACAACATAAAACCTATACAATATATTTACTGAAATGTACAACAACGACTAATAAAAGTGTAGAGTTACAAGAGTATGGATAAAAAGAGACAAACCCTTTAGGTGAAGTCAAGTATGAGCTACAGTTAAAAGTGTATGGATAAAAGAGACAAACCTTATAGGTGTAGTCAGCTATGAGCTACGTGGTTGACTGCGAAGGTTGTATGGATGAGTGGGTGTTTGTGGCTGTGTAGTGTTGCCAGTTGTGTTATTGTGTGTGTAATGCTCATTTGTAATTGTCGCTGCTTGTGGTCGGGCCTTTGTGTATTTAAACAGTTTGAGGGTACGATCTAGTCCGGTAGTTTGGTTGTTTATGGCCGGCGTGTTTTCACGTATGAGAAGTGCTTCTGCCAGTTGTAGTCTAATGTGGTCATGACATTTTTTTATTATATTAGTATTTTCTATTAGAACTTGTCTGTTTATTGATGTGTGATGTTGAGTCATATGATCTTTTATAGAACCGGATTGTAGGTGCATGGTTAAACGTCTGCTTAGTGTGGTTGTGGTCATACCAATATATTTCATGTGACGAAGTTTACAACCTTCGTGTGGGCAAGTGAATTCATAAACTACATTGGTATGTTGAAGTTTGTTGGTTTGTTGAGCTGTGTTGTTTTTCATAATCATGTTGCTAACTTTCATGTTTTTATAGTAAATAATTAAACTGAGCTTGTCTGAGGGGATAACACATGATGTGTTACGTGTCACAATCTCTCTAAGCACACGTTCATCCGTTTTATAAGCAGGGGACATCTGATTACCATAATACACATTGTGGGTAACAGTATGGGGAAGCGGTTGGACATTTGTGGTTGAGACTTGTTTTGAAATAAATTGACATATTTCTCTGTCAACTATTTGATTGGAATAACCATTGTTAATTAAGATCTGCTTTAATTTAGTTACTTCTGAGTGGAAGAGTTCCCACGATGAGCAGTTCCTATGAGCACGACGTAAGTATGACCTGATAACTGACATTTGGTACCGCTGCGGACACTCACTCACCGCATTAAGGCATCTACCCAAGTCCGTAGCTTTACGATATACGGAGGTTTTATAGTTACCATTCTCCTCTTCTATTAATACATCAAGAAAAGGGATTTTGTTGTTTGCACTTATCTCATAAGTAAATTTTAATATTGAGTTATGTTCCATGGCAGTTCTTAGTTGTTTAAGGTGGTTTTCGTCTCTAACGACCACATAGATATCATCAACATAGCGACAATACGTGGTTGGACGCAGGTTGGTATCTTCTAACACTTTGTTTTCTAGGTGACACATGTAAAAGGCAGCAAATGTTGGGCCCAGGGGTGAACCCATGCTGACTCCGTTAACCTGCTGATACAGCTTACCGTCTGGGCTGCGAAAGGGAGCTTCGGTGGTGCATGCTCTCAGTAATGTTTCCAAGTTGTGGGTTGAGATCTTAGGTGGGCACAGGGTTGGGTGGTGATACACATTTTCTAAAATTATCTGTATAGTTTGGTCTACTGGTACGTTAATGAAGAGGCTTTCAACATCTAACAAAGCCAAGAGTCCGCTGGGTCGAGTAGAGCGGATAATGTCTATGAACTGGTCTGTGGACTTCAGGGAAAACTTCGCTGGAATGTATGGTGTAATGATTTGATTTACTTGTCTCGCTGTTGTATACGTTGGTGTGGTTACCTGGGAGATGATGGGACGGAGTGGGTTGTTGGTTTTATGGGTTTTTACATTCCCGTAGATGTACCCTGGAGCATACTGTCCAACTATGGGGGTGAGGTGTGGTGAGTCTCGGCATGCGTTGTTTGCAGTAATAACTCGATTGATTTTCTTCTTGAGAGTTTCTGTTGGATTATGGTAATCAGATGTCCCCTGCTTATAAAACGGATGAACGTGTACTTAGAGAGATTGTGACACGTAACACATCATGTGTTATCCCCTCAGACAAGCTCAGTTTAATTATTTACTATAAAAACATGAAAGTTAGCAACATGATTATGAAAAACAACACAGTTCAACAAACCAACAAACTTCAACATACCAATGTAGTTTATGAATTCACTTGCCCACACGAAGGTTGTAAACTTCGTCACATGAAATATATTGGTATGACCACAACCACACTAAGCAGACGTTTAACCATGCACCTACAATCCGGTTCTATAAAAGATCATATGACTCAACATCACACATCAATAAACAGACAAGTTCTAATAGAAAATACTAATATAATAAAAAAATGTCATGACCACATTAGACTACAACTGGCAGAAGCACTTCTCATACGTGAAAACACGCCGGCCATAAACAACCAAACTACCGGACTAGATCGTACCCTCAAACTGTTTAAATACACAAAGGCCCGACCACAAGCAGCGACAATTACAAATGAACATTACACACACAATAACACAACTGGCAACACTACACAGCCACAAACACCCACTCATCCATACAACCTTCGCAGTCAACCACGTAGCTCATAGCTGACTACACCTATAAGGTTTGTCTCTTTTATCCATACACTTTTAACTGTAGCTCATACTTGACTTCACCTAAAGGGTTTGTCTCTTTTATCCATACTCTTGTAACTCTACACTTTTATTAGTCGTTGTTGTACATTTCAGTATATATATTGTATAGGTTTTATGTTGTATATGTCATGTTTTATAGTGTATTGTATCTATATTACAGTCGCTGATGATGTGTAAGGATACACGAAACGTCCTACAAAAAATGAAAATAAATAATTAATAAAATATAGTTACGACATGGATTTTGGACATATTATCTACAACCTGAATCATAGTGTAAAACAATGTGTAAGAAAACTCGAAAAGATCAACAGAAAAATAGTGAACAATGGCTACGCCTTGGTCTTTAATGATTTTTGTATAAAAGAAAACATTCTGCCTAAATATACTAATATATTTATATATATATATATATATATATATATATATATATATATATATATATATATATATATATATATATATATACAGTATATACAAAGAGAGAGAGAGAGAGAGAGAGAGAGAGAGAGAGAGAGAGAGAGAGACCTCCATTTTTTAAATGACAAGACCAATCACTTTGGCTTTTTCACAAAGGAATTTCATTCTCACTGGGCCTGGAGCACAGTAGATATTGTCCAAGAAAGGTGTAAAAGGTGGGAAATGTGTTAATTTTTACAGCTTTGATTCGATTTATATATAACTTTGTAGAACGGTAAAGGACAACAAATGAGTGTTGTGTGTCAATATTAAGAACGATCAGTCAGAATCAAAAGTTAGTGGAATATTGTCAACTTTCCTCCTTTTCATTCAGAAAAGTTTTTATTCGTTTTGTATTGAAGCTGCTGGAATGATTTAGGGTCAGACATAGCTTTTTTGTGTGTGTGTGTGTGTGTGTGTGTGCGTAGGGGTTCACAGATGAACCCCTCCACTCAATGATGAAATTTTTCCAGTTGAGAAGAATCGGCCAAAGGTCATGATCACAGAGGTAAATCATATGATCAGTCCAGACCGATCGCAAGGCATGGGTTTTAAGTTACCTCAGTGCTCCTCCTCGTTATTACCTCCAGATGATTTTTTTATTTTAAGAGAGTATTCTCTGCTACGATGCTTTCAGGTGGAATGACTTACATAATACCTCGATTCTGTCTCACAAAGAGACTTTTAAAAATCAGTAAAACAACTGCAAATTTTTTAACATAAAGTGTATGAAGATACAGGGATGGCAATGCGCCAAAAACCATTGGAACAAGCCAAGGCAGAAATGTTACACGTAATCCCATTTCTACCTTAGTTTTTCTTTCTATTTGAGCACTTGCCTTTTTGGTGTAGCATAAGTGCACCAGACAGGCGTCACTGTAGTGGTATAAGCCAACCATGCACTGCACAAAAATATGAAAATATATGTAAGAACGTTATTAAATATCGTTTTACTCTCTCAACCTTGTTTTAGTGGGGTTTGGCGCACTGCCATCCCTACATCTTCATACATTCTATTAAATGTTTACATACTTGCCGCATAAAACGCTCTTTAGTTCCTCAACATATGTATAATGGGTTCCAAATTTCGTTCCCAAAGGCCCAGCAGCTATGCTATGTACACCCTCTCAAAAAATTTTTGGCACCCTTGGCTCTGATACCCTTCGCAACGATCACTGTTACAGACGGCGTGAATACGTAGTGTGTTTGGTACCCTGTATCTCGCTTCCTCTCCCACAGGATTTCATCATTACCAGACGAATTAACACACACCCGCAACACAGATTCAGAATGTCTCTTGTGGTGTGGCACAATGTATCGTGTCGTAAGAGTGCCGAAAATTTTTGTATAGCCTGTACCACGCACGTTCACATGTCACCACTTTGATGCTAACACCCACTGTCCATATATGCCAGGACTGTCTCATACATGACTGTTGGTATTAGCGGGGATGTTGTTACGACATGTTGGTGGGCCACATGGTAGATCAGTAGTGCCTGTTTTAACGAAATTCAGATTCTTAAACCGTACCCTGCTTCAACCGGGATCGAACTCGCGTCAGGTAGGATAACAGATCACCTAATTACCGACTTGGTCACGGTAAACTGGAGCAACGGGAATTCATTGCACATCAGTCACGCTACAGAGGAATGTAAATTGGAAAATTAGGTGATTAGAATCGATTCGCTGCACCAATTTTGTTTCGTTCCCTGAGGCATAGAAGTCAGGCCTGGAGTCAAGACAGGGTATGGAGAGAAGGCAATCAGGAAGGAAAGGATTTAGTACATATTTCACTGTTTTAGTGGTTATGTTTTTGTCACTGTGACCTTGTGTTATATAACTATCCACGTCGACTAGCTTCATTTGTTGCAAGTGAAATATAGGGCTAATCCTGAAGTAGATTACTTTTTTTTTTTTATAAATATCATGAACACATCTACTGTACATATATGTAGGTAATGTAAGGATGCCAAGAAAATGAAGAGAATAATGGAAACGTTTTCAGTCACTAAGTTATGGGGGTACCCTTAAACTAAGTAACATTATATCAGCAAGGTTAAAATATTAAGATATCATCAGACTGATTATCACAACGGCCACAGTTATGTCCAGGGAAAAGAGAGAGGGTAAGTAAAGTTGCAAGATGAAAAACGAAAAAGCGAACAAATATCCTGTTGTGACGAGAACGGCATGCAGGGAATATTATTATGCAAATAGGGAAGGTCTGAGTGCAAATAGGGATAGTTATAGCGTAAATATGAAGGATCATAATGGAAGCAGGGAAAACTATAAGAAAACAGTAGAAAAAATTGGGAAAATAATAGGAAACTGCCACAAACGCCCATCACCGTCTACACCACCTCATGGTCATCTTCCAACCCATTTATTTTCCCGCACGGGTCTATTTTCACCTCAAGAAAGCATTTTCCTCTATAGACCCGATTCCCCCTTAGGCCTTTTTCTGCCACTGGACCAATTTCTCTTCGGGGACGTGTTTTCCCCATGGACCTCTGGTAATTTCTTTTGGACTTCTTTCCTGTCATGAATCTATATTTTCCCATGGATCGTATTTTCCCCATATACCTACAAGATTATACATAATGAACCTACTTTCCTTTCCTTTTTCATTAACCCCTTTAACCTAATGGGGCTCCCCCCCCATCATAAACATATTTCACCATGTATTTACCTTCCCAATCAACGTACTAATTGTTTCCCCCACATACCTGTTTCTACATTACATCTATTTTTCCCCATAAACCTAATTTACCCTTGAATCTTTTTACTCTCCAAGGACCTCATTTCCCTCCAGTTACTTATATTCCCCAAAGACCTCTTTCCCCGTGGTCTTATTTTCCTGCCACAGATCTCTTTTCTTCACTGACCTTTTCCCTTATGGATCTATTTTCTTTATGGACAACTTTTCTCCCAACTGAGGAATACATTGACCTATTTTGTCTTGCTTACCTATTTCCTCCATTCAACTTTGTTACCAACTCCATTTATGTTTATACCTGGGCCCATTTTCCGCATCGCTAACTCCTCCTTACGGACCTAGTTACACGATGTTTTTATCTATCTATAGCGAGACACCTTGATCCCGTAAGGGGTGGTCACAAACAAATCACCTCCATGTCGCCTTGTCTTCTGCAATTTTGGTGCCCTCCAAGTTTCACCCCCCTCTCTCAAACACTTCACTCCATCCTTCCATCTCATCCTCGGTCTCCCTCTCCCTCCGTCCAACTCACTCACATACACTCCCTTCGTTGGCCTCTCACTTTCTATCCTCTCCACTTGGCCAAACCACCTCCATATAATTCTCCGAACGCTTTCAGTCATGTCCACATCTTTAATACTGTACAATGCTCTTTCACTGCCTCATGTGTCAGTCTGTCTCTCCATGTAACTCCACATACTCCCGTCAAATAATTTATTTTCACTGCTCTCATTCTTGATTTGTGTCCTTGCAACAAGGTCCAAGCTTCACTTCCATGTGTTTGACTGGGTATCACAATGCTATCACGCAGGGACTCTTTTACATCCATGCTCACTTAACTATCTCTTATCACTGCCTTCAATGGAACAGCAATCTTTCTTCCCTGTTGTACCTTTTCAAGCACTTCTTCCTCTAAACTTACATCCTTTCTCATCACATTACCCAGGTGTTTAAATGCACTCACATTTTCCATCTCCTCACTATCCAGCCTTACATTGCAGTCAGTGACTTCTGTCACGAGTCGGCGCGATTTTATATCTAAATAAGCTTGTGACATTAACTTTGGGCAGTGGTGAAGTGCGTGCAGACCTGACATCTCTCCTGTTGGCCCCACAGGACACATCATGTCCAGGGCCTGTACATACATATGTACCGTAAGTTAAGGGGGAAGTTCGAGAACCCCGCAGAGACAGTCCGAGGCTGTGTATGAATTACCTTGTGGAACGTCTCGAGCTATGGGCCTCTCAGAGGATTCCCGAGAATGCACATTATCCACATGAGAGTTCACACTCATGGTGGGTGTTAAAACGTGACCTGCCTGAGACTGCGTAGCGATTCTCAGCTTCCTGTCATTAATCATAAATGTAGAGTTAGTTAACCAGTAAACTGGGTTCCATTAGCGAATCGCAGTGTTTGATGTCCTGCACAGACGCCCAGTCTTTTTGCTCATGACCACATTCCCTGGTTAATTTAGCGAATTGCAGCGTTTGATGTCTTGCACAAACGCCCAGTCTTTTTGCTAATTAAGTTTAGGGTTTAACCAGTAAACTGGGTTCCATTAGCAAATCGCAGCGTTTGATGTCCTGCACAGACGCCCAGTCTTTTCACTCATGACCACGTTCCCTGGTTAATTTAGCGAATTGCAGCATTTGATGTCCTGCACAAATGCCCAGTCTTTTCGCTAATTAGATATGGGGTTTAACCAGCAAACTGGGTCAGCGTTTGATGTCCTGCAGAAACGCCTTGACTACGTTTCCTGGTTAATAATGTAAATAGTGTACTTTTTGTAACATAAGTACTGATTGCTAGGCAGAGAGAGAGAAATGACACTTTTGATGCTCCACCTTGATTGCTTTTGCAGGTGCAGCTGGCGGGTGCAGCATTGCCGTGCAGAACAGCTGATCATCCCTGTCGCATGCTGCCGCCTCTTCTCTTCTACCTTGTCGTCATCATTAACTATTGATTTGCATTATGTAATTTTACACGTAGGTACAGTTACACCACAACTGTCATACCTACTCCATGTATTACATACATCACACTACATAACAATTAGTTGTTAATGTAAATGTAGCGAACTTTTCGCTCAGTTTGACCTGAATACAGTATTTTTCACTGTCATCATGGAGTTTTTCCCTCAAGCTTGCTTCTATTACTGTAAATACAAGGTTTTTTAGCTCACTGGTGACTGTGACTTTCTCCTGTAGCAGGATAGCACACACACTCCACAGTGTAATCTTGTGTGACTGAGTTAGGATTTATATTTATGTATATTGATTTTTTTTTTCTGAAGAAAAAAAAAATTGATTTTCATGGGGCGTAATGTCACGAGTCGGTGCGATTTTATATCTAAATAAGCTCATGACATTAACTTTGGTGGGAAAACGCGAACTCTAGTGGAATCCCAGTATATATTGCTCAGTTTAACTGCTACGTATTCACCCGGTCGGGAGTGTTTTCAGAACAATTTTTCACTGTGTCATAAATGATCGTTTTTGTGCGAGACATTAGCACTTCTCCTGAGCAATTTATTATGGACGTGTTTCGCTCATTCTAGCCATTAGCAATGCGGTTCGACACTCGCCTCTTTCTCACGATTTGAAGTCAGTCAAGATTTGTACACTGCGAAAGCAGGTAGTGTGTGTGGCAGTGTCCTTCCTCAACGACGCCTAGTTCCCACTGCCGCCATATTCCCACCTAGCGTGATTGGTGAGAGGCTTAGCGTGTGCAGTGTCCTTCCAGTAACGATGCCCAGTCATCCGCTTTGTCCACTTTTCTGACCAGTATTTTCTTTTAATTTTTTTTCTAGGTTTAAGAGTTAGCTTTTGAGTGAGCGAGTGAGTGTGATCTCATTATTTTGAATTCATTTTGAAATGTAACGTAAGTTTATTTTATTGTAATCAATAAATTTTACAGTTTTTTTCTTGAGCTTAATGTAATGTAAACTCGTGTTTTATTTTCCATATTAAGCTTATTTCACTTATAGCTCCTAGTTTGCATAAACGCTTTGCTATTCATAACTGGTACTTAGGCCAGTCCTTTTGTATTAGGGTTAAAATCCGTTGTGCCAACCAGGAGTTAATGCATCAGCAAGAATCTGTTATCATTAATAGCATTAGTTATTGATTGTCAGGGGTGAAGTCACTTTCTCCAGAGGCTAACAGTACTAACAAACAGCAATTGTGAGGAATTAATCTCTGCTGTGTAATGTTGAGAAAGTTCATAAATTCTCGTCCTTAGAGAATCGGCGAAGTAAGCTGGGATAAAGTAATCATTGCTTGATTTTCACAAGACAATTAATTGTTCTGTTCTCAGTATTATTGAAATATTATCCTTTAATATTGCATATACTTAAAAACCCCATGACAAATTCATTTCTCTCAAAGACAACAAATTTACTCTTCCCTACGTTTGCCTTATGATTCCGTTTCTTACAAACTCTTCCAGACTCACTCACCAAGCCTTGCAGTTCCCCTCTGTCCTCACTTAATACAGTATCATCTGCAGACAACAGAAGAGAAAGTTTCCAATCACTGCTGACTCTCATTAGGGCTGCTCCAATATACACTGCCCTACCTTATATCTCTTGAGTAACTCCATCCAAATACAAACTGTTCAACCATGGTAACACGACACATCCCTGTTTCAGTTCATAACTCAGATAGAACAATTCTCTCTGTTCACCATCCACACGCATTGCTGCCCGACTGCCCTCATTCATACTTTTCACGGCATTCAACAACTTCCCATGTACTCTATATATTTTATTAATATCTGCAGTCCTTGTTTATCCATTCTGTCATATTTTTCCTCCAAATCCATGAAGACAGCATACTTCTCTAGAAACTTTTACAAAACACCTTGGCATAAATATTTGATCTACACATCCTCTCCCTTTCCAAAATCTTCCTGTTCTTCTCTAACAATTTCTTCTGTTATTTCCTTAACCATATCAATAAGTATCGTGCAATAGACTTTTCCTATTGTACTAAGATCAATGACTTATGATTTCCATACACTTCCTTTTCTTTTCTTTTTTTCCTTTGTACAAGGGAATAATTATACCTGACTCCCAGTCCTCCAGGACTCTACCTTCCTCCCAGGCCCATCTGCACATCTTCCATATCCATTCTACTACTATCTCTCCCCCGTGCTTCAGCATTTCATCACATACTCCTTCAGTTCCTGAGGCTTCCCTCATTTTAACTTCTCCATTGCTTCTGCTGCTTATTCTACTGATCCCTTCCTCCCTTCTCATCTCCCTCCTTCCAACCATTCTTCAGCCACATATACTTGCATTACTTTCATTCTCTATGTTTAACAATTTCTTAACCCGTCACGTCCCGAGCCTTTCCGCACCTATGACATCCCCCAGTCCGGAGCCTTTTTGGAAAAATTTTTTTTCTTATGAAACTTCCGCTAAGGTCGAGAAACTATGGAAAATCTTGAAGAAAGTGGTCTCTGCGGTCTATAAGTGGTCTATACAGGTGCGGTTTCCCCCCGCAGGTATCGTATTCTGTAATGGGCTGGATATGCGTAAACGTTTTCTATGGTAAGAAGTAATGGGACAAACAACACACAACACCTCTACATTTATTGAATTTGTACTAATAAACAATAACAGTAACAATATAATGTATTTCAGACACATATATAGGAAAAATAAGCATTGTACCATCGCGCGAGCATAGCGAGTTAGGTCCGAGTCGTATCATGCTATCTGCTAATTTTCTGTTATGAGTCTACCGATCATTTTTTCTACTTGTATACTTCTGTTTCAACGACAGTTTACCAATTACAACTGTTTGTAAGTGATTTCAGATGTTTTCATTCATTTTGATGACATGCAGCATAAGTTTAGCGCACATCAGCTTAGTAAGCGCACTCGCTATGACTCGTATTTCAACATACCAAATTGTTTTATCACTTTCCAATTATTTTCCCATTTACATAGAACCTTTCCCCCACCACTGTGAAGGTTTTCAATTATTTTCATTCATTACGAGGGCATTTAGCGATATGCTAGCGCCTATTCACGTAGCAACCACGATCTCAAACACTCGTGTTTCATCATCTACTTTATTTATTCACTCCAATTATATTTTCCCACTTACATTACACACGTTTACACCCCTCCAATGCACTGTACATACTTACTGCCATTATTTATTCAAGTGAGCGTGAGAATATCGCCTGAAAATACCCTCGCAAGGAATGTTACGTCATACATAATACTCACACACTTATATACTAATTCACTCACACACTTATATACTAATTATTCACTTTATCACTTGCTGACTTTTATTTTGACTAATACGTGCCTTATTCATTCGACTAAGCGTCAGGAAATCTTATCTTTATAGACACGCTATGAATATTTGACTTAGGAAATACATCATCATATACAATAATTTGAACTTATATTATACCCGTAAGAATGTCACATAATAGAAAATTTATAATAAGGGGCCGTATTTATTGCACTGAGCGACAGAATATCGCATCAAACAACCCTCTCTATGTAAGTTTCAACTTAGGGCAGATTTATATACTTACACCCAATGTTTGCACTTATGTTCTACCCGTAGGCACTTTATACTAATATTTGGCGATCCACATGACTGATATTTTAACAGAGCGTCTGTCTGTCGCATTTACATCATAATTTCTGCGTCCTTTCGCAATCACACCATGCTAAAATTGCAGCAACGTGTGATACTCACTAAAACATGGGTGAATACACAGACCCACGTCACACTGCACGCACTCATAGCGGGTGTCCTTCCTCTGTGTCGTGAGTCTCACCTGGGAATGACTGCACACGTGACACCTGCGCTGGGGCCTAGGTCTGTTGGGCTGGGGCGGGATAGGAGTGGGGAAATGGCGGGCGGATATTCTCTGGGGAGTGTGGGTAATAGGGGCAGTGCAGGGGCGCTGTTGGGGCCTTTCAACAGCATATTTTGCAAAGATTTCTCGTGTGAGCTCCCTCACAAACCCTTCAAAGGTTTCCTGAACTCCTGTGGTCATGGCGTGAAGGTGGTGGCAATTCAGAGCAGTGATATCTAGCAAGTGAAAGAACAGTTTTTTATACCACTTCATCGTGGTCCTGGCACACTCTACCGTCGATATCATGGAGTCTGACTGGTCCACGAGGCGCATGTTTATATTATAGTCCATGACACATTCAGGTTTCCAAACACGACGCCTGCTCTCGCTATGGTAATCAACAGAATCAGTACGGTGCATCAAGGGGCGGTGAACCGTGGACAAGAGGCTTACTTCTCTGTTGTGGTTCCACATTGTTGCAAGGATGTTGTTTGCTTTGAAGAAGACAACCTCACTCCTTGCAAGTTTCCGCCCTACCTTGACCATGTGACGCCGGTTCACCTTTACGGTTCCACAGACTCCCGTTTCATGTGTGTGAAGATAACGAGCGAGAAGAGGGCTAGTGTACCAGTTGTCGAGATAGAGAACGTGACCACGATGAAGGTAGTCTTGTATCATCGTCTTTACCACTGCTCCTGAAAGTCCTATACTTCGATCTTCTATTATGTCTGCCTGTGCACTGGTGTACAAGACTATGTCTTGCACGTATCCAGTCCTACAGTCACACATAACAAAGATCTTGAACCCAAAACGGTGCCTTTTGCTGGGTATATACTGTCTGAATGAAATATTGCCTCTCCACAACACGAGACTCTCGTCTATGACGAGATCTCTATAGGGATAGAATGAGGATCGAAAGGTTTGCCTGAGGTGATCAAAGACCAGCCTAATTCGCCTCATTTTGTCCGTGTTGTTTGCATTTGCAGGGTCATTAGCATCATAAAAATGGAGGCGACTTAGAATTTGTTGAAACCGATTACGGCTCATCACTTGACCAAATATGGGGGTAAACATAACAGGGTCCGTAGTCCAGTAAGCAGGAATTCTATTTTTTCTTATTATACCCATCAAAAGGACAAGGGCAAAAATAAGAACATTTCTGGAATGGAGACAGGGTAATCATAAATCATTGAATGCCTACTCCTTGTTCCCAATCTTTCACTTTCTAGCCACTGGCCGCTTGCAAACAGGTTTGTTTGAAGCACGATCTGATCAACGAAGGCCTCACTGAAAAACAGGTGGAAAAAATCCAACCTGCTTGAATTACAGTGAATACCTGGTGCAATGCAGCCAGATCGCCCCTGCTCAGTGAAGGGGTGAATGAGGGGAGAAAAATCACTCCCATCCTCCCAATCCCACGACACAAATCCCTCGTCCCCATTACCGCCTTCGTCTGGGTGGGGAGGAGATCCTGGTTGGGGAGGTTGGGGAGAAGGAGTACGGAGGGCTTCCCCACTGTCACTCCTCTTCCCTCTGCCTTTACCCTTTCCCTTTCCCTTACCCTTACGGCCTTGAGGAACATTAGGGGGCTGTGGGGATGAAATAGTTTGATATTGGGGAGCAGAAGACGTGCTGGGGAGTGATTCCTCCCCACCTTCCCCCTCCATTACCACACCATGTGCTCTCTCACGCAACCTTGCTCGACCACGTGTTAGGGGATATTGGGGAGCATAAGACGTGCTTTGGAGTGGTTCCTCCCCACCTTCCCCCTCCCTCACAACCCCACGTGATAAGGAACGCACCCGCACTGGCCCACGTGATCCACTCTGCCGCCTCACACAGCGTAGGGAGAACAATGACTCACCCACCTCACTCTCACTTTCCCTAATCCCAGGAATGTCCATTTCACTCCCCACTCCCTCCACTTCACTTCCTACCGCCCCAAACAGAATGCTAGGCCCATACCTGCTTAGACGACGTGGTGTGCGCTCTGGGCCACGATGCGTAATCACCTCCCGCCCATACCACGTGGCAGCACGTCCCACGTCTCCGTCCTCGTCCTCGTCCTCGTCCTCGACCTCGAATTCGGCTTCCAAGGCACGCTGGGGATAGGGATATGACATACCATGTGCCTTCTTTGCCTCCTGCCCCTCTCTAGCAGCACGGTAAGTCACGTACTGCCGCTTCCTTGGTGACGGAACTTCCTCGTCACTGCTGGTGGTTTCTTCCTCCTCTGGCTGCACATAATCTTTGTCCATCTCCTCGTCATCCAGTGGGGAATCACTGTCGCCGGTAAAGGTGTCCAGGGCGACTTGAATTTCGCTCTCTGAGAGACCTCTCTTAGCCATGTCTGAGCAGGACCGTGGCTACCAGGTGAGTGGACGAGTGGCGGGCTAGCGCGGGTCGCGCGGGGTCGCCAAGTGTCCCCGCCTGGTGGCAGGTAGGGGAAGGTCAGGCGAGGGTACGTACCGCAAATCAAGCGCAAAATTTGAAAATTGTCGAAATTTTGCACATTGCAATTGCACGACGTACTGGTACGTCGCCAGGACTGGCAAATGCAAATCGTGGTGACGTACCCATACGTCGTCGGGACGGGGTGGGTTAAAGTGTCCTCTCTTTCTGCTCTGCTAGTTTCTTCTTCCACTACCCTTGCTACGTTTTTCATCACCCTGTCTTACTCTGTTAACCTCCTTCAAGAACATTTTCTTACATTCCCCCCACTTACAGTCAAATTCCTTCCAAAATCCTCATCAACTCTCATCCCACTCTTAATTACTTATCTTTTCACCTCTCTCCTCTTCATATAACTCTTTGTTACATCTCAATTTCCTCCATGCCTCTGCTTTCAATCCACTCACTATATGCTTTCTTCTTTTGTCCCATGGTTTGTCCCACTTCTTGCTTCCACCATGCAGTTCCTTGCATCTCCTTCCATCTTCTCCTCACCCCACACACCACCTCACATGCTGCACAGATTTCTTCTGTGAGTATCTTACACACACCTCCCACCTCTCCCCTCAACTCCAAATTATATTTACCAGATCAGTCCTCCACTTCTCTAATGTGTTCTGCCCACTTTCCATCCTTCTGCAATCTTTCTAAAGTCTTTGTATTGTGTGCCTCCTGCTGCCCTTCTCTTCTTCAGTTCATCCATGACATTTATACTTTGACTTTCACCACCACCAAGTGGTGGTCAGAGAGTCCACATCCCCAATCTCTGTGCGTTCTCTCCACCAGCAAATATCTTCTCATTCTGTCCTCCACACACACACAATCAATCACTGCCTACCATTCATTCAGCTCTTCATCCACCCTTCTCATCACTCCCCATGTATGAGGTCTGTTCAGAAAGTATCTGACCTTGGGCTCTAAGAAAATAAATAGTTAACCTATTGAGCTAGGACACTAATTCCCCTAAAAGTAGTCCCCTTCTGACTGGACACATGTAGCCTAGCATTCTTTCCACTGCATGAAACATTTTTTATAGTCGGTTTTGGGTATGTCCTGCAGGTGCTTTGTCGCATTCATCATGATCTCTTCTCTTGGATGAATGTTGCTCAAGACATGTTGGAGTATGCAAATCGCGATCCAGACTTTCTGAAGATAGTTATCACTAGAGGTAAGACTTCGTTGTATGGGTACAACCCAGAAACCAATGCACAGTCTTCATAGTTCAGACATGCATGGTTGCCTCGGTAATTAAAAAAAAGCACGACAGGTCCACAGCAAGATGAAATGCACTCGCATGTTGACAGTTTTTCTCGACATCGTGGTGTTATCCATCATGGATATACAGCAGAAGGTCAAACTTTCAACAGAAATTACTACCTTGACTTTATCCGTCATCTTTATCATGCAGTTCGATGGAAGAAACCAGGCCTGTGATAAGTGGCGCGTTGGAAACTGCACCATGACAATGCCCCTGCCCATTCTTCTCAACTGATTCAGGAATTTTTGGCCAAGCACAACATCTTCCAGGTTCGACAGGCTCCCTACTCGCCAGACATTGCTCTGAGCAATTTTTGTTTATTCCTCAAACTCAAAACTCCGCTGGAGGTTTCCCAATATTGATGAGAGAAGAGGTCTTGACAAATGAGATGAAGCATCTGCAGGAGATACTGAAAACGGACCTTGAAAAATGTTTCAAGCAGTGGAATGGATGGTTTGCTACATGTGTCAAGTCAGAAGGGGCCTACTTTGAGGGAGATTAATGTCCTAGCTCAGCAGGTTAGCTATGTATTTTCTTAGAGCCTAAGGTCAGACACTTTCTGAACAGACCCCGTATACCTGTGGATTATTTTGTGCCTAAACAGGGTATTGGCTATTGCCAGTCCCTGCACAAATATCCACTAGAGCACCACCATTTTCATCTGCCTCTAAAGATGCACCCCACACACCAACTACTTCATCCACTTTAACATTCCCTACTTTTCCATTCATATCTCCAGTCAAAAACACTTTCTCACTCCTCTCAAACTTTTCCATGCATGCTTCCACATTTACCAAGAACTCCTCTTTCACTCTGCTTGTATGGTCTTCTGTCGGTGCATATACACACATAAGCGCCCATGCTTGTATTCCTACTTTCAATCTTACCCACACAATTCTTGAACCACCTGATCCATACTAATGTTATTATTCTCCTTCTATCTCTTGCACACAGTAATACATATGCTCTCTCACCTAACATCATTTGGTCTCAGTCAATCCACATATGTCCATTTTTGGATTATCAAGCACCTGGACAATCTTTCTCTCTTTCACCTCATCATTCGGGCACCTCACATACCATGTAGCCATCCTCAGCATGTCCTTTGTTTGGTCTGTAGGTCTATCTGGGTCTGAGACCTTATAATTGTCTTTTTAGTTAGATGTTTTGGGGGGAAGGACACTAACCCCCTGCCCACTTGTTGACTCGTAGAGAACTCGTATGGAATGGTTATATGGTTACCGCTCAGCGTACTAAATCATTTCCTGACTTATAGGAAATTGTTTGGCTTGTCATTCAATGTAGAGCCACCCTGGAGTAGCACTACACTGAGTGAGTGGATGATGGACTTCCCCACTGACCACACACATGGGCCTGTTCTAACCAAGAACCAATTTGCTTCATGGACCTATTCCCCAACAGACCTACTTTCCCCCACCTACCCTTCATAACCCCACCCCCCAAACCTACCCTTCACAATGCACTCGTAATCCACCCACCCACTGAACCCTGCCTGCTCATTAACCCACCTCACACACCTACACCTCGCTGAGGGGGGTCACCTTGACGTGGTGGCGGGGCTTGAAGCGTGGCTGGCAGTGCCACCTACTTTGGAGGCATGCCTACCTTTGCAGGGTTCGGTATTTGTCAGCCACGTGGACCAAGCGCCCCCTGCATCACTGGTGGAGGAGGCCTGCTAGTGATGTTAGTCCCTGTCCATTTGCCATCTAGGGCAGGACTGTTGCCTCCCCACGTGTTTGCCGTGCGTGGCGTCCCGTAATGCTGGGAGACGGGAGTCCTGGAGGTTGAGCGACGCTGTGTACGCTGCGGCCTGCAGCTAGCAATACACCTCTTTGGTCCCTTATTCTGGGTAGACGGGCGGCCTGGTTGGGCCCGACCAGGTCAATCGGCTGGTCACTGGCTAGCCACCTAGGCTAGTCACCTAGTGGCTTTAGGGTCAAGCGGGCACTGGGGGACCTGGTGGCTCCTATCGTCCTGGAGTCACCCTTGTCAGGGTCCCTTGGTGGTTACCTGCGTATACTCTCCTGCTACCTCTGGGGTCGCCAGTGGTGTTTATCCCTGGCAAATGACCTCCCCTTGTTGGACTCCGTGGTGGGTGGAGGGGTGGGGGAATGAAGTTCATGCAAAATAATATGGGTGACACACAAAAAAATGTTGATGACACTGCCACTGTCCCAGGAAGTTCTCCAGACTGCTCCACCCTCATAGCCACTCTACAGCCTTTCCAGGCCACTGGTGACTTTCCTCCTTTGCCCCAGCGTTCAACTGGGACTAGGAGGAGGCCATGTCTGGTTGGTTCGGCTGTCGAGTTCGGCTCAGATGATACTATGCCTGAGCATTTTGCTAAGTATCTGGTGCTCAGATCCTCCACAGGTGGATCTGTGCTGGATACTGATATATTTGAATTACACCGTAACATTATTTCAGCATGTGGCAGAGAACCCCGAATAACCTCACAGGGCGATGGAAGCATCCTTATAGAAGTATCGTCTCCTGAAGAGAGCTTAAGACTATTGAATTGGACCTCAGCTTCTGGATCAGAGGTTTCCTGTACTCCACACAGTACATTTAATCAAAGTAAAGGAGTGATTTTTTCACGTGATCTCCTTCGATTCTCGGAGGCCAGGTTGTTGGAGGAACTGCAGGCTTCAGCCGTGGTGAAAGTTGAACGCCTCCAGAAGAAGATCGACGGTATTTTAACCCCGACTCCAACATTGTTCCTAACATTCGACAGATTGACACTGCCTACATCTGTGAAGCTCACTTGGCTGTCACTTCCTGTGAAGCCATATGTGCCTACCCCAAGGCGGTGTTTCCACTGTCAGGGATATGGCCATGTCAGCAAATTTTGCCACCATGCACAGGCTGGACTTCCTGGTATTTGGGTTTCTTGTGGTGGATCAAGCCATTCCAACGACTGTACAGGACCTATTAAATGCTATCACTGTGGAGGTCCTCATGCTGTCTCATCAAAAAATTGTCCAAGATTCTGCCTTGAAAAGGAGATCCTATCAATTCGTACACGTGAGAGAGTTTCATTTCCTGAAGCCAAAAGGAGAGCCCACACACTCTTCTTTCAGCCGGGAATTACCTATGCTTCTGCTCTTTCTAGAACACCAATGCGACTCCCTGTATCTCAGAGGCAGCCTCGACCCACTCCAGTACCCACAACTTCCACTCACGATATGCAGAATGCTGTCCCCAAGGTTAGTACTGCAGGTAAGAATGATGTTTTCCCAACTGCTACTCTGACTGTTTCCACTCCCACTTCGGTGACTGACGACTTGCACACTTCTGTGGTGGTGGCAGATATCCACGTTGATCGGACTTCTCCCGTCGTAGCCACTATGCCCGAGATTCCATCTGCAACTGGTAAATGTCACCGTTGCTCATCAGAGTCCTCTGATTCTGAGGACCGGCCACCTAAGGTCTCTGTTGTTGACCCTTCTGTTAACACCTCTCCTGTTCCCTCTCTTCCTAAGGTTACAGTTAGGGAGCCCACTCCTCCACCTGCTTCAAAGCCTATGGCTTCGGCAGAGGTGAGTTCTGGGGCGGGCTCCTCGTCGGCTGTCTGGCCCTCACTGAGTGGGGAGGGCAGGAAGCCATCACCCTCTCGGTATTCACAGTCTTTAGATCCTGAGAGAGCTCGGTCGCTTGCTGCTGAGAGGTCTGACAAGGCAGAAACTGCAGCTCATGGTCCGCCTGTGAACCAGTCCCAGCCCGAAGAGGATGTTGGGCAGACTCTTAGTGCTTCAGATCCAACACTCACGATGTCACCTTCACAGGGTTCTGACCCTGTACAGTCCACTTCCACATCTGGAACTTCTAGTGGTGCCACTGGCCGCCCTGCACTACCAAGGGCTCCATCCAGGCCACCTTCCAAGCAGGCTGGTATGCCCACTCCAAGAAGGAGTGTGGTAATACATCCTTTCTCGTCCTCTCGTTTGCCCACAGATGTTCAACAGAGGGTGCGGGTTTCTGGTGCTTGGCAGGCCCCTGCAAAGGGCCTTCAAAAGCATCAATCCAAACCCTCTCACTTGTCAGGTGTACAGTCCCGCACTTAGTCATCATTCCTCCATTATGGGTTCTATCATCCAGTGGAACTGTCGAGGTTTACGTGCTAACTATAAGGAACTTTGTCATCTTGTTTCTCAATTTACTCCTCTGTGCATGTGCATCCAGGAGACCATGGCAGGTGATGCTGTTCCTTCTGGTCCCTCTGGCTACCATGCCTTTTATTCAGATCCTGTGCTGGGTCAAGGTCGTCATGAGGTGCTGCTACTTCCTTCACGAGGATATTCCATACAGTCATATGGACATCTCTACTCCCCTGCAGGCTGTCGCTGTCCGGATGTTTTTACATTGGCAGTATACAGTTTGCAGTCTTTATCTACCTCCCAGTGCTGTTGTTGAAAGGGCGGATCTGGAACGCCTTATTCGTGGCCTTCCTTCTCCCTTTTTGTTATTAGGAGATATGAATGGACACCATCCACTGTGGGGAAACAGTGAGGCCAACCCTCGGGGTGTCATGCTGGCCTCTTTAGTGG
Organism: Coenobita brevimanus; assembly: GCF_032717465.1. Lineage (NCBI taxonomy): Eukaryota > Metazoa > Arthropoda > Malacostraca > Decapoda > Coenobitidae > Coenobita > Coenobita brevimanus. The sequence goes on from NC_137058.1 coordinate 17,676,541, forward strand.
AAGATGAGGGGTTGGGCATTTTCAATGCTGATAAAATGACTTATTTCCATAGCCAGACTGGAACTTTTACTGCCATTGATTTGTCTTTATGCTCAGCTGATGCAGTTTTAGATTTTACCTGGGATGTGTTGCCAGACCTATATGGCAGTGACCATTTTCCCTTACTTTTAACTGCTAGTGCAGGTGGACCTCAGCCACGCCTTCCTCGATGGCTTCTGGGTAAGGCTGACTGGCCACGTTTCAGGGAATTAAGTTCCACTTCCCTTTCTGTCAATGAGTTTGGCTGTCTTACTGAGGCAGTGTCATATTTCACTGACTTGTTGCACTCAGCAGCCCTTTTAACTATTCCAAGAACTAAAGGTCAGTTTCCTAAACGTCCGGTTCCTTGGTGGAACTCTGAGTGCAGTTCCGTAGAGAGAGCTAAATGAGTCGCCTTTTCTCGACTTCGTCATCACCGTGGGGATCCTCAGTATTTGGTAGCGTATCAGAGGGCACGAGCTCATATGAGGCGGGTTTTAAAGGAGGCCAGGCGATCATCCTGGAAGGGTTATGTTTCCTCCATCAATTCGAGGACTTCCATCACCCAGGTGTGGAACCGGGTAAGGAAAATTTCAGGGAAATTTACTGCCCCCTCACCTCCCGTTTTATCTGCAGCAGGTGGAACTGTGGCTGATCCTTTTGCTGTTGCAGAGATGCTTGCTGATCATATTGCCAGCGTGTCACAGAAGGTTGCGGATACGCCTTCAGCTTGCCACCATCGGCGCCTAGAGTCTCGTGATCTCAGTTTTACCTCTCCTGGGGGAGAGCCTTACAATGTTCCATTTTCAATTTCTGAACTCCAGGCAGCTCTGTCGCAGTGCCATGACTGTTCTCCTGGTTATGATGATATTCCTTATGCCTTTTTAAGTCACCTATCTGATGAGTCCCTTATGTTTTTGCTTTCTCTGTTTAATAAGATTTGGTGTTCCGGTGAGTTTCCAGCTAGTTGGGGTGTTCCTGTGGTTATCCCCATCCCCAAACCAGATAAGGACCACCTACAGGCAACGAATTATCGGCCTATTTCTCTAACATCATGTATATGTAAAGTTCTGGAAAAGATGGTCAATGTTAGGCTTGTGTAGTTTTTGGAGAAAGGCGACTTCTTATCCCCTGCCCAGTTTGGTTTTTGAACAATGCG
>NC_137058.1:17682717-17765217 GCF_032717465.1 Coenobita brevimanus
ATGGAAGGAACTTTTGTGCACGATAGTAAAATACACTTTCTCTGTACTAAGAGTTGTAAATTTCTTTCTTTCCATAAACAGACTAATTTACTTGGTTCAGGACAGACCAGTCGTATTGAAAGGCGTTAATTTCCTTGGGTGATTGCTTCTTTTATATCTGTGCATCATCCTGCTTAATTATTATACTCGACTAAGGAGACTTGCCATACAGAGGAGGTCAGTGAAGAATTATGGCAAATGAACCTAGCAGTAGGGATTTCAGTGAGCTAGTAACATGGAATAATGTAATGGACACGAGGTGTGCTATATGCAATGACAATAGCAAACGAGGATACAACAACGAGATAAAAGCATCAGTAACTATAAACGCAGTCTGTTTAATGTATACATCCACCATGATAAGCAAGTCGTACAGATTGTTATTGGTCCACCCTGTAGGAAACAAACTAATGGAAATTCATTCAGGTGATTAGTAGTACAGTGTATTTTCCTGTATATTGAGCGCCTCACTGTATCCTTTTATTCTGTGTACTTTTACTACATAATACCTTGACTCTTCAGTCAATTTTCAGCATGACCTTACCATTATCTTTCCTGAAATCGGTAACAAACATAAAAACTCCCCAACAGGGGTAATAATATAATTTCCTCCGCCCACGGTCTCAGAAATAACTCAGAAATACTCCATCCAAGCCAAGTGCCGCTGCCAAATGACCGGGTGCAGAACCAGTATAACCCCATTCATTGGCAGTAGAGAAGGATGTAACACCAATGCAGCCTGGCACAGTGGCAGTGCAGCAATGCAGAGGGCCAAGAAATGGGGTAAGACAACTGGTAATAAACTTTCGGCAACTCCATATAGCACCAGCTGCCTACCAGTTCATTTCCTCTCCCACGCGGCGTTTTCGCCTGTTCTCACTACAAAATGGCCTTGGGTTGTACTTTATTGCAAGAAACTGTAGCTGCTGGAATTGCTAGAAACAGTTTCATTGAACTATGTCAGTAAGATGAATTTTTATGTTATTTTTGTTACTACAAGACTATTAAATTTACCTTAGCTGTGCAAACTAGTAAAAAAGACAAGGCCTGAAGCTTGCGAGTACTTGGTGGCAAAAGAATTAGACACAAACTACAATAACTCCGTCAGCATTATATGCCGTTTTTATTTTATTCTTGTTTTGGTATATATTCACCTTAGGGAAGAACCCCGTATGTATGGGCTGTTCGTTCCTGGAATTTATACAGTAGAACAGAGGAACTTCTTTTCTTGTCATTATATCTCTGGGGAATATATTGCCTCTGAAAAGACGTAGTTTCACCAATCATTAATATACTTGGTAGAGAAAGGGTAAAAACAAAATAAAAATCGATTCATGTTAAATATATTATGGAGACAAATAATTAAGCCTCACAGACTGGGATTTGACCTACTAGATGAATAAGATCGTCTGGGAGCAGCAAGAAATATATGACCTAATATTTGTCACTCCATGTTATGTGATGATAAAGAGTTAGAATGATGAAGAAGATGACTGTATATTTCTCATGTTCTAAAATGGGTGCGGGGATCGCTAAAACATGATCACAATTTATTGGCGAAACAGGATGACACCCTGTCTAACTCTACTGTACAGTATATATACATATATATACATATATATATATATATATATATATATATATATATATATATATATATATATATATATATATATACATATATATATATATATATATATATATATATATATATATATATATATATATATATATATATATATATATATATATATATATATATATATTGAGTTGGCAATGCTCCTCGTGTGCTGTAAAGGCTCATGCCGAAATAAAGTGGGCCACCTAGTGTAGTGTCTGATGGAGGTAGGATGGAGTAGTTGGGATGACTATTATTCCTTTATTTCCCACGGTGAGATTTATTGGTATCCAAAATAGAGAAAATTGCGATGGAAGTACGAGTCGTGGTGACAGTAGTGGAGGCTGGGGTGGGTCTATTGCAGTGGATCAGTCGGTCTGTTTTCATTTGACAGAACTAGACCTACCGCGTCTTGAATTATTATATCACGAATGAACAAAACTTGTCATTTAGTTGTGAGGTAGGAATACATCTCCTTCGTCCTGGACGTCATCTGAACTGGAAGAGGAAGATTGCCATCATATTATTACAAGCAAACTACAGTAAGATATTCTCGCTGAGGGTGAATGGACCATAGTCAAATAAACATAAATTCCGTATGGGGAAGCAAAACAAGCTTCAGCTTGGCCACCATGTTGGAAAGGTCGAGCGCACATCGTCTGCTATGGTCACCTCTACAGTTGCCTATCGAGCTATCTACATACCTAGGCTGCTTCCCCTAAGGAAAGGGAGGTAGCCGAGACAGGACTACACACTCCCAATTTACTCGTCCACTCAGACATATTCATTCGCATCTTAGCCCCAAAGGGGAGAAGGGACAAATCCTCACCGCACCACACAGCACGAGGGTCAACTGCCCAGTGCAATCAGTGACATCTGAAGCATGGCCCGACGGCAGAGCTGGTTTACCCCTGCCACATCATAATTGGACCCATCCCCTTACCCACATCTGACCTGATCATCTGATCAGACAAAATGCGGGAGAATATCCCCTCACGGCTGCGTCATCATTTATTCATTCACAAATTCTCTCCTCTCATTTCTAATCACGCTCAGCCACTCTTCCTTTCTCAACAGACATTCCTTTTGCATCCAACGCTCTCTTCACACTGTCCATCCATCCTATTCGTGGTCTTCCTCTCAGCCTTACACTTTTCACATCAGATCTAGTCATCATTTTCACCAATCGCTCATTATCCATTCTCTCCATATGCCCAAACCATCGTAACACCCTCTGCTCAGCTCGATCAGCCATCTTCCGAACAACTCCAGTTCTCCTTAGCACTTCATCATTTCTCACTTGATTCATACGCTTCACTTCACACATACTCCTCAGACACTAAACTCTGCGATGCCTCAGTGTTACACTAACAAGCGAACAACTGGCACCAGACAACATGGAATAACTTTTCACGGGTAAGTATATACAATTTGTACTATAATGACAATGAAAACGTCATGTGGCCCTGCACTGCTCAGAATGATGCATGCAGACGTGCAGTACTTCCACAATGAGTTTAGTTGTCTATCTGTGTATCTATTACCAGATGCCTCAATTCTGCAAGGGGTGGCCGCAAACGAATCGCCTCCAATTCGCCCTGTCCCCCTCCATTTCCACTGCCCTGCTCCCAGATCACAACCCCCCTCTCTCATATACCTCTCCACTCCATCCATTCATCTTATCTTTGGTCTCCCCCTCCCTCTCCCCCCCCCCTTCACCTCACTCGATGACATTCTCCTCGTCAGTCTCTCACTCTGTATATTCTCCACATGACCAAACCACCTCGATGTGTTTCTCCTAACGTTTTCTATCACATCCACATGCACACCACAATGCTCTTTCACTTCCTAACTAGTCAGTCTGTCTCTCCTTGCGACTCCACATGCTCCTCTCAGATAACTCATTTCCACTGATGGTACTCTTGACTTGTGTCCATCCAACAAGGTCCAAGCTTCTTTTCCATACTTTAGAGTTGATATCACAATACTGTCATGCAGTTACTTTTTCATCTCCATGCTCTCTCCCCTGTTTCTTATCACTGTTTTCAAGGAACCAGCAACTTCTCTTCCTTGTTGTACCCTTTCAAGCATTTCACCCTCTAAACTTCCCTCCTTACCCATCACAGTACCTACTTAAATGCACTCCCATCTTCCATTTCCTCCTCATCTAACCTCATTGTACATTCACCGACTTCATTTCTCTTGAAAACCACAACTTTATTCGTCCCTATATTCATCTTTAGATTCCATTTCTTACACATCCTCCCAAACTCATCCACCAAGCCTTGCAGCTCCCCGTCGTCTTCACTTAACAGCATAGTATCATCTGCAAACAACAGTACAAGGAGTTTCCATACACTGCCTTTTCTTGTTAGGGCCGCTCCAACATCCACTGCCCTACTTTGCATCTCTTTCATAACCTCATCCATTTGCATATTGAACATCCATGGAGACATGATATCCCTGATTCAATCAAATACAAAAAAGTCACTCAGTTCATTATCCACATGTACTGCAGCCTTAGCACCCTTATACATACTCTTCATGGCATTCAACAACTTCCCGTTTACTCCATATATTCTTAATACTTTCCACAATCCTTGTCTATCCACCCTGTCACATGCTTTATCCAAATCCATGAAGGCCGCATACAACTTCTTTCCTTTCTCTAGAAACTTTTCCACTAAAGACCTAAAAATGAATATCTGATCTACAAAGCCTCTTCCCTTCCTAAAACCTCCGTGTTCTTCTCCAACTAATTCCTCTGTTATTTCCCTAACTCTGTCCATAAGCACCCAACCATATACTTTTCCTATTACGTTAAGAAGACAAATGCTTTTTATGATTACCACACACTTCTTTTATTCCTTTTCCTTTTTACAGGGTAATAATTATACATGACTTCCAATCCTCCGGGACTCTACTTTCCTACCAGGCCAATCTGTACATCTTCCACATCCATTCTTCTACTGTCTTTCCCCCATCCTTCAGCATTTCACCACACACTCCATCAATTCCTGGGGCTTTCCCCATTCTCACTTTTTTCATTGTTTCCACAACTTCCATCCTACTGATTTCTTCTTCTCTTCTCACATCCCTCCATCTCCCAGCCATTCCCCAGCCACTTACACTAGCATTGCTTTCATTCTCTGTGCTGAACAATTCCTTTAAGTGTTTTCTTCTTCTGCTCTCTTTTTCTCCCTTCTCTACTAGTAATCTACCATTTTTATCTTTCACTCCCCGACTAAGTTTTTTGACACCCTGTCTAACTCTATTTACCTCTTTCCAGAACATTTTCTTACATTCCCTCACTTTACACTCAAATTCCTTCCAAATTCCTCATACACTCTCTTCGTACTCTCCCTTACTAATCTTTTCACCTCTCTCTTCATCACTACATATAACTCTCTCTTTCGTCTCTCAACTTCTTCCACACCCTCTTTTCTCATCCACCCACTATATGGTTTCTTCTTTTGTGCCACATCCTGTCTCACCTCTTCGTTCTACCATGCTGTTCCTTGCACCCCTCTTCGTCTTCTCTTCACCTCATATACAACCTCACTTGCTGCACAGATTTTTTCTGTGAATGACTTGCAAACACCTTCCACGTCCCCCATCTACTCCAATAAATTTCCATAATCACTCTTCCACTTCTTTCTTATATTCTGCTTTTTTCCATCCTGTTGTAACTTTTCCATTCTCCTTGTATGAACCACATCCTCCTGTCCTTCCCTTCTTCTATTCCTCCACTTCATTTGAACCTTAATCCTCACACCAAGTGGTGGTTGGAAAGTCCACCCCCCCCAACCTCTATATGCTCTTGCATCCATTACACACCTTCTCATCCTACCATCCACACACACATAATCAATCATTGCCTTCCGTTCATGCAGTTCACCACCGACCTTTCCCATCACTTGCCACATATGCAAGCGGATTATTTTGTGTCTGGAGAGGGTATTGACTATCACCAACCCCCTCCCGGCACAATTGTCCGCTATAGCTCTGCCATTGTAATCTACCTCTGCAGGCACATCCCACTCACCAACTACTCCATCCACCTTCACATTCTCTACTTTTCCATTCATATCTCCATTAAAAAACACTCTGTCATTCCTTTCTAACTTTTCCATGCACACTTCCACGTTTATCCAGAACTCTTCTTTCACTCTGCTTGCACGATCTTGCGTTGGCGCATACACAAACACAATCACCCACATTAATTTTGTAGTCCAACTTTCAATCTTATTCACACAGTCCTTGAGTTTAGTTGTACTATAAACAACCTAGCCAGTGCGAATGACAGATGGCCTTTAATATAACGTTTTGCAGTACCACAATGCATTAAATTATATTTCACTATGGTGATTAGTGTACAGCAATCAGATTCTCATGTACGGTACTGAGCCACATAAATATAGGCATGCATAATTGTTAGGTGAAGGTCAAGAAAACCCTCACCACCTCACTTTTTTTTTTTTTTTTTTTTTACATTTTTTTAAATTGTTGGGATGGCACTGTGTACACATTATGCAAGCAAAATTAGAGTATGGTGAATATGTTGGTAATGTATTTACTCCAGGAAAGCAATGTTGGGTGACAGTAGAGTATTTTCTGGTGAAATGGCTACCCTAACACAACCTAACCACCTATGAACCTAACAATTTCAGAGATTCAGCATTTCCAACATAGACATATATAATTTTGAGTAGACATATGGCACCATAGATGTATCTATGCATGACACATTGATAAAGTTGGAGTACACACCTTTGCCTTATGGCTATAGTGGCTCATAAGCAACTGAATTTCAGTAAGTTGTAATTCAAATTATTATTATTATTATTATTATTATTATTATTATTATTATTTATATATATATATATATATATATATATATATATATATATATATATATATATATATATATATATATATATATATATATATATATATATATATATATATATATATATATATATATATATATATATATATATATATATATATATATATATATATATATATATATAATGTTGAAGCCTAGAGCTACTTTTTATGTATGGTAAAAGTAGGTGACCAGTACAGTATATTCCTATGCTTATATCTATTACAGTGCCTTCAATCTGCGGGAGAAGAAAAAATATAAATGTATTAATATAGGCCATTATTAAGTATTTATTCCATTATACATATACATTTGATACTTTACATAAATAAAAGGTATAACCAATATTTTTACAATGGTGGCAGATAAGTTACATGCTGTATGCTCGCAGTCATTCTTTTATTTCTATATTAAACTCCATATGGTACCCAATGAAAGTCCAAGGTAATGGCACAAATGTTCTTAAATTATGCCCTCTGAAAATCCGTGATCTTGCATTTGACTTTTCAAGGTCACTCAAGGTCAAAGGTCATGCTGTCATATAAAAGGCAATATGGGACTTCCTATATCTTGATAAAAGTAAATATCTATCTTCAACGTGTTTCAAGTTATAGCCCCCTGAATATCCGTGACCTTGAGTTGGACCTTCAAGGTCACTTATGGTTATAGGTCATGGTATCAGTTAAAACCTTTATGGGATTTCCTGTATGTTAATAACAGAAAAATATCTCTCTATCTTCAACCAGTTTGAAGTTATAGCCCCCTGAATATCCGTGACCTTGAGTTTGACCTTTCAGGGTCATTCAGGGTCATTCAAAGATCTTAGTGCCAAATGAAAGCCCATATTACAGGTTCTAATATGTTCATAATAGTAAATATCCCAATCTTCAACTGGTTTGAGATTATAGCCCTCTGAAAATCCATGATCTTGATATTGACCTAACAAGGTCACTCGATTACCTCCAAAATTTAATCACTTTCTTTGGGGACCAGTGTCAACATATCCTGAAAGTTTCATGCAATTTCATCCAGCCGTATTTCCGTAATGTTGCCAACAAATAAACAAAGACTCAGCTACAAACAATATCTTGTCGGACTCCGTCCAGGCGAGGTAAAGATATGATGATGGAATGTAAGTAGCTGATTCAGACAAGATAAGGAAAAATAATATTTACAATACAGTTAAATGGCCGTGGTAAAAATCCAATAATATTAGGGTTATGGTGTCATCAGGAGGAAATACAAATCATCAATAATAATAACTATTTATAGAAATCATAAGAAAATCAAGTAATATAAAAGGGAAAATAACAGTAACAGGAGTACAAGGGTATGATATGTACTTAGTGATTATGGTAGTTCTAATAGTCAAATGAAGTGAAAGTAGTAGTAACAGCATATTTTGGTGCTTTCAGTATCGTTTTAATAACATAATCATAACTGAAGTCCATCCCGAGGAACGTTATTAATGGAACATTTCCAATTAATTGCATTATAGTGATGATCATATTGATACATGTGACAGTGATGAACAAGAGTTGATTACACAGGAACTGCAATAGTAATGTCTCTTAATCACTAAACAATGTTCGCACTATTAGTTTAAGCACTATTAGCTTGGTGTTCCCACGTTTTTCAAACAAATTAGTACCGTTTAATATAGGTTCTTTCCTTTGATGTGTGTTCTTTCCTTTTATCACCATATCACTTACTTTCCTCCACCTGATGCAGATTTTTTCTCTTCAGTATCAAGTTACAAGTTCTGTTTTTCAATCAGTCACATCGAATGTCACTAGGTACGACCAGTTTCAGCATCCTCTGGTCGTAATACTATTCTCGTTGCAATCCTAATTTTATGCAGTCTTTTCTACATTCGTGTAACACAACAATGAACTACACAGAAAGTAATAAAAAAAATCCTACAAAAAAAACACTGATATTAACAGATTCAAGAATTTCATATGTGTGAGAACAAACAGCATAATAACGATGAGTAGGTGTAACTAAATGTACAAGAACAAGAGACAGATGACCAATGGTGCTTCTTCGGGCGGCAAGGGGGACTGTGGGCCCCCCAGAGTGTGGGATGGCCCCTGGGTTGGCCCCCCATTTTTTGTTCGCATTTACTTTAAATAGTTACCTCTTCGTCCATTAATACCTAAGGTTTCCATTGAGACATTTAATGTATACCGGTATGTAAATGCAACTGACTCCGTATTGCTTATAACAGACTGATAAGTTACTTCCACAGTTCTACTATAATATTTTATATCTTTATAAATTGCTCGGAATGACGAATTTAGAATATCAGTTATAAATACTATTTTTTCTCTTTTCAAGTCCCTCAAAACATTTTCTTGTCCCATAATTTGTTGACAAGTTTTGAAGTTGAAAAAGAATCAACAGCAGATAAGTTTGAGTTACTTTTGGTTATTTGATTATATATTCTCCATGGACATGATACGGATATCTTTGTGATACTATATGGGGTTTTAGAGTCATTATATTTTGTGGAGTGAGGAGGAGATGCAAGGGAGTGCAAGGGACAGCATGGTGGAATTATGAGGTGAAACGAGCTGTGGAACAAAAGAAGAAGTCATATAGTGAATGGTTAGCGAGTAGAGGTAGGGGAGATGATGAGAGAGAGAAGAGAGAGGTATATGTGAGCAGGAGAAGAGAGGTTAAGAGACTGATGAAGGAGAGTAAGAAGAAAGTTGATGAAGAGTTTGGGAGGAATTTGCGTGTGAAATGGAGGGAGAGTAAGAAATTGTTTTGGAAGGAGGTAAAGAAAGTAAGGCAGTGTGAAAGGGGAAATAGTAGGGGAGCGAAAGATAGGAATAATAGATTGTTGGTGGAGAAGAGAGAGAAATTGAGGAGATGGAAGGAGCACTTTGAGGATTTCTTGAATGTAGAGAGTGAGAGCAGTGTGAGTATAAGTGGTTGGGGAATGGCTGGGAGAAGAAGAGATGAGAGGAGGGAGGAAGAGATCAGTAGGGAGGAAGTAGTGGAAGCGATGAAGAAGATTAAGTTGGGAAAGGCCACAAGAATTGATGAAGTGTGTGGTGAAATGCTTAGGTATGGGGGTGATATTGTTATGGAGTGGATATGGAAATTGTGTAGATTGCCTTGGGAAGAGGGAAGGGTTCCAGAGGACTGGAAAGCAGGTATAATTGTTCCTTTATACAAAGGAAAAGGGGAGAGAGAAGTATGTGGTAACCATAGGGGTATTTGCCTTCTTAGTGTGACTGGTAAAATATATGGTAGAATACTCATTGATAGGGTTAGGCATGTGACAGAGGAGCTAGCTGGAGAAGAACAAGAGGGATTTAGGAAGGGAAAAGGGTGTGTAGATCAGATATTTGTTCTAAGATGTTTAGTGGAGAAGTATCTAGAGAAGGGAAGGAAAGTGCATGCTGCCTTCATGGACTTGGAGAAAGCTTATGACAGAATAGATAGGCAAGGTATGTGGAAGGTATTAAGAATATATGGAGTGGAGGGGAAATTGTTGAGTGCTGTGAAGAGTATGTATGAGGGAGCTAGGGCTACGGTGCGAGTGGATGGTGAGCTGAGTGAGTTCTTTGATCTCAATGAGGGACTGAAACAGGGTTGTGTGATGTCTCCATGGCTGTTTAATATATACATGGATGGGGTTGTAAAGGAGGTGCAAAGTAGGGCAGTGGATGTGGGGGTGGCTCTAATGAATGAGGGTGAGATTTGGAAGATTCCGGTGCTGCTGTTCGCTGATGATACAGTATTGTTAAGTGAAGATGAATGGGAGTTGCAAGGTTTGGTGAATGAATTTGGGACAGTGTGTAGGAGGAGGAAGCTGAAAGTTAATGTAAACAAAAGTAAAGTCATGGTGTCTGAGAGGAATGAAGTCACAGAGTGTACAGTGAGGTTGGATGGTGAGGATATGGAGAATGTGAGTGCATTCAAGTACTTGGGTAGTGTGATGAGTAAGGATGGAACTTTGGGGGATGAAGTGTGTGAAAGGGTACAGCAGGGAAGGAAGGTTGTTGGTTCACTGAAAGCAGTGATGAGAAATAGGGAGGTGAGTATGGAAGTTAAGAAGTCACTGCGTGATAGTATTGTGATCCCTACCCTGACGTATGGAAGCGAGGCGTGGACCTTGCAAGAGGGGAGCAGTGGAAATGAGTTACTTGAGAGGAGCATGTGGAGTGACATGGAGGGACAGGTTGACGAATGAAGAAGTGAAGGAACGTTGTGGGGTGGATGTGGATGTGGTTGAGAAGATTAGGAGAAATACACTGAGGTGGATTGGACATGTAGAGAGAATGGAGAGTGAAAGACTGACCAAGAGGGTGTACAGTATGTAGGTGAGGTGGAGGGAGGGAGAGGGAGGGGTAGACCGAGGATGAGGTGGAGGGATGGAGTTGAGAGGTATATGAGGGAGGGGGGTGAGTTGGGGGATGGTAGTCAAATGGTGGGTGACAGAGCGACTTGAAGGCGTTTTGTCTGCGGCCACCCTTTGCGGGATTAGGGCGTCGGGCTATAGGTAGATAGATAGATATTTTGTATTTGACTCAGTCTTTAAAGTTCAGGTTTAATCAGATTCATATTTAATAAAGAGACATCTGGCAAAAGGCACTGAGTGTAATCTGGGAGTATGGCAACAACAATGACTATCCTGCATTTTATGTATAAATTCTGCGAGAGTTGTGTGATTTTTTTTTTTTTGTGACAATGAATGTTTGCTATTTTATTGTGTATCAGGATGGATGAGTAAATGGGTAGTGTGTCGTCCTGTCTCGGCTACCTCCCTTCCCTTGGGGGAAGCAGCCTAGGTATATAGATAGATAGATAGGATTAAGCTATTTTCACTTGAGTTTCTATACACCTGACAAACATTTTCACGAACTTTTTGCTAACCCAATTGTATATCATGAATCTGATTATAATGTAAGTTTTATATTATTACAGATAGCGTTTGAATTGTACTACAATCAATTTTGGATAAATTTGCTATTATTCAAAAACACAATGCAACAGAAAACGGTGAACCTGAAGAACCTTCTGCAAAGAAGTCAAAGGAGATTCTGATGCTGAAACTACTGGAACTGTTATTTTAAGTGTACATTCATCTCAGAAACAGAAAAAAGGAGGAAGATACTGCACCAACTGACATCTCTGAATCTGCTGTTGGTAATCCTGTTCAACCATGTCTAAAGGAGTATCCTAAGCATTGTGAACGAAAGTCCTGTGCTCGGTCATTCGTGGATGCTTGGTTTGACATCTCTGCATCTGCTGCTGGTAATCCTGTTCAACCACGTCTAAAGGAGTATCCTAATCATAGTGAAGGAAAGTCCTATGTTCGGTCATTCGTGGATGCTTGGTTTGACAAATATGAATGGGCTGAATATTCTCACAACGTGATGCGGTGCTCTGTTTCACGTGCAAGCACTTTGTTTCACCAGCTTATGGCAGTGCAGATGACGCATTCGTAAAGAGTGGCTTTCGACAATGGAAAAAAGCACATGGAATATATGGTGCCATTGAAAAACACCTGAACTCACAATGCCACAAAATAATCATCCTGTATTGCATGGGCTGAAATAATCTTGTTGACAGTAACGTGAGAGAAGATGATGATGAACTGAATCCAGGAAATGTCCATACGTTCCTCAGATTCACTGCCAATCATGATCCCGTTGTAGCTGATCGTGTCAAAAGTGGTCCAAAGAATGAGAAGTACACTTGTTTTGCAATACAGAATGAGATGAATGACACACTTGCATGTATGGTGAGAGAAGAAATTGCAGAAAGTGCGGAATTATAATTATTTTTATGTTCAAGCTGATGAAGCCAAAGATATTAATAAATCAAAGCAGTTAGCATTAGTTGTCAGATTTTATGGTGATGCATCACACTGTATTCAGTTGTGCTTTATTTCCTTCACTCACATGCTTCTTTTGGATGCTGCATCCATCACGGACATAATATTGAAAAGTTTGAAAAAACTGGGTTTGGATTAGAAATCTTCAATTGCTGGCTTAGGATTTGATGAAGCATCAGTCATGAGTGGAGGAATCAGTGGTGTTCAGAAAGGCATTCGTGACAAATCTCCCTTTGCCTATTATGTACACATACGGACACAGGCCCAGTTTGGTTTTGATCAATGTGGCAAAGTATGTCCCTCTAGGAGATGAAATCTTCAGTTTGTTTCAATAACTATATTTTATTAGTAACTCCGTAGGTCCCGAGAAATTCCTTTCTGTACAGCGAGAAATGTTTCCAGAACAAGTACAAGAACTGCACCATCTCAGTGACACATGATGAAGGTGTCGGGCCACCTCGTGTGAAAATGCTTTGCTACGTCTGGAATGCATAAGAAGACTCTTGAAGGAGACCTCTGCAAATGACACTGGAGCTCGAGCCGTATCCGTTCAAGATTGACTTGGGCAGATAGTTGCAGAATTAGTTTACTTATTGCAGTTTTTCTCAGAAATTCTTGGAAAAGTTAATAAAGTATCACAGCAGCTACAGGACAGACAAGTAGTGTTAGGAAAAGCAGCAAAGTTCATTTCGTCGCTTCGTGAAGATCTAGCTGATATACGAAACTCTATTTTGACTGAACATCACTCTGGGAAGGTTGATGAACTCTGTAAGAAATGCCGCATTTCGCCAACAATGACACAAAAGCGGGCAAGAAAACCTTGACAGCTCGATGAATTCATCGTGCTGGAAACAATCAGTAAATAATCTTCTGACCCAAGCCATGTGAACATCAGCATCTTCTATGGAGTCCTAGACAGCTTGATTAGCGAATTAGACAAAAGTGTTTTCCAAAGATTCGTGTGCAAATCTCTGTGGTATTTCAGCTCTCTGGCCTGAAGGACAGACATTCTTGTCTGAAGAAGACCTGAAGTCATTTGCAGCTGTGCACTCATTCAATCAAAATGATTTAAAACATGAGATACATCTGGTGAAGAAATTACTCATGTCATTATAAGGTTGCATTTGACTGTTTATACAAGTTATTGTAGATAGCTGTAACTCTTTCGCTTCATGCGAAAGAAGCTTTTCAAAAATGAAACTAGTAAAAACATTTCTTAGAAACTCTATGACCAGTTACAGATTGAGTAACAACTCGCTACTATCGATTGAAAGTGCACGCTCTGAAGGAAATGATTTACATTGTTTTGTTGATGAATTTGACTGCGGTTATGATAATCGTAGGATTAAGCTGTACTAATATATTGCTACCGTATGAACTGCTGAATTGCTACGGTCATTTCACTTCCGTAGGTCAGCTTGGTGAAATAATGCCAAATATTGCTCATTACATACAATTTTTGTTTTGCCCCCCCACAGTTACCTTGACCCTAAATTGCCTTCCCCCCCAATTTCTGAGTGCTAGAAACGGTAGTGCAGATGACTCTGAGACTAGTGTTAGTACATTGAAAAAGAACTGCTAAGAAATGCTGAACATGGAAGAGATGGGGATGATATACTGAAAGTTTGTGGCTGCACGGAAAGATTACAATGTAGGGCAGATTCTCTAGGGCCAGCCTACTAGTAAGAATAATAAAGAGATAGATAGGGCAAAGATGAGAAGTCAGCAGAAGAGAGAACACTGTGTCAGAGGACGCAGACGCAATGCAAACGTGGTCCTGAGAAAAAGTAAGTATTCTGATGAGACTGATTTATGGAGTTATTGAATGAGACGGAAAATGGAGCAAGGTGGAAGAGTGTGAACGTAACATCACATGGAAATGCTTGTAAGATGACACGGGTGCAGTGTAAATCATGGTATACATAGGTCTCAAATTATGATAAACATAGCTATGAAGGACATACACCTAGCCCCCAGTGTGACCAGTCTGATCGTTTTGAGGTGTTGGTGGAAATGTTAGCACTAATAAGAATTGTATTCTGGTTAACAAGGAAAATATCTTCCTAATTTAATATACATATAGAAGAGAATATGTTGAAATGGTGAAGAATAACACTACGTTACAGCAGGTCATATTGTCAAAATTATAATAACTGAATAATGTTCACATAATGAGTTGGGTGTTCACTCGTCTTCAAGGAAATTGACGCTGTATCACAAGAGTGGAATTTAGTCCAGTCCGTTTCATTTATTAGAATTTCATCGAATGTTCTTTCCAGTTTCAGGTTGGAAGTTCCCCTCATTTCCACGTTGGAGGAAAAAATATATATATATTTGGTTTCGTCACAACTCTTTCTCAGCAATTTATTTAACCCACCCCATCCCGTCGACGTATGGGTACGTTGCAACGATTTGCATTTGCCAGTCCTGGCGACGTACCAGTACGTCGTGCAATTGCGAGGTCCCTAATTTGCACAATTTTCAATTTTCGTGCGTGATTTTTCGTATGTATACACGGGACACCTTCCTCTATTCCTCTACAAGATGCCAAGCAGGGACATTGCCTTACACCGTATAACCTCCTCCCTCCCCCCCTCACGCCATTGTCTTGGCAAAGGACCTGTTACCAGTGACCAGGCTAGTAAAGATATTCAGGGCTAGAGTGATTCCCCAATCGATGACAATGTGGAGGACAATGTTTACATAGCATTAGAAGAAGAAACAGCCAGAAATAATGATCAGGTAATGTGGCAAAAAAAGGTCAGGTATGGTGATTAGTTAGTGAGTGAAACAATGCTTATAATGCCTTTATTACTGCTTGAGAACCAACATACTCTCATACTACATATACATTCGTACCAAGTAAATAAATAAATACCGTTTATGAGTGGATAAAATAGTTACCCTTCCATAGAACTCGTTTTCTTTGGTGCCAGCATGTTAGAAAACTCAGTCAGGTAAGGAGGAACTCCTACCTGGATTAGGTATTTTAAACCCCAGGTGAGCGATTTCTCTATGAATTTTCACCTTTAATTGCTTTCACTGTTTTGCTGTTATATGTCATAACTTAAATTCATGGGATCATTTTTTATATTTACTGTAATTAACACAACAATGAAAAGAAGAAAAAAATATATTTATATAAATCCTGGCAGAGTGAATGCAACAGGACATGCATATAAAGTGAGGGTGAGAGAGAGAGAGAGAGAGATGAAGGAAGTGAGATACCTGGACTATACTATATTTATGAGGAAGAGCTGTAATAGGGAAGATATTAACCCACCACGTGCCAGTGCCATTTTAAAACGGTCTGACATAATTGCTCGCTCAGTGCCAGTGCCTTTTTAAAATGGTCTGACATAACTGCGCACTCAGTGCCAGTGCCGTTTTAAAAGTGTCTCGATTTCAAAAAATCATTGTGACTGTAATTTTCAACCTAGGCGTGCAAAAATTGGTGTGCTTATAGGGCAACCCTTCCTCTATCTGACCTCAGGTGGCCTGACCCATACACCCATGTGCTCCCACCACATGCTCGCTCTGCCTCACTCTGCTTGTGTCAGTCATACAGCGCAGTGATGTCTCGCCGCGGTCTCTCTGACGAGGAGATTCAGGACCTCCTGAGGGTTCCCTACACTGGGGAAAGTGATCTGGATGATGATGTCATGCAGGATAAGGACTACATCCAGCTTGAAGAGGAAAGTAGTAGTGATGACAAAATTCCCTAACCTAGGAAATCCAGGTATGTGGGCTACACTAGGGCAACACATGGTAGGAGGCCACCTGCACGTCGTCGCCTTTCACATCACGACGATGAGGAGGAAAGGGAGGAGGAAAGTAGTCCTGCAGTTGGGGGGTGGTTGGGAAGGTAAAGAATTTCACCACGTGGGGAGGAAAGTGTGAGGAGGAAGCGTGGAAGATTTGGGAAAGTTCCATTGTTGGGGAGAGTGACTCATCTCGCCCATGCTCTCTCTTGCCTCCCCATGACCCAGCTCAGCCCAGCACCTCAGGACAAAGTCTTCCCGCCTTCCCAACACCCAGCACCTCATGTGAAACTCTTCCCCGATTCCCCACACTTCCCCATGCTTCCCCACAGCCCGAGAAACATGGAGGCGATGATGATGAGGAGGAGGAAATGACGTGGGAGTGGGAGGATGGTAGTGACTTTGTCCCCCACATTCACTAGTTCTCCCACGAAAATGTGGCGGGGTGTAGTGTCCCTGAACTTCACCATACCTCCAGTAGGCTTGACTTTTTCCGGAACTACTTTCCTGTGAAGTTTGTTTTAAAGATTGTGGCCATGACCAAAGCCTTTGCTGCATTTGAACGTGGGGGAACAACACAGACACGACACAGCCGATTGTTTGAAACTGACGTGACCCTGGGTGAAATGTATGTGTTCCTAGCACTTGTGCTTTTGATGGGGATATTGAAAAAAAATCAGCTTCCCTCATATTGGACTGTGGATCCAGTAATAGTGACACCATTTTTTGGTAAAGTGATGGGAAGGCATCGTTTTCAGTACATCCTGAGCCGTCTTCATTTTTTGGACACCCTTGACCCTGCTAACGCAAACAACACAGACAGGATGAGGAGGATACGTCTGGTTTTTGATCACCTTCGAGAGAAATTCCATTCCTCCTTCTCTCCGTACCGAGACCTCGTCATAGACAAGAGTCTAGTGCTATTTAGAGGTAATATTGTTTTTCGTCAGTATATCCCCAGCAAAAGACACAGGTTTGGCTTCAAAATCTTTGTGATGTGCGACTGTAAGACTGGATATGTGCAGGACATTGTCCTGTACACAGGTGTTCAGACAGACATCACAGAAGATAGAAGTTTGGGACTCTCAGGGGCTGTGGTAAAAATGATGATCGAGGAATACCTTCATCGTGGGCACGTCTTATACCTCAGTAATTGGTATACAAGCCCCCTTCTTGCCGGGTACCTTCACCTGCACGAAACTGATCTGTGCGGCACTGTAAAGAAGAATCGTCGGCACATGGTGAAGGTGGGGAGGAAGCTTCAGAAAAATGAGGTTGTTTTTTACAAAGCACATAATATCCTCGCAACAGCATGGCACCACAACCGCGAAGTATTCCTCCTCTCGTCTGTTCATTGGCACCTTGTACACCACACAGACAGTATTGATTACAGGGCACAAGGGCGGCACCACGTCTGGAAACCAGAACCTGTCTTGGCGTACAACGTGAATATGCGACAGGCGGACCAATCAGACGCCATGATTTCTAGCGTTGACTGTGAAGTGGTATAAAAAATTATTCTTCCATCTTCTCGCCATCACCGTCCTCAGCGCTCACTATCTCCACGCATAGACCACTGACATCAATGAGACATTCGTGGGCTATATTCGCGAGCTGGTGCGGGAGATAGTGCGTGAATATGGTGAAGATAGAAGTGCTGCTCGCCACCACCACACTGCCGCCACATCTCTCCGCCTCACCTCTAGACACTTCCCCAAAATCGTCCCTCCAAGTGCAACACGTCAGAATCCTCACCAGAGGTGTCACGTGTGTGCAAACAGCACTGTAAGACCACGTACTCAGAGGAAGGACTCAAGGTATATGTGTGCAGAGTGTGATGTAGGACTGTGCGTATACCCACGCTTCGAGGAGTACCACACTCTCGCTAACTATTGAGAAACAACAGTGTGGTAATGACGAGTGAAAAAAAGACACTCAAAAAGTGTTGTAAATACGAAAAGACACTCAGGAAGTGTTATTATAAGTACTGCATACAGTGATGACATGTAAATATTTTCTCGTAAGTGTAAGGACTGAACGTGGTGGAGTAAAGTTTTACCTATGTTCTCGTAAGTGTTAGACGATATATTCACAGTGAGAGGATCAAAAATACTCTGGCAATGTCTGTGTATACTGAAGGCATGTTGTAAATAATTTACTGTAAGTGAAAGGGCTGTACATTGTGAAGTCAAGTTATGCATATTTTCTCATAACTGTTAGACAATGCATTTACAGTGATACATATAGTGTTGCATGAGTAAGTGATTTTTTTCCACCCCAAAACACGATTTATTTTATGAAATAATAAGATTTTTTTTTGTGGGGGTGAGAAGTGGACAGAATAGTGTTAAGACCATTCCTATACCTTCCCTGAGTCACGTTGGTGAGAATACCTGAGTTTACCTTGGAGAGAAAACGGGTTTTCTCTCCCCGACGCTGGGGATTCCCCACCCGCTCACAGCTGCGGGCGGCCTGAGAGACTACGAAAAACGCACTTCAAGCCTCCAGTGAGTTATTTTATGGTCATATTCTTTTTTTTCACATCAAAATCTATCATTTATCCAAAAAAAAAAAAAAATCAATAATTGGCCTGCACGGGAGTGACACTTAGGGTTGGGAGTGGCCGGCATGCAGCGGGTTAAAGAAAAGCACAGAAGGATGAAGGATAGGGAGATCTACAGACAAACACGAAAGTAAGAGATCAATCGGGTCATTCAGTCAAGGGTCTTATAGTCGTGAGGCAGATGAAAGAATTTAAAGTACAAGAGAAATGTGGAGAGAGTGTCATTGCGAGGTAGAGGGTGAAGAATCAGTTGGAAGAGATGAGAATGACTGCAAAACGAACAGGAATATGATAGTAGTGAAGAAAAAGAAAAGGAAGTTGCTTCTAGTAAATGATAGAACAACCTTGAGAGAAAGAGAAAGAAATAGAATAATTGAGCGAGCTCATTGTAAAATTGAGTAAGATTTGACATGGGGATAAGGTTTATGGTAACATGAAAATTGATAATTTCTTCTCTTACATACATCAATAATTTGTAAATTGTTGGAAGGTGATATAAAATTTTTCTGTGGTATTACTGATCATTTCATTAAGATATTCAAAACTTGTACAATTTAATACCTATTTCAATCTTACATGTAGCAATACTACCTAGTAACGGAGATGTGATAATATATGTAATGATATTAGCAAGTGACAGAAGTTTAATAATATATAGGGTATTACTACCTAGTCACAGGGATGTAATAATGTATGGAATAAGACTATGTATCATCCAGAGATGAACCATGGACAGCTGGTGCTAATCAAGGTTGTCTACATTCCGCACATCTTACCTATAAAATGAATCTAAATTAACTGATATGTCAATGAGACGATCATGAAGAGGACATGGTTGTGAATATATGTCACCAAAGACGTTGAGGTGTTATTCAAGAATCTGGGTTTCGTGAGCAAAACGTAACTTTGCACTATAGTTATTAACAGGTGAGGAAGGTTGGAGTGCATCAGAATGAGATGGAGAGTCTGAAGGAGTGTCAGGAGAGGAATGAGAGAAGATGGAGCATCTCCAAGTGACTCCTCCAACACCATGCCCATCGGGGCACGCTTAAAGTCATCTGCACGCCCCATATGGATATTATCGGTAGACGGATCCTTTGTCTGAAATTTGTTACCCTTACGAGAAAGGATACGGAAAGGACCCAAAAATTTATCGTCATGTATTGATGTATGCTCCTGGTCCTGGACAAAAACTAAGTCACCTACATGGATGGTAAAATCGGAGGCAGCTGCGTGTTGCTTGAGCACCGTTCTTGCATTTACGATGGTCATATCTTGAACATACTTATGAATTTTCTGAAAATCTCAAAAGTGAATTACAACAAAATCATCATGATTGTAGACTGGATCAGGCTTAGACTGTAATGAAGAACAGAGTAACCTCTTGTCAAGGTCATATGTGACAAAGATTGGAATTTCACCAGTTGACTTATACAGTGACCCATTAATCGATGCAGATACCTACAGCATCCATTTATCCCAGGTGGCATCCATTTATCACATGTGGTGCAGGTATTCCAAGATATTATTCTGATGCTCTACGAGGCCATTAGAAGCTGGTTGATGGGCAACTACATTACATTTACTAATACCATTGTGATGGCAAATTTCTTTCAGCACTGCCTTGTTGAACTCTGACCCGTTATCAGTTACAATGACTTCTGGAGTTGCAAAAGGACAAATAACTGAATTAAAAGCACGGCAATAGTACTAGACGATTTGTCACGCAGTGGAACCAATACTACGAATCGGGAGAAATGATCAACTACCATTAATAGACAGACGAAGCCAGATTCCGTATGTGGTAACTTCAGAAGATCAAGGGAGACAATTTACCAAGGCCTCGATGATACAGAGTATTGCAATATGGGTGCAGGCAGATCAGTAGAGCCTTTATTGCAGGCACAAGATAGGCTTGCATCATAATGAGCTTCTATATCATTTCTCGTAGTGGGCCAATAATAAAATAGACACGCCTGTCATAGGCATCTGTCTTTACCCTGGTGCAACGCTTGAAGGGTTTCATGGATCAAATGGAGGGTGGCAGGAATTATATCCATTGCAAAAACAAGTTGTCTAACTTCACGATGAAGCAAGTCGCTATCTGTGAGCCATTCAGGAGGAAAACTCAGACACAGGAACTGATAACTTTGGCAAGGAAGAATCATCACAAGAGTCAAAAAATGATATGGCCTGGGACCATAGAGGATCAACACACTGGAACTCGCTGAGAGCATCATTATCGAGTGCCGAACATATATCGCAACCCTTCGGAACTGTGGCAACATGACGGGAGAGAGCATCGGCCAAAAAGTTTGACTTTCCCAGAACGTACTGAAATGTTGAATTGTAATCATTAACAGTAACTGCCCAACACACAAGATGGCCAGTAAGATTACAGGCATAAAATAGGTCACAAAGAGGAAGGTCCTCAGTCTGGATGTGAACAGAATAATCGTAGACAATGTCACAGAAATGCTTTAGAGACCAGACCACAGCACATGCTTCCCAGTGAGTTACACTGTAATTCTTCACGGAATTAAGCACACGCTTGCATAAGCAATGTCACGCTTCCTATCTTCGGGACCAACTTGCATGAAAACCACACCAAGGCCCACTCTGTAAGTATCTGTGCATAGTAAGAAATGTTTGAAATAATCAAAGAACACCAAGACTGGAGCTTGTGCAAGAGCAGTTTTCAGGGCAGTAAATGCAATATCTTGTTCATCTGACCATACAAAAGGCCCGCTCCTCTTTAACAGTTTCATTAGTGAAGCAGCTGTTTGAGCATACCCGTTGAGGAAATGATGGTAATAGCCACCAAGACAGTGGAAGATATGCTCTGCATCAGTGTCGGTAAGAATAGGAAAGTTGATAACAACACATACTTTTTGTCTGATGTGTGAATGCCACAAGCATCAACGGCATGTCCAAGGAACTTCAGCTTTTTAAGAAGGAAAGTCCAGCCTGTTGAAGCCTAGTGAGTACGTGTGCAATTTTCTCAAAGTGTTCCAGGACAGAACACCTAGCAATAATGACATCATCAAGATAAGCAAAGGCTAAGTGACCTACAATGCCGGTGAATCAATCAATCAGGAAGGGGCAGACGCCACTGGGCACATAGCCTCACTCACCCTCTGACTCCACCAGAGAGAGTCCTTTTGTGCAACCCTCCAGTAAGCAACGCTTCCTCCTCTACTGTAAGTATCTCCTGACAGGAGTGATTGACCTGCTCCAGCCATGAGTTATGTGGCCTTCCCCTTGGCCTCCTGCACCCTGGGTTCAGAGATCACCCTGTGAGCTGGATCAGCTTCGGGAAAGCGGGCCACGTGCACACATAGCTGGAGTCGATGTTGATATATTATGTGGGTAATAAGCCTCAATTCAGTCTCATGGAGTGGTCGCTCATTACACATCTGGTTGTACCAGTGATATCCATGATCCCGTGAAGACACTTACTACCAAGATGTCAATTCGCCACTTAAAAGCCACTGTTTAGTGTCCATGTCTCGCAGCCATAAAGTAAGGAAGGCAGCATCAGTGCCTGAACACGCAAACTTTCGTCCTTCTACACAAATAACGACAGCGCCAAATACCCGAACAGAGTGAATCTATGACCCTGTAGGCCAGACCAATGTGACGAGAGATCTCACTGTCTGATCTACCATTGGTATCAACTACACTACATAGATAAGTGAATCTTTCCAAGAGTTTTATATACTCACCACATTCTTAGATGGACTGACCTGCTTCATCCAACAAGCTACCAAATGCCTTGACCTTGAGCTTGGCTCAAGAGACATTTAATTCAAATTGCTTTGCATTCTTGCGAAATTCCTTGAGGGCACTCAGTAGCATCTCCAGCAACTCTACTCATCAGCAAAGTCAAGGTCGGTAACCCTGAAAATTTTGATACCTCACAGTGACTTCAACTCATAGCCCAGTCCAGTACCCAATGCATGCATATGTTGAAAAGTGTGGGGGTATGAACACATCCCTGTCTTACACAAGTACTTACACTTGGAAGAAGTTGGATAATGTCCCCCACCCCCACACCAGACAGCACTATCAGTGAATGTGTACAAGACAGCAATCAGTCGGGTTATCCCTGCGGGGATCCCGCAGATTCTTAGGAGTTCCCATAATACCTTCCCATTTACTGAGTGAAATGCTTTCTTGAGATCCACATAGGCTGCTAGCAGACCTTGTCAAAACTCAAGACAGCATTCCACAAGAACCGGATTGCTCAGGCCTCTGGAACTTTAGCAAATGGTCCTGGATACACATCAGGAGAATGTAAGGATGAACTTTGCCCGGCACACTGAGCACTAATACCAGGGTAGTTATTACAGTGATGCTGGTTTTCCTTTTCCTTTCCAGATAGGGGTGACCACATCCCTAGTTCAGTCAGGAGGAGTGATACCAGTCTACCAAACGGCTTCTATGACTGCATGTAACCCCGTGATCATGGCTTTTCCCTTGATCAGTTCAGCTGCTCTACCACTTCTTAACTTAGCCACTGCCTTCTTGATTTCATCTAGAGGAGGCACGGCTTCGTCAGTTGGTTGGACAGCAGTCAATGGTTGTACACCAGCCAGTGACAGCTCTCCACTGTGAGGTTTAGCCATATACAGGTGCTCAAGCTACTCAGCTCAACAAGCTCTGTACTCACTTACCTCCAACACAAGCCATCCATCTGCTGTCCGAACAGATTTGACCCGGGAGATGGGTCTGGAGTGGGGCTCCTGCTGGGCTTGGTAGGCGGGTCGAATGTCATTTGCATGAAAATGGCCTTCCACTTCCTCAGCGATTTCTCTGACATACCTTTCCTTGTCCTTTCTCAGTGAAACTCGTGTCCATCGAGACAAATGTATGTGTTGTTCCTGAGCCCCAGCCAGTCTGGTAGTACAACTCTCCTCAACTGTGGTCAACATCCCCAGCGAGATGAATCCCCTCCTTGATCTCGGGTGGTCTCCAACAGACTCATCAGCTGCTGCCAGGGTAGCATATTAAAGGTATCCCCTCTTTCAACAGGATCCTCAACAGTACTGAGCACTTCGAACTGATTTGAGGCTGGCACTGCATACTAATATGCACACCCCTCATCCCTAAGTTTTTCAAGATGGAATCTTTGTTGGTGGCATCTTGAAAATTTCTCATTTTTTATCTGTAGCCTTAGAGTTGCAACAACAAGTCTGTGATCAGTAGAAA
Source organism: Coenobita brevimanus (assembly GCF_032717465.1). Classification (NCBI taxonomy): domain Eukaryota; kingdom Metazoa; phylum Arthropoda; class Malacostraca; order Decapoda; family Coenobitidae; genus Coenobita; species Coenobita brevimanus. The sequence goes on from NC_137058.1 coordinate 17,706,652, forward strand.
AGAACTCTTCACTCCTGAAGACCCTGCAGTTCTGAAGGATCCTCCAGTGAGTTCTAACAAGAATGTGATCAGTCTCCTTAGCAATTCCTCCGGTACTGGGATATTAAGTCCAGCAGTGAAGATTTGGCTACTGGAACCAGGATCAAACAATTATTATCTTACAATATTTCGCAAACTCAAGATGGTAAGAACTATTGGAATTCCTGGTTCCAGAGCCATGGGTACCTGGACAGTCCCTGAAGCCTATCCTGTCAATGCCAATAACCGCATTAACCCCTAAAAGAGGGCACTGGAATGTTTTGACATACACTCAGGACAGGCATAATCAGAGGGTGCGATATGGTTGGGGGGTTTGCAGGGGAGGTTTGTGTGTGGGTGGTGGGGGTGTGGGGGGTGAGAGGGTTGTGCAGGGGGTGGGAGTGGGGGGAGGAGGGGTGAAGAATGGAGGGGTGTGGGTGGGTGAAGGGGGTGGAGGTGTTTGGGGGTGGGGATGGTGACAGAGGGTGGGTGGCTGGGGTTGGGGTCATTTTGGGTGTGGGGGTGTAGGGGGTAGGGGAATGTTGGGGGTGTGTGGTAGGGAGGAGGGGGTTTGGGTGGAGGGGTAAGGGGTTCTGGGTGGTGTGGAGGATTGTGGGGTTGTGAGAGGTTTGTGGAGGGTGGGGGTGGTGGGGGTAGGGCATGCAGGTGGTGGGGGGTTGGGGTAGGGGGTCGCGGTTTGGGGGTGGGAGGTGAGGGTGGAGGGAGGTGAGGGGTGGGGGGGCAGTGGAGTGGTGGGGGTGGTGGTGGAGAGGTGCTTGGTGAGGGTGGAGTGGTGGTTTGGGGTTGGGGTGTTTGGGGGCAATGGGGGGTGGGAGTAGGAGGGATGGGGTGGAAGGGGTGGAGTTTCAGTGTGGGTGTGGTGTAGGGGGTTGGGGGTGTGGGGATGGGGGGGGCTGGACAGCATATGCGGACACCTGTCTTTTTGGCCCTAGTACCCACGGACAGCATATGCAGACACCATTCTTTTAGGGGTTAAAGTTGCCCGAAACAAGGAGTGTATCCCACAGGGGGTACTGTTCGACTGCAGAGTCAAGTTTGGTGTAGAATAGCTCTTTCTCTTAACCAGCCCCACCCCGACGTTTTCTGGGCAGTGGTACGCCCCAGTCCCTACATTTTTGGACCTTTTTTTTTTTTGGCTCACACATCCGCTTTTGGTGAGAAACATCGAAAATTCATAGAGAAATCGCTCACCTGAGGTTTAAAATACTCGATCCAGGTAGGAGTACCTCCTTACATTACAGGGTTTTCTATCAGGCTGGCTGCAAAGAAAACGAGTTCTATGGGAGGATAACTATTCTACACCACTGATAAACGGTATTTATTTATTTATTTGGTACGAATTTATATGTAGTACAAGAGTATATTGGTTTTCAAGCAGTAATATAGGCATTATAAGCATTGTTTCACTCACTAACTCATCACCATTCCTGACCTTTTTTTGCCACATTACCTGATCATCATTTCTGACTGTTTCTTCCTCTAATGTTTGTCCTCCACATTGTCATCGATTTGGGACTCACTCTGGCCCTGAATTTCGTACTGCGGCATGACATGGCCTTACTGGTCAGGTCACTGATAACAGGTGAATTGCTGAGAAAAGGTCATGCAGGGGGGGGGAGGAGGTCATGCTGGGTAAGGCATTGTCCCTGCCTGGCATCTTGTAGAGGAAGGTGTCCCGTGTATACGTGCCAGAAATCACTCACGAAAATTGAAAATTGTGCAAATTAGGGACATTGCAATGTCCTTGCAATGTTGCCACGTTAATTTACTTCTCCGGGATATGAGTGCACATTATGTGAGGACGTGAATTCACGTCTCCAGGACGGGGCGGGTTAAAGATTACTCATCTCAGTTCGACCATACACTGCATCAAGAGAGATGAAGCTCAAGGAATGTTTCAGTCTCACCAGCATTATACGCTTATCAACCTGAGTAACCCTGTCGACACAAGAGACAATTTGAGCAGCTATTGCAACAGCGACACCCCTAAGATGGGCACCATCTTCTCAGCCAGACCAGTAGTATGTGTAACTATTGCTACTGACAACACCATTCTTGGGTTGACTCACTTCGGACAGAGCAGCAATGCCAACCCCCAAGTAACCTTACTTTCGTTACATTAAAGGCAGTTGATCAACCTTTGAAAGGCTTAGAGCATTACATGCCCATACCTAGTACCTTCCAAAGGTTAAACCTGCAGTTACAACTTCAGACTTGTGTGTCCTCTGTGCCACCACAATGTGAATCAAAAGGAGAATCTGGGCTTGGGGGTCCCCCTCATCATCCAGTTGCCGGGGTCCCTTAGGCTTTATGTCATATGCACATGACCCGTTTTGGTTCTGACATGCAGGCTGCTGGCTTGACGTCGTCTGAATGTTGTGTATTCACATGATGCTTTCACAGTCCGTCCAGCATCATCATTCACTGTGTGCTCATTGTTGCATGAGGACCATGACTGGTCGGTCTCTTAGGAATTTGGGGGCAATTGCTCCACTAATGGAAGAAGAGGAGGAAGAAAAAGTTTATGGAAAAAGGAAAAGGTTATGGATACACCAGTCACTGAAAAAGAGAAAGATCAAGGGAGAATTCTGGACCCTGTATAAAGAACTGGCAGATAATGGAGTAAAATTTTTCAGTAGTCCTCCTGGAGCACTACTTTTGGAGTGATATAGCATGTCCTGTATTAACCCGCCCCATCCCGACGTTTTCTGGGCAGTGGTACGCCCCAGTCCCGACATTTTTGGACCTTTTTATTTTTGGCTCAGACATCCGCTTTTGGTGAGAAACATCGAAAATTCATAGAGAAATCGCTCACCTGAGGTTTAAAATACTCGATTCAGGTACGAGTACCTCCTTACCTGACTGGGTTTTCTAACAGGCTGGCACCAAAGAAAACGAGTTCTATGGGAGGGTAACTATTTTATCCACTCATAAACAGTATTTATTTATTTACTTGGTACGAATTTATATGTAGTACAAGAGTATATTGGTTTTCAAACAGTAATATAGGCATTATGAGCATTGTTTCACTCACTAACTCATCACCATTCATGACCTTTTTTCCCACATTACCTGATCATCATTTCTGACTGTTTCTTCCTCTAATGCTATGTAAACTTTGTCCTCCATATTGTGATCGATTGGGGAATCACTCTGGCCCTGAATGTCTTTATTGGCCAGGTCACTGGTAACAGGTGAATTGCCGAGACAATGGCGTGCAGGGGGGGGGAGAGGTTATGCGGTGTAAGGCATTGTCCCTGCTTGGCATCTTGTAGAGGAATAGAGGAAGGTGTTTCGTGTACACGTGCCAAAAATCACTCACGAAATCACTCGCGAAAATTGAAAATTGTGCAAATTAGGGACCTTGTAATGTTGCCGCGTTAATTCATGTCTCCGGGATATGAGTGCACATCATGTGAGGACGTGAATTCACGTCTCTAGGACGCGGCAGGTTAAGGCTGAGTGATATAGCATATCAAGATCCAAATAAGATGGAGAAGTAGAAGTCAAGGACGGGAAGAAGTATTTGCAAGGAGAGTGGAAAGGGTACAAAAGGATGAGAAAAAGGCAGAATATAAGAGAGAAGTGGAGGAACGATTTGTCAAATATGAATTGGAGCAGATGGGGGATGTAGAAGGTGTGTGCAGGATAGTCACAGAAGAAATATGTGCAGCATGTGATGTGGTGTGTGGGATGAAGAGAAGACGGAGGGGGGTGCAAGGAACAGCGTGGTGGAATGAAGAGGTGAGACAGGCTGTGGCACAAAAGAAGAAAGCATACAACGATTGGATGAGAAATAGGGGCATGGAAGAAGTAGGGAGGCGGAAGAGAGAGTTATATGTAGGAAGGAAGAGAGAGGTGAAAAGATTAGTAAGAGAGTAATTAGAGAGTGGATGAGGAATTTGGAAGGAATTTGAGTGTAAAGTGGAGGGACAGTAAGAAAATATTCTGGAAAGAGGTGAAGAGAGTAAGACAGGGTGAAAGTGAAGTTAGCAGAAGAGTGAAAGATAAAAATGGTAGATTACAAGTGGAGAAGGGAGAAAAAGTGAGCAGATGGAGAGAACACTTTAAGGAATTGTTGAACATAGAGGATGGAAGTAATGCGAGTATAAGTGGCTGGGGAATGACTGAGAGACGGAGGGAGGTGAGAAGACAGGAAGAAATCAGTAGGATAGAAGTTGTGACAGCAATGAAGGAAGTTAAATTGGGGAAAGCCCCAGGAATTGATGGAGTGTGTGGTGAAATGCTGAAGCATGGGGGATAGATAGTAGTAGATTGGACGTGGAAGATGTGCAGATTGGCCTGGGAGGAAGGTAGAGTCCCGGAGGATTGGAAGTCAGGTATAAATATTCCCTTGTACAAAAGTTAAGGGGAAAAAAATGTGTGTGGTAATCATAGGGGCATTTCTTTTCTTAGTATAATAGGAAAAGTGCATGGTAAGATACTTATTGACAGAGTTAGTAAAAGACCAGAGGAATTAGTTGGAGAAGAACAGGGAGGCTTTAGGAAGGGAAGAGGTTGTGTAGATCAGATATTCATTCTTTGATCTTTAGTGGAAAAGTTTCTAGAGAAGGGAAAGAAGTTGTATGTGGCTTTCATGGATTTGGAGAAAGCATATGACAGGGTGGATAGACAAGGATTGTGGAAAGTATTAAGAATATATGGAGTAGATGGGAAGTTGTTGAATGCTGTGAAAAATATATATCATGGTGCTAAGGCGCAGTGCGTGTGGATGGTGAACTGAGTGAATTTTTCTCTTTGATGGTTGGGTTGAAACAGAGATGTGTCACGTCTCCATGGTTGTTCAATCTGTACATGCAGGGGGTAATAAAAGAGGTACAAGGTAGAGTAGTAGATGTAGGAATGGCCCTGGTGAGAGAGGGAAGTGTCTAGAAACTCCCTGTACTGTTGTTTGCAGATGATACTGAGTTGTTGAGTGACGACGAAGGGGAGCTGCAAGGCTTGGTGGATGAGTTTGGGAGAGTGTGTAAGAAACGGAATCTAAAGGTGAATGCAGGGAAGAGTAAAGTGATGGTCTTTGAGAGAGGTGAAGTCAGTAAATGTACAGCGAGGTTGAATGGTGAGGAATTGGAAAATGTGAGTACGTTTAAGTACTTGGGTAGTGTGATGAGTAAGGATGGAGGTTTGGAGGGTGAAGTGCTTGAAAGGTTACAACAACGAAGAAACGTTGCTAGTTCCTTGAAAGCAGTGATAAGAAGCAGGGAAGTGAGCATTGATGTGAAAAAGTTACTACATGACAGTATTGTGATACCAACTCTAACGTATGGAAGTGAAGCTTGGACGTTGTTGGAAGGACACAAGTCAAGAATAAGAGCAGTGGAAATGAGTTATTTAACAGGAGCCTGTGGAGTCACATGGAGAGACAGGCCGACAAATGAGGATATAAAGGAGCATTGTGGTGTGGATGTGGATGTGATAGTAAGCGTTAGGAGGAATACACTGAGGTGGTTTGGCCATGTGGAGAGGATGGAGGATGAAAGACTGACGAAGAGAGTGTATGTGAGTGAGGTTGCGGGGGAGAGGGAGGGGGAGGCTGAGGATGAGATGGAGGGATGGGGTGGAGAGGTATATGAGAAAGGGGGCTGGGTGTTGGGAGCAGGGCAGTGAAATGGCAGGGAAGAGGGCGACGTGGAGGCGATTTGTTTATGGCCACCCCGAACGGGATTGAGGCGTCTGGCAATAGATAGATAGACAGATAGATATAGCATATCCTGTATTAAGGCTAGAAAAAACAGTGAATTTTACCTGGAAAGATTGAGTTATAATTTCATGTATAATTAACTAATGACAAACTCACCTGGTTTGTTTACTTCCTCGTCAGTCACTTTCCATATCTTAATGTAGATTATCACTGTACTTCTTGTTAGTCATATCAAATAACTCTTCATAAGAATGCACAAGTTCAATCAGCCTTTTGTCCATGATGCAAAACAGTGAACTGTATGTGTTATCTACATGGAGAAGATGGTAACTGCAAGTCGAGGAATGTATGGGCACGCTACGTGTCCTCGTTCACAAGAGCCTTCACCAACCCGTCAGGCCGGCGTCAAGTCGCCAGCTAGCCGGCCAGGATTTCTCGAGAAGATATCCGTGACGTATCAGTCGGCTGACGGACGGCTGCCGTCGTCAGCTTTATGGGTTATGTGAACAGTTACATTAGAATGCAGATAAGAATTCTCGACGGAGTCTAGCCGCCAGACTGCCTGTCGGAACCAAAACAGGCCGTGTGCATCGGTGGTGGCTCAATCGGTAGAGAGGTGGCCTGTAGTCCTAACGGACCCAGGTTCGAATCCCGGCTGGGGCAAGGAACAGTTTAAGGATTTGAATTTCATTCAGTCAGGCTTTACTGATCTACCAGAAGATCCGCCGACATGTCGTAAAAATACCTCCGCTAATACCAATACACCAGTCCTGTATGAGACAGCCCTAGCATGTATTCAATATGGACGGTGGGTGTTAGTGCCGAAGTGGTGACATGTAGAGGTGTATGGTATGTAGGAGGACTGCTGGGCCTTGATAGCAGGCTGTGAAGCCTATGCCCAGAGTCAGACACATAAAAAAAAAAAAAAAAAAAAATCATGGTGGGCACCAGCATGACAGGGCCCAAAATGCCGTGCCAGGCCAACACCTAAGTGAGGACCCCCCTCCCCTGCCAAACTGGGTCGGGGTCAGGCAACAAGCACTGACTCCTGAAGCCCTCTTCCATTTCATATTCTGCTGGGGGTTGTTTTTTTACAGGGAGGGGACCCAAACCCCACCCTAACCTCGCAAGTCAGGAGAGGACTCGCCGCTAGCCTATGGACAGGGGAATGACAGTTTACCTCACCATGAAGGCACAGGACACACAAAACAACACCATACAGCAAAGGGCAGGAGAGCTTGGACCTTTACCAGTAGGCAGCTGCAGGCTCTGGAAAGGCAGGCCACACACAGAGGGAGTGCAGGACATTTAGTGTTAGATATGCAGGTCATTGGCAGGGCAGATGTAGGTAATCGTGGGGCAGGGTGTAGAGAAGACCAGGGTAGTTTGCATAGCACTGGGTGTGGCAGGGTGCCTTTGCAGAATACTCAGCGTGGATGACCAGCAGTTTGCCTGAAAAAAATTAATATTACTTACTTCCACCCACTTTGCTGCCACCGTTTGTTACTAGGTTAAAAGGTCAAAGGGTTAGCTCAAATTCCAGTTTGCTTTTCGCCACTTTATTCTTGACTAGAAGATAACAGATGTGCCCTGGGTGATGTCTGAGCTAGAAATGAAGGCAGTTAGCGACAGCTTCTCCCTCTCCAGCTCCCTAGACACAAGTCAGCAAAAATCCCTCATGACGTCACATAGTCAGCATACATTCTCATGTACACCACTAAAGGTCATACGTGGTAACCCAGGGCTATATTCATACACTATTATATATATACTAATACATACACTAACTTCACTCTAGTCTTGTAAGAAATCATTAAATCATTCGTAACAGTAACTAGAAATTTGGAAAAAAAAAGTACTTAGTTTTGTAGACATTAGGTGGTACACTACAAATGGAAATTCAAATTTGAGTCGCAGCAATGATAAGACATGTAGAGAAGGATGTGATATTAGTTTTGAAACTTTATTTTTAGTTGTGCATGTGAAGAATGATTATGGCTGAAAAAATTTGAATGATAGTGATAATAATTAACCCGCCCCGTCCCGGCCACTTTTCGTCCCGGGCAATTTTCGACCTTTTTTTTTTTTGCTAAAACTTTCGCTTTTGGTGAGAAACATCGAAAATTCATAGAGAAATCGCTCACCTGAGGTTTAAAATACCCATTACAGGTAGGAGAGCCTCCTTACCTTACTGGGTTTTCTATCAGGCTGGCACCAAAGAAAACGAGTTCTATGGGAGGATAACTATTTCACACCACTCATAAACGGTATTTATTTATTTACTGTTACGAATTTATATGTAGTACAAGAGTATATTGGTTTTCAAGCAGTAATATAGGCATTATAAGCATTGGTTCACTCACTAATACCTGACCTTTTTTTGCCACATTACCTAATCATCATTTCTAACTGTTTCTTCCTCTAATGCTATGTAAAGTTTGTCCTCCACATTGTCATTGATTGGGGAATCACTCTGGCCCTGAATTTCGTACCGTGGCATGACATGGCTATACTGGCCAGGTCACTGATAACAGGTGAATTGCTGAGAAAAGGGCATGCAGGGGGGGGAGGAGGTCATGCTGGGTAAGGCATTGTCTCTGCTGGCATCTTGTTGAGGAAGGTGTCCCGTGTATACGTACCAAAAATGACTCGCGAAAATTGAAAATTGTGGAAATTATGAACCTTGCAATTGCAGGACGTTGAAGTACGTCCTCGGGATTAGCTGTGACAAAACGTGAGGACGTGGAAGTACGTCCTCGGGACGGCGCGGGTTAAAGAATGTTGCCCGCAGTAGACCTGTGATTGATGATGCAGTAGAAATGAAGTGACGCTAGAGGTGATGGAAATTGTGATGATGACAACCTAAGTAAAGTCAAAGCCATCAGTATAGGAACTGAAAGGAAATATATTGATAGATGAGGTGAAAATGTTGCTGGCTGTTGACATGTTCTATTACTGCTACTACTGTTGCTGCTACTGCTACTACTAATACTACCACCACTACTACTACTACTACTATTACTACTACTACTACTACTACTACTACTACTGCTACTGCTACTACTGCATCTTAATAATAATAATAATAATAATAATAATGATAATAATAATGGTTTATTATGTGTGTGTGTGGGGGGAGTGCTAGAAATGGAAATGGCAAAGATAGTGGCTCCTTCAAAGAGCAAGGTCTCCCTTATTACGAACAAAATCGTGTGGATCTCAAAAGAATATTGCAGTGGGAGACCCAATCGCACTGGTGTAAATGGAAATTGTTTATCATTTTCAGTACAAGAGATCTATCATAAGTTTAGTTAGAGTCTGATGATGAAAAACAAGAATTTGTCATTAGATAGAAAAGGTACCAGTAGTACGATGCTAATGTTGATATATCTGTCAGAACTGTCGAAAAGATGGATAATATTCTTTGTCGAAATGGTAAAGAGAGTAGCTGAGAGGAATGGTAAACTTATTATTGATAAGGTGACACAACTTGAGTAATGGATGTTACATTAGTTGTGGAAATGGTGGCAGAACCAGAGAATGGAAGTTGTATTAGGGGTGGTAATGGTAGTAGGAATAGGAATTTTAAGACAATATTGGTAAAGGTATTGGTGGCAGAATTAGAGAAAGGGACTTTGTATTGGAGGAGATAATAGTGGCAGGAACAGATAAATTAAGGCAATATTGGTGGCGGATGTGGTGACAGAGTGGAAATTATACTTGTAGTGGCAATGGTGGCAGAAAAAATGAAAGGGAGGTTATGCTGGTGTTGGTAATGGTGGCAGAACTAGAGAAACGGGAGCTAAATTGGTTGTAGTAATGGTGGGCGAACTAGAGACACGGAAGCTGAATTGGTTGTAGTAATGGTAGTAGAACTAGAGAAACGGGAGCTGAATTGGTTGTAGTAACGGTGGCATAACTAGAGAAATGGGAGCTGAATTGGTTGTAGTATTGGTGGCAGATCTAGAGAATGGGAGATTATAATAATGGCTGTAATGGTGGCAGAACTAGAGAATGGAAAGTTATACTGGCTATACTAGTGGTGGTAATGGTGGCAAAACTAGAGAATATAATAGTGGGTAATGGAGGCAGAACTTGAGAATTAACGGTGATCTTGGTGTTGGTAATGGTAGCAAAAGTTTGCGAGAGACGGCTAGCGATATAAGTGCCGGAAGTATCCGAGAGAAAACAGGCAATATCGGTGCAACATACAGTTGTAATGTGTAGTGCGTTCACGTTTGCGAGAAAAGACTAGTAATATTATTCACAGTGATCCCGCTCACTTCCTTCTGAGGTTACATCTTGTTTGTGATATGACAATACTGTGTGTGTGGGGGGGGGGGGCGCGCACAGTTTACCTGAAATAGAATAAATGTTTTCCTCTGTTTTTACTTCACATTCTCATGTTCTTTATCTTAAATCATGTACTTTGATTTTATTCCAATAGCGTTTCAGTTAATAAAAACCTACAACATTACGCACCATTATTTATTTATTTATTTATTAACTCTTTTATTTATTTGTTTACATTATTTTATCCATCACGTACCCTCCATATAGCGCAACATTGAGGTCTTGTGGTTTTAGGCACCAGCCTGTGTGAAGGCCATGTTCTCTGCGCATCATGCCTCACATCCAATGAAATGAAGGTCTGACGAACATGCATTGCCACTAGATGCGTTGACCAGAGATCTGCATTTTCAGTCTGATGTCATCTTCTCATTTTATTTTTGGTAGGGCTAGGCAATTATATTCAAATTAGGAATGATTTTTCGATACAGAGGGGATGTACATAGTTCTAATAAATTATTTGACCATTGCAAATCCTTCTTTAGCTGAATAAAATCGTCTCAAGATAGCCAGAAAAAAATAAATAAAAAAGGTCACTGGATCAAAGGGGATAATATTTTGTACTACGGCAACCCAGTCCCTTGCACCTACATTACCAAGAGTCATAGGATACTGTTTGTTTTCAGAAACCTCCAACGCCTTTTGCTCTTCTTCCTTTTTATATTCCATTTTATTATAGTTTCCCCCAAAAGATCCTGATATTAAAAGACTGCAGGGCTAGAAGTTCTCCAGGGTCTCTTACATTCCTCCTTAAACCACATTCCCATTTTTTGTGCCAGACTGTCCTGATTCATTTTTAGTTAATTCCCTTCTCAAAATCTATACTTTTCTTTGAGTTCTTTTCCCTTTCTAATTGGCCACTTTTCTCTTTGCTCTCCTTCTCATTTCCCCATCCTCCACACATATCCTCTCGCATCTTTTCCTTTTCCCCTCATATATTCGCCCACAGTTTCTCTTATTCACCTTATTCACCCCCCCCACCTCTTTTTTTTTTTTTTTTCGCCATCTCATTTCCGACCGGGGCCAATAAGAAGATGTGAGAAAACCAGCCTGAGAGAGCCTAAGGGGTGGGTTTTATCTGACACAAACATCCCGTTCGTCACTCGTAACGCACAAACGTATCGTTCTGAGGAAAACAAGAAAATATCCTAGTAATGACGTTACAGTATCTGATTGGTTGATCTGAGATGGGGAAAGGCCAGGGGGGTGGCAGTGTGTGTCGTGGTTATGGAGAGAACGGTAAATCACACACACACACACACACACACACACACACACACACACAAAGGCACGTAAAGAGACAAACAGATAGACACAAACAAATAGACACAAAACAGAAATAAAGACGGGCAGAGAGGCAAAGGCACTTTATACAGATAACCTTAATTTGGTCCGGATTCTCGTTCTTTACAGCTTGTTTTCACGTTGGTGATTGGTAGAACAAAACAGTACTATGGCACGACATCCTCTCCTAAGCAATTTCTCGTCACAACCACAACTATCTACTATTAATCTGTTTCTATAACTCAGAATTCACGATAAAGCGATGGCGATTTTAAGTTGAATTAAATTTTAAAAGATGTAATATAAACAGACAGAGGTGTAGATATTGACCTTTCTCTCCTATTTACCTACTTAACGATTTATTTATTTACTTACATGCCTAACTACCTGCCTACTTGCCTACATTTGCACCTACAATACACATCTAAATACCTACCACCTTCCTACGTACATCTGTGTAAACACGATTGCTGCAAAGAAACATACACACACACACACACACACACACACACACACACACACACACACACACACACACACACATGAAAATAAAGTTATAGTAATCTTCAGCTAAGACAAGAAGTAAAAAGACACATGAGGTCTAGATGCAGTACAGCCAAGATAAAAATTGTCGAGTGAAGCCAAACAAGAGTCAGCTTGAAGGAATTGGTGTCTGCCACCGTCATGACCCAACATCTGCCCGACTCAAGAACAACATGTCGCCTGAAATAAAGATGAATGCTTACTTGGCTCCAGTGCTGTGGGCACTCTGAAGAAACGACACCCAGGAGCCTCTCAAGGTAGAACACCCAGGGCCTGACATGGCGGAGGAAGAGCACCGCAGAGACAAGAAGACCGTCGAAGAAAGAAAGGAAGAAAAAGAGTTGGAACATGACTGCAAGAGTATAAATAGTTGTGAAGTTGTCGGAAATACAGATGTTAGTGCAAGAAAATTTATTATAAACATACGAAAGAAACTGAAACACTTGGAAATAAGCTGTAAATACGGGAAATGAAATACAGTACTGCGAAGACCGTAAACGTATGGAACAGCAAACACGAGTAGGAAGGAATGACTAAAAAATAAAAAAAAAAAAAAAAAAAAAAAAAGAGAGAGAGAGACCAATGAAAATGGGAGAAAAAGTTGAAAGAGACTTTAGATCACTTATTAATGAATAGGAAAGGGCACAGGGGAAGAATGTAAACGTAAGGAGCAAATTGAAAGAGCAGGCATGAGCATGTAAGAGTAAGGAGGGGAGTACAAGAGTAGCACTGTAAAATGAAAAAAAAAAAAAAAAAAAAAAGGTCAGGTTTGTGTCCACAGCCTTACGCATTTTATCACCACTGTACCAAAACGTATATCTATATTATATTCTTACTGTTGTCAGGTGATTTTACGATTAATGAGAGGCCATCACCGTATGTATAGTCGTTTTAAATACATTCTTGTTACCACATGACTATGTTATTTACGTAAGAAAGGACATTTTCCGTAAGATGGCGTGTTCCTTAGCTACTTTTGTTCCTTCTTGAACCTGACCAACAGGGACACTCCAGCAACTCAGAGACGAAGTTGTCATCATAATCATTTCCAATGCCTTGCTCCCTCCTAGGAACCACCAGACAGGGGATAGACGTGGCAGAAACGCCTTCAGGCTGCCTTGTTCTGACACATTTTTCTTGCTCTCAGACACTTCTCATCCTCTTCCTTCTCTTTCACCAATATAATTTTTCTTTCTCGTCCTCCATTCCACAATGGGTTTCCCTCTACCAACGTTGCCCTCTGTCTCACATTCAAACTTTCTCTGCCATGCTGCCTATGTGCATTCTTTGTGGTGTATAGACCCAACCTGCTGCCTATGTGCATTTTTTGTGGTGTACAGACCCAACCTGCATGAATGTTAGAAGCTCTTTGTTCCGAGATGGTGCTGGGCAGTGTGGAAGAGATGTTGCGTAATCTGTTTATATAAAACAGCCGCGTTGCTTGTTTGTCCTTCAATCGCGCCCAAACCATGGACCAGAGACCCCCAGACCTATATATATTATCTGAATCAGGGTGACTCAAGGATGGTTTTAGGGGGGTCGAAATTCAGATCTGGGTCATTTGATATCACCGGTAGTGTTTGCCTTACTGGCTCGGGCAACGCCGGGTACCCATGTAGACCAATTTTTGTCATGGAGACTCACATGCCCTCCAGTTCGGACATAGGCTATGTGAGGTTAACCTCCGAGGTCACTTGAGGTCACCAGTCGGAGGTCATTTGAGGTCACCGGTAATAAACGCTCGAACGACTGGACCCAGTAGCCCAATTTTTGGTATGGGGACTCACATGACCTCCAGTTCAGACATTGGCTATAAGAGGTTGACCTCCGAGGTCATTTGAGGTCACTGGTAGGAGGTCATTTGAAGTCACCTGTGATAGTAAACAAGTGTGCACAAATACTGTGCGTTAGTCTGCGAAAGCTGAAACAGAAAACTCCAGGACCTCTTATAATCCCTCTTCAAAAGCTTAAGAGCTACATGGTCTTTGTGGAGTAGAAAGGAGATTGAACTACTGTAGAACAAACAGGATTAGAATGTTCGACTTTTTGTCCCAGCAACGCCAGGTACCCATGCTAGTTATAAAGGAAATCATATGGCAAGAAAATCATTCTGGTGCTTTAATACACGCACGTCAGGTTAAGATGTATTGTTACCAGCCATTTGACCAGTTAGGCATTTCTTCTGTCGACACAGTTTTCCATTACACTTCATCGCTTTTGTCCTGAAGCCGTAATCTTGTTGACGTAAATAGCTTTATCACAGCGTTTCTTTAGTAAATGATTTTGAATATTATGCTCTGAGGTCTTCTTCTGGGAGTTCATGTCACTTTAATCCCTTCAGTCCTATGCAGCATTACTCATTTTCATCGTGATGGTTCAGTCGATTTCCTCTAAATTAAGGGAGACCTTTACTGAATTGACTGGATTAGATATAGCCTTCAGTAAACCCCTCCATAGGTAGAGAGCCTTCACATGTTTAATATAATCGCCTGGAGGCAGCCTGACAGAAATGAATACTACCAGAATGAAGAGGTCGTTCTGGACAAGGACGACAGTAACAAACAATATGATATTCAGACAAACTTGTGCGCGATATTTTGTGGATAATATCTGCACCCAATATGACCGTAACAAAGATACACGTAAAGTTAAAAAAAAAAAATGTAAATACACCGTGAGAGAAAAGGTACTAAGGAATCTGCTAAACCCTTGTGAAGAGGAACGTGTGTCATCCATTTTTTTTTCTTTTTTATGCAAGGAGGAAGGAACCAAAGGCCAAGAGCCCGAAAACCATTCCTTCTAAGAAAAAACAAGAACAATATAAAAGAGAGCCAAATTCAAGATCCATTCATTTCGAGATGCCTGGACACACTGGGTTTTAAAGACTGGAGATCATAGGAAGTAGGAAATACAGAGGAAGACGGTTCCAGAGTTGGCCTGTTGCATAAATGAAGGACTGGGAGTAACGGTTCACTCTTGCACTAGAGAGTTGGACAAAAAAAGGATGAGAGTTTGTTGCTAGACGGGTGCTACGCACCCGTCGTAGACGTGCAAGGATGAAGGCAGACTGCCCAGAGGAGCAGTAACCATTGAAGTAGCAACAGAAAAGAGATAAAGATGCAACAGTGTGGCGATGAGACACGGGTTGAAGAGAGACAGTATAAGGAGGAGAGTTAATGGGACGAAAAGCCTTTGACTCCACGCTATTGAGAAGAGCTGCATATGGGGAGCATCCCCACACATGAGAGTTGTACTCTACAGTGGGGTGAATAAAACCCGTGTATAAAGTCAACTACTGTGCAGGGGTAAAGAAGGTACGGAGTCGGCTTAGCACACCTAATATCTTGGAAGCAGATTTTACAAGAGATGACATATGATCTTTCCAAGGTAAGTCCCGAGAGAATGAAACCCCAGGTATGTTTAAAGATGATGCAGGATTAAGATGGTTATTATTAAACATTACTGGGTATTCCTGTGGAAGATTTTCTCGGGTTGATAGGTGTAAGAACTGAGTCTTTGATTCATTGAAAACAATATTATTTTTACCCCTGTCAGAGATACGAGCCAAGTCAGACATTTGGTGTGCCATAGCCTCATCCCTTGCCTGTTGAAGTAACTGCTGAGATGGACATTGCAGAAACCGAATGGAAAGGTGAAGGGTGGAATCATCAGCATATGAGTGTATAGGGTTAGATATACTGCTTGGAAGTTCATTGATGGAGAAAAGGAAGAGAGTTGGTGATAGGACAGAGACCTGAGGAACACCACTGTTGATAGATCTAGGAGAACAACGATGGCCGTCTACAACAGCAGCTATAGAATGACCAGAAAGGAAGCTATAGATGAAGGCACAGATAGAGGGATAGAAACCGTAAGAGGGCAGTTTGGAAATTAAAGATTTATACCAGACTCGGTCAAAAGCCTTTGAGATGTCAAGTGCAATGGCAAAGCTTTCGCCAAAATCCCGAAAGGAGGATGACCAGGAGTCTGAAAGGAAGGTGAGAAGATCACCAGTGGAGCGTCCTTGGAGGAACCCATACTGACGATCAGAAAGAAGGTTATGATAGGAAAGATGCTTTAAATTTTTTCTGTTAAGAATAGACTCGAAAACGTTTGAGACACAGGATCTTAAAGCAATTGAGAGATAGTCTGAGGGTTGGGAATGGTCACCCTTCTTTGGAACTTGCTGAATGAGAGCAAACTTCCAGCAAGAAGGAAAGGTACAAGTTGACAGACAAAGGCATAAGAGTTTACCTAGGCAAGGTGCAAGCACAGAAGCACAGTTCTTGAGGACAACAGGAGGGACTCCATTATGCCCATATGCCTTGTTAAAATTGAGGCCAGTGATGGCAGAAAATACAAAAGCTGAAGAAATATTGTCAGCCATGAGGAAGTCAGAGGGGGGAAGTAATGGAGGAACAGCACTGGAATTGTCTAAGGTGTAACTGAAGGAGAAAGTCTGAGCGAAGAGATCTCTATCAGTGGAAGAAATAGCTACAGAACCACCAGAGTACAAAAGAGGAGGGAAGGATGATGAGGTAAAGTTGTTAGAATGGTTTTAGGCAAGGAACAAGAAAGTATGGGAAGAGTTCGAGTTCGAGTGTTAAGAGCATTTAGTACGGATGAAATAATTTTTTGCCGAGCGAAGAACAGACTTAGAACGACTCTGAGCAGAAACATAAATAAGATTTGCTTCAGGAGTGGGTTGACTCTGGTACCTTTTATAGGTCCTCTTCTTCTTATGGACAGCACTAAAACAAGCATGATTAAACCAAGGCTTTCTTGCTTTAGGCAAAGGATTTGAGAGGGAAATGTATGCTTCCATGCCCGAGAGAATAGCCTCCGTAATGCGCGAGGCACACTCAGATGGCTCCCAGCCATGGAAACAATTATCATTCCAGGAAAAATCAAACAAGTACTGCCTGAGGGGCCTCACGATCAGCAGCTGCAAAGTGCCACAACCGACGTTTCTTTGGACGGTCCACAGGTCGTACCAGAGCGACAGGACAAGTTAAGGTAATAAGGTCGTGATCGGAGAAGGCCAACGGAGAGGAAAGCTTAACAGTGTAAGCAGAAAGATTAGCTGTAAGGAAGAGGTCAGATATGTTGGATCTCTCTCCAAGGCAGTCAGGGATACGGGTATGGTGCTGTACAAGCTGCACTAGGTCATTAAGGATAGAAAAGATGTAGGCTTGTTCACCAGGTGGATCAGTGAAAGGAGAGAGGAGTCGAAGGTGGTGGTGAACATTGAAATCTCCTAGAATGGAGATTTCAGAGAGAGGAGAAATGGATAGGATGTGGTCCAACTTTGAAGTAAGACAGTCAAAGAATTTTTCAGTCAGTAGAATTATGGGATAAGTAAACAGCACAGATATATTTAGTCAGTCTTGTTGGAGTGGGGTGGACAGGTGTTATATGAGAGATCAGCGTCGCGTTTGATGTGATGTTTTCCGTTCACTACACGTGGTTGGAAGATGACAATGAAACACATGGAGATTTATGGCACGTGTATTGCATGACAGAGCCACACCCAGTGTTAGGTGGCATGAGCCCTAAGAAGTAGAGCCATGATTATAATGTGTGCTATGTTTTCCCTATAACGAGTGAAAGTCCATTCTTTTTACCCCGTAGGTGACCATAAGTTAGTCCTAAAATCAATAAGTGCGACATGGTAGCCAATATAAAGCAACTGCAAGTCTGGGGGGAGGGCAGTGAAATGGGGGGGGAACAGGGTGACATGGGGACGAGTTGTTTGTAGCCATCCCTTAAGGGATTGAGGCGACCGGCAATAGATGGATAGACAGACAGAGTCTTCACGTCCTCAGGGTTCAAACAAGTGTTTCATGTGCATTTAGCTGAGTTGGACGTTTGGTGGAATGAATTATAACTTGTGGTTTTGGATGGCGATGATTACAATTATATGATTATTACTATATGGGCATGAGATATAGCAGTAGCAGCAGCAGGTGCTCATCTGGATTTGAGCCCTGGGGACAGCAGGATACTAACTCTGCAATCCCCATCCTCTTTATGGGAGGCAGGGTGGAGCAGAAGGACAAATGTTACTCCAGGCAGGTCCTCTGTCCAGATGAATCGACGTCAGTGCAGAAAGACGGCGTCCCTCTCAAGTACCATGAGATATAGTAACTGGGATTCACCTGAAGCTAGATCCTGATTATTTATGACACTGACTTGATAGCCTTTGAAGTGTGTATGACATTTGGTTAATAGTAAGGATATATGTTATTAGCTCCTTCAGTACCATGATTTTTAAAAACTCTTTCTTACATTGTTTTTGTTAAGCATAGGTGAGACCTGGTAGTAAAGTTTATGAGACAAAGTCAGAACCATTCATTAAAAGGATTTTTCGAACTGCACTCTATTTTACACAGATTGGAGAAGATTCTTTATAAGGAACTGAGCTAATTTCTTGACGAGGAGGAGTGGATGGGGGAGGGAGTGTAGACCCGAGAACAAAAGTTCGTTGACACTTCTATGCCAGATGTGACAATGGAAGGTACTAAATAAGCAATGTGAAGCACACAACAGATGAGTCTGGGAGAGAGTGATACTCTTTCGTTTAAGGAGTGAAAATAAAGTCACTACACAATGCTGGCAGAGGACTGTCGGCGAACTTCTGTTCATGCTGCACAGTGGACATACGCCAGTTTGTGCTGCACCACCTGGCTTGCCCTCAAACGGAATGCGTGGAGATGATTACTAGTGTTCAGAAAAATAAACTCATATGCAAATTACTGGCATTAAATATGACGTTATGTTTTACCTCCCAATTAACTGCTGGAGTACTCACACAAGCCAGAGTGTATTGTTACCGTCGGCAGAGTAAACTGGATTCACGGGAGATTATAAAGCACATTGTTATTAATTACAAGGAAGTGTATTTATTAAAGCATACTGTCTCGTTATAGAGCTAATAAAGGTACGATTATGTTTTCATTGCCATGTATGAAACGAGAGCATTTTATGGTGGTGCAGTAACTGGCCCGTTACAACTAAAGTTCATTTTAAGTTGGATTAAAATCGTACTGACGTAACAGACATTCACAAACACAAGACGTAATTGTACTGAGAGTGTCAAGAGCGATCATTTCCAAGCTTTTGGATACCGAGGGAGAGGGTAACTTTGTAAAAAAAGAAAAATCTTTCATAGTGAAAAGATTAATGTCCACACTGTACATATGATAAAAACACACTTGTTCTAGCTTCTAATGGGACCTGTTGCAGTTGTCGTTGTTGTTGTTGCTATTGCCCCAGGCTAATCTGAATATATGAACCCAGTGGACTGGTCATTATCTCCTTGCTTGGGATAGGAAGGGAGTTAACTGAAGTTTTTATAACCAGGCAGGGGAGCAGCCTTGTACTATAGGTCACAAACGTATCGGTGAACATGGGGTCCGATGCGTATCGAAAACATTCGAATAACTGCTGATGTTTACCAACGTCTCATTGTGTACGAACAGTATCTGCTTATGTAAATATAACTTTTGCTGTTTGTTTGCAGGAGGATATTGCTAGTTGGGGATAAGTGACTCCTCCCGACATCAAGGCTACCAACGTGTGGAAGTTCAGAC
This sequence comes from Coenobita brevimanus, assembly GCF_032717465.1. Taxonomy (NCBI): domain Eukaryota; kingdom Metazoa; phylum Arthropoda; class Malacostraca; order Decapoda; family Coenobitidae; genus Coenobita; species Coenobita brevimanus. The sequence continues at coordinate 17,726,122 of NC_137058.1, forward strand.
ACTTATAATTCAGTGACCCTTGCTCTGTGGTCCCAAATGTTTCACGCATATTGTGCACCGATACTTTTATGACCCGTCGTACAGCCATTCATAAAAGAAGTAGTATCTCACTAGCCAGCCCCTCCGCTTTTGGTGTGGTAACACTGTAGGTCTTTCTGAGTCAGGTGATTCGGTTGGTGGTATGAGCTCCTATCCCTGAATGAACCCAGTTTCGAATATAATTTCATTTCCTGGTCGACAAACGTAGCTATGGCGAGTGTGAAACTAGTGTTCATATATATGTATATATTTTTTTTAATTAATGTTTCATAGCGTCACACTGTAATCAGTAATAATTTATTTCACAGAAAGAAACTTCATTTGAAATTTATGGTAAATTAACCAGTATTTAGCACACTGACATATAATGATCATACATCAACTAATTATTTTCACAACTTAATTAAATCCATAAAAATTTGCCCAGTCAGTAATCATAACCTGTCATCCCGTATCCTGTGACGTTATGTATAAGTCTGGGTGACTACTGTGGCGGAACACGTCCAGAAATGCCATTGATAAATCCTCTACTGACTTGCTGCTTTGACGAATCTTAAGTTAAAACAAAATAATAATACCTCCCTTGAGGTTAAGAAAATATATAGGCAGCAAGCATCATGATTCTTTTTCTTTTTCTTTTTGTACACTATGTCAGTATGGTGAAGAAGGGATTTCACTTCGATATTATTTTGCTTTAATGTGTTTTGGAGAGATATTTAAAAATAATTGTGATTATCATGCCCATGATTCATACACATGGAGCAAAATTGATAATGGTATATTTTATGAACAGAAAACGCGCAGAAATAATGTTATTACAATTAATTTACTAATCACAGCAAAGATAAAAATATATATATACACCCAGTAAGCTTGGTCCTTGGTCAGTTCACTGCTGATATTACGCACCTCATGACTCATTACTTGTCATGACACATATACCATACAGCTGGCCGAGGTGCTGAGTCAGGACCGAGTGCAGTGGAGATCATTCGTCCGTAGTCTCTCAACCGACAGGCCAACCTAGGCCTAACGGGCGTAAGGGTGAGCAGGTGAGCATTACCGTGACAGTAATACTGCCCCGGCGGCAGGGGACAGTACCCCACTGTCGCAAAGGCTTGTGTAACCTTGAAGAGGTGTGGCAACTGGTTCTGGCGAGTGGCCCGCTCGAATTCGGTACTGGAGAATCTGACCCATTTTGGGGAGCTATGACCACACGGAAGGTACTAATTAGCAAGCTCGAAGCCACCGCGACAGGCCTAGCAAGCCGGAGAAGGGTCAAAAACAGCTCAAGAAAAATGCAGAGAAAATAACGGACGGTCCTTTCGGCAACGGACCCAGCACCGAACATAGACCTTCTCTAGGACTACTCTTTATGTTACAGTTGCGATGATAAACATTGCAACTTTAACAGATAAGTGCGAGGAGGTGGTGCAGCTCATGAGTGATCGGAATATTAAGATACTGGGATTGGTCGAGACCAGATGGAGAGGAAATGGGAGGAGAGTGGTGCATGAAGATTACGAGCTATTTTTTGTTGGCAACAGAGACAATAGCAGAAGTGGTGTGGCACTGGTGATGAAGCCAGCATTTTCAAGTTCCGTGAAGATTGATTATGTCACCAGAACAATATTATCAGTAACAATCACTATAGGAGGGCAGAGGAGTACGTTTGTACAGGCTTATGCTCCACAGCAGGGCAGACCAGAGAGAAAAAAGTTAGAATTTTATGATGCCCTAGAACGTACTTGTGATAGCCTACCAGCTGGCAGTAACTTAATAGTGATGGGTAACCTTAATGGGCGCTTTGGAGCCGAGACAGTGGAAAGCATCACTGGGGCATTTGGAGTTGGTGTCAGAAACCCAGAAGGAACAATGCTGGTAGATTTCCTTTCCCTGATGGGCCTATCAATCACAAACACCTATTTTAAGCACAGGGAAACGCATATATACACTTGGTATCGCTACAATCGTAGGCTCGGAAGATACAACCAGAAGACCCATATAGACTTTATTCTTATGAATAGGAGTGCAATTATTAAGGATGTAAGGGTGATACCGTCAGTTTCGTTAGACTCTGATCACAGGCTGGTAAAAGGAATACTGAAAATGCATATACTGCTACAGCCAAGCGAGGCCAAGAGGACACATGTACGGATTGAGAACATTGAGACCTGCGGGAAGCAGCTGCGCAAACGTTTGGCTGAGGAACTCATTGCTGTGCATGGAGAGACTGTGGAAGAGCTATGGTGTGGTTTTAGGGAAGTGGTGAATAATGCGCAACGAGATATATTGGGAGAAAGGGTGATAGGAAGACGAAAGAAGAAGAAGAAAACAGCATGGTGGACACTGGAGTTGCAGCAGCAGGTTAGGCATAAGCAGAGAGCTTTCCGGATGTGGTTAAGGGAGAGAACACCTGACTCAAGAAGGGCTTATGAAGAATCTAGACAAGTTGTAAACCAAATGAGAATAAGGGCAAAAAGAGACATGTGGAGAAGGATAGGGGTTGAGCTGGAAACAGATTTTTGTGGAACCAAGAAGTTGATGTTTAATTTGGCAAAATGATACAGAAAAGGGGATGTCTGTCAGCAGAGGTCTATGAAGGATTCCAACGGTCAATTGTTAGTGGACCATAAGGATGTAAATCCAAGATGGATAGAATACTTTGAGTCTCTGTTTAATGCAGAGTGGCAGGGTACAGACAACAATGTAGAGAGGGCTGCTGAGGACCAGTTGAACGAGTATGGGGAGTTAGATCCTATCACAATTGAGGAGGTAAGGGAGGCCATCAGAATGACAAAGAAAAACAAATCTCCAGGCCCAGTTGGCATACCAATAGAGACAAGAAAAGCAGGAGGTGCACCACTTGAACAGTTCCTCAATAATTTAAGTTTAGCGTATGAATCTGGCGTGGTCCCCAAAGAATGGAACTTATCAGAGATTTGTCCTATATTCAAGAAAGGGGACCCCATTGAATGCAGAAACTACAGGGGGATATCACTAATGTGCCACGTAGGCAAAATATTTGAAAGGATACTGGAGAGAAGATTGAGGAGTACTGTGGAGGATTCGTTGTCAGACTGTCAGAGTGGTTTTAGGCCAGGACGGGGGACCAACCAAATGGTGAGACAGCAGCTGCTCTTAGAAAAATCGTGGGAATATGATGTAGAGCAGCATATTTGTTTCTTGGACTTAGAGTAGGCATTCGATTGGATACCTGGGGAGAAAATGTGGAACGTGATGGAAGAGGCAGAAGTACCACGTGGGTTGCTAGGAGCAAAGAAGAGTACATACAGACAACAGATGAGTAAGGTAAAGGGTGATGTGGAACTGTTCGAGGATAACTCTGGTGTAAGGCAGGGCAGTGTCTTGTTGCCTTTTATATTTATCCTTTACATGGATGTTGTGATGAGGCAGGTCTGGCATGATGGAGAGCAAACACGTTGTTTTGCCTATGCTGATGACGTAGCACAGATAGCTGGTAGCAGGGCACAGCTGGAGACTGGAATAATAGTTTTACTGCCTATGGACTGAAGCTGAACACGGATAAAACGGAATACATGGCCGTATCATGACGCCAAGATCCTGAGACCATCAGAGTGGGGGAGGCCACAATTTAAAAAAATGATAATTTTCATTATCTAGGAAGTAAACTGATTAGTGATAAAGGAATGGAACCAGAAATAGATAATAGAATTACCAAATTCTCGAGGAGTGTCAGTTTTATCCACTACTGAAGGACATTAACATCCCCAGGAAAGTGAAAGTTATCATGTACAACGTGATACTCAAGCCTATATTACTGTAGGGAAGCGAAACTTGGGTGTTGACAGAGAGGCTGAGGAGCAAGTTGCAGGCGGTGGAAATGAGGGTGCTGCAGATTATTGCTAAAGTCACGAGAAGGGATTGTATCAGGACTGTGGAGATAAAAAACATCTTAAAAGTGGAGTCTTTAATGATGACAGTTGAAAAGAACCAATTGTGATGGTTCGGACATGTGATAAGGATGCCAAGGAAAAGGATGGTGCGAAGAATGATGGAATGGACGCCAAATAGGAAAAGACCACGGGGACGACCTTGAAAGAGATGGCAAGACGGAGTGGTAGAGATCGTCAGAAAGCGAGGCATGGACCTGCAGCGGGCGGAAGTGCTGCGTCAGGACCAAGTGCAGTGGAGATCAATCGTCCGTAACCTCTCAACCGACAGGCCAACCTAGGCCTAAAGGGCGTAAGGGTGAGCAGGTGAGCATTAACGTGACTAATATATTTTATAGGCTACAGTACGCATATGGTAAAGGTGATTTGTATATCAAAGTTTAATAATACATTATTGTCATGACTGAGTACCCAAGAATGTTCAGCTTCTACTGTATTTCTTTCAAAATTCCATTTTGATTCACTGTAGATACAATGCTGATTATGTAATACAGCAGGAATCATCTAAGTAATGTTAGGTTAGCCATCATTGTGTGACATGTTAGTGACCCTCTTCCCACCCAAGCCCCATGCCCATCTCAACCCATCAATACACAGATTGTGTCCATTCCTGTTCGGTTAGTTGTCTCATGTATATCCTATTAATATGTGTGCATGGCAATTGTAAAGAACATATTTATTGTCACTGAAGATAGGACCTGCTCTCCCCGTCGTGGACTGTGATCCTGACTCTATAAACTCATGGACTGAATGTTAGTCTGTCCAAATTACTTCATATATCAAATTTTTTTGTCTATGTAGATGAAAGACTTAACGAGTTTTATATAAGCATAATGTATGAGTGAGGTATGACTCTGCCAAACCACTCTCTTGTCTGGCCACATCTCTACCACATATGAGTGAGTGAGGGTATGTGATAGTGCAAAACCACATCTAGTCTGGTCACATCTCTACCACAATTTATGCGTGAGTAAGAGGATGTGACACTGCCAGACCATCCTTCAGTATGGCCATACCTCTGCACATATCAATTTTCTGTCTTAAATCATTCATTTTACTTATGGTGCGCACAAATGTATTTTGGAGTTGGGTTCATTATGTCCACTTCCTAGATTTTGTGGCAATAGGCCAAACAAGTTTCCTGTGACTGTCAGTAGTCCATATGTACATGTACGATCACACGCATAGAGGCACACACCTATGCATTTTCACATACTTGTATACATGCGCGCACAAAATGTACCAAAAGTTATATTTCTCCCTGATTATCTGAGAGTGGTAATTCTTTCTCACTTACCGCCTCTGGCCATCGACTATGTAACGTTGGTGTCTCCCAGTTTTACCTGGCCTGGATTCAGTCACATTCGGGTGTGTGACATTTAGAAGTACATAGTAAGCTGCCCTTCCATGTGATTTCATTTGGTCCCAGCTTGTAGAGGCTCCATTGATGACATTTTATATAGAGTGTCTCACTCGCAAATGCAGCCACTACAACATGGTTTCTATATGCACTTCTCACTCTGTGCTCCGGATAATGATCTACATCTTTGCCCATGCGTGAAGCACTGGTGAGAGTAAGTCGCTTGCCCAGTAATATAAACTGTTTGTTCACAATCCTACCGGATCAGCTGTCTTTCATGACCTGTAAAACATGACATGCAAATATACAGTATAGCAGAATGGCCAACCAATGTCGGGTGTGTAAGCCGACACTTACAATAAAACATTCTGATACCTTTATGCACCTAAAAGCCCAGCCTCTGATTGGTGGAATGTGAACACATTCTTTTTTAACAAATAATTCACGACTTGATGCTTTTTCTTTGCAGAATAGTTCTGATGCCAGAAAGTGTGAATTCCCTTGTCATTGATGCCAGTAACTTTATACCAAGGTATAAACAACTTTCAGTATTGGAACCATAAGCTAGAATCATATTTTTTAAAGAGTTTTCCGCCGTTTCCCTTTTTTGATAAGGGCTAAGTTGTCCCCCTGGGGAGAGGACTTTGGCTTGGAGCGTGTAGCGTTTTATGACCGGATGCATTTCCTGATGTTTACCAGTGACCCTTAGATGGACCTAAGCCTACAACCCTTCGGTCAGAGTGAAGTGCTCTAACCCACTGAGCTGCGGCTGCTAATATATTAGTAGAAATTAATGGCTCAGATACTGACAATAATGGTGGTCATTAAGATAAGTGAAGGCCATACCTGCACTATATTAACCCAATAGAAGCACACTGAAAGGCTCAGTCGTTTTGTGAAGAATATCGGCGATTAACATGTAAGTTTAAAGGCTTAAACCATGGAAGGCTTCCTTGCTAACCATATTCTCATCATTGTATATATCTTCTGCTACGATTTAAGTATTCCTTAATTACTGCATTAGAAATACAGATGGGAAACTCCATTATATTTGTCAAATGGCATTTGGTTCTGGACATAAACAAACTCTATCTGGTAAATTTAATTGCCCCAGTACTCTAAAGGGTACTCCTCAGAATGTCTAATAGCCCACCATCATTTTCTTGTATCCCATAGCTTTAAGTAATATATCTGTATGAAAGATTGGCCTTCACTTCGATAACGGTTGTTTTTCCTGTTGCCAGTCTAAATAAATGTTCAAGAAAATAATATAATCGAAAGAGTGAAATAAAGTTTTCTTACTCGTATGTGAATGAATGAGAAAAAAATAGGGCAAATACACTCTCAGACAGGTTCTTACAAATTATTGTAAATAATAATGTGAAAGTTAGAATATGCACTGAATGTTACTGGATAAGAGAAGAGACAGGCAAACGCAATGATGACAGGTGTATGGTGAAAATAACATCGAAGTAGTACAAAATGGTAGTGGTGATGAAGGCGTCTGTGGTGAAAGTGGCAACACCCAACACAGATGTGCACAAACCACATGGTAGTCTGTGGTGATGGGGACAACACCCAACACATGTGAGTATAGACCATATTGTAGTTTGTGGTGAAGGTGGCAAAACCAAGCATAAAGTGAGCATAAACCATATGGTGGTTTGTGAAGATGGCAAAACCAAGCATAGTGTGAGCACAGACCATATGATGGTTTGTGATGAATGTAGCAGCGCCAAACATAAGGTGAGCACAGACCATATGGAAGTAGACTGTAGCACCACTCGTACAGGGCAGTACTCCCTAGGTGGATGGAAAGCTGATGATAGGGGGGGCTGGACCATCCCCCTTTGATAAACTTTTTAAGCGTTTCAGTAACACAAAGAGTAGGCCAGCATGCTCTCCAGTACAGTTTCCTCCAACTGCCAACACCAAAAGTACATTCACATACTCGTAGCACACAACACTTCCTTTTCTAAATTTACAGAAAAAAAAATTGATATTTTAACATCCAGTCTCGGAGTTCTCTGGAGGGAGAGGGGCATAATGGCCCCTACCATTGGCTCCTTTCCCAGTGATGGACAAGAGAGATTCCTGGAACCACTATCTGACTCATTCCTTCGTTTCTTCAACATTCGCAGCCTTTCCTTTGAGTTTCTCTCTGTTTAACACCGCATTTCGTTCTCTAAATCTCATCTTCTCTTCCTTATTGAGACTCAACTGTCTGAGGCATCTGACAGCAAACCCTTCTCTGTATCCTCCTACTTTCTCTATACTTACTTCAAAGCCAAAAGTGGCTGTTACGTACATGTATGCAACAACATATCTTGCTCTTGTGTTCCTAAACTTGAATCTTCTGAATTCTTTACTCTCTGTCTCCGGCTGTCCTGCCATTCGCTGACTTAATATAAGATGTAACAAATCCTATCAATTTGTCCCTTCTCTGATATCTCTCTTCTAGGTTATTTCAATGTTTACCACCACTTTTGGCTCTCCTCTCCTTCCACTGATCCACCTGGTAAATAAACCTTCATTTTGTCTATCATTAATGCCGCAGGGCACTTGTACAGCACTCTACCTGTGTTCCTGACCGCCTTGGAGAGAGTTCCGACATTCATGACTTTTTCCTAAAACTAATCCATTTGCTTATGCTAATCTTTTCTCTCCTTTGAGTTTGTCTGATAACAACCACTTCACCTGAACCTGTTCTATCACTCTAGTAAGGCCTGTGGACTCTCCCGAGAAGTGGAGGCTCTGGCACTTTTGAGCTGCTGATTGGGAGGCCCTTGGGCAGTGCTTCCTAGATTTTCAGTGGAATAATTATTGCTTCCGTGGCCGAGGGCCATTTTTTTTTTTAATTCAAGAAAGAAGGAACCAAAGGCCAGGAGCCTGCAAACCATTTCTTCAAAAAAAAAAAAAAAAACAATACAAAAGAGAGCCGTATTCATGATTCATTCATTTCGAGATGCCTGGACACACTGCGTTTGAAAGACTGGAGATCATAGGAAGTAGGAAATACAAAGGGAGACAGTTCCAGAGTTGACCCGTTGCATAAATGAAGGACTGGGAGTAACGGTTCACTCTTGCATTAGAGAGTTGGACAGAAAAGGGATGAGAGTTTGTTGCTAGACGTGTGCTACGTGCCCGTCGTAGAGGTGGAGGGATGCAAGCAGACATTTCAGAGGAGCAGTGACCACTGAAGTAGCGATAGAAAAGAGATGAAGATGCAACAGTGCGGCGAGGAGACAGAGATTCAAGGGAGCAGAGTAGGAGGAGGAAAGTTAATGAGATGAAAAGCCTTTGACTCCACCCTATTGAGCAGAGCTGTATGTGGGGAGCCTCCCCACAAATGAGAGTTATACTCTACACAGGGGAGAATAAAACCTGTGTATAAAGTCAACAACTGTGCAGGGGGAAAAAAAGGTACGGAGTCTCCTTGGCACATCTAATCTCTTGGAAGTAGATATTACAAGAGATGCAATATGATCTTTCCAAGATAAGTCACGAGTGAATGAAGCCCCAAGCATGTTGAAGGATGATGCAGGATTGAGCTGGATATTATTAAACATTAGTGGGTACTCCTGTGGAAGATTGTGTTGGGTTGATAGGTGTATGAACTGAGTCTTTGATGAATTAAAAACAACAAGATTATTTTTACCCCAGTCAGAGATATGAGCCAAGTCAAACGTTAGGTTTACCATAGCCTCATCCCCTGTTTGTTGAAGTAACTACGGAGATGGATGTTGCGGGAACCTAATAGAAAGGTGAAGGGTGGAATCATCAGCATATGAGTGTATAGGGTTAGATGTACATATTAGAAGGTCATTGATGAATAAAAGGAAGAGAGTTAGTGATAGGACAGAGACCTGAGGAACACCACTGTTGATAGATATAGGAGAAGAACGATGGCCGTCTACAACAGCGGCTATGGAACGACTAGAAAGGAAGCTGTCGAAGAAGGTACAGATAGAAGGATAGAAACTGTAAGAGGGCAATTTGGAAATTAAAGATTTATGCCAGACTCGATCGAAAGCCTTTGAGATGTCAAGTGCAATGCCAAAGCTACCGCCAAATTCCCGAAAGGAGGATGACCAGGAGTCTGAAAGGTAGGTGAGAAGCGTCCCTGACGGAACCCATACTGACAATCAGAAAGAAGGCTGTGATAGGAAAGATGCTTTAAAATTTTTCTATTAAGAATTGACTCGAAAACTTTTGAGACACAGGATGCTAAAGCAATTGGACGATACTTAGAGGGTTGGGGATGGTCACCCTTCTTAGGGACCGGCTCAGTGAGGGCAAACTTCCAGCAAGAAGGAAAGGTACAAGTTGACAGGCAAAGGCAAAGAGTTTACCTAGGCAGGGTGTGAGCACAGAAGCACAGTTCTTGAGGACAACAGGAGGGACTCCAACAGGCCCATATGCCTTGTTAGTATTAAGGCCAATGATTGCAAATAATGAGATATTTTAATGTCAACCATGAGGAAGTCAGAGGGAGGAAGTCATGGAGGAACAGCACCGGAATCATCTAAGCTGGAATTGGAGGAGAAAGTCTGAACGAAAATATCTCCCTTATCAGTAGAAGAAATAGCTACAGAGCCATCAGAGTAGAAAAGAGGAGGGAAGGATGATGAGGTCAAGTTGTTAGAAAGGTTTTTGGCAAGATGCCAGAAGGAGCAAGAAGAATTTGAGTTTGAGAGTTGAGAGCATTTAGTATGGATGAAATTATTTTTATAAGAGTGAAGAACCAATTTAGCATGATTCCGGGCAGAAACATGAACAAGATGTGATTCAGGGGTGGGTTGGCTCTGGTACGTTTTATAGGCCCTCTCCTTGTTGCGGACAGCATTAGAACAAGCGTAAATAAACCGTGGCTTTGTTGCATTAGTGAAAGGATTTGAGAGAGGAATGTATGGTTCCATGCCCGAGAGAATAATCTCCGTAATGCACAGAGCACACTCAGATGGTTCCTGACCATGAAAGTAATAATCATTTCACGGAAAATCAAAGAAGTACTGCCTGAGGGCCCCCTAGTGGAGGAGGCCAAGCGCTGCCAAAATCAGCGCACGCGGGAAGAGACACTTCAGGTCACAGTCACCCTGAGGGGCCCGCTAATACCTTCCCTCGATCTAGGAAACTGGGGCGAATTCCACCTGCGCCCGTTCACGCCAGAGCCGCTCCGTTGTTACAGGTGCCAAAGATATGGACACCACAGGGCCAACTGCCACCACCCCCCAGTATGCGGCATTTGCAGCGCCAGCCACGACACCGAGCGGTGCCTGGCAAAGCTGAAAGCAAAACAGCCCGTAACCTCCCGATGCCCCAACTGCTCGGGATCACACCATGCCTGGCACCCCAGCTGCCCAGCCAGAACGAAGAGAGTACTGCAAGGGCGCGAACAGCAAGTGGCATGGGTACAGGAGCAGCAGGCCATCAGCCTGACTCCAGCCCCTCCAGGTACTTTCGTTTGGGGCCAGCAGCGCCCCACGGAGCAAGTCCCAGCCACCAGCGAGGCAGAATTCCCTCCGTTGCCTACCACGCTGAGCCCACCGCTATGCACCATGACAGCAGTCCCCCCACCACCTGTTCTCACCCAGGTCGTCACATCCGCAGAGGTACATTGTCCAGCTCGCCACCGCAGCACCCATCAGCCGAGGTCACTCACAGTCCCTCCCAGGCCCCCATTCAGCAGGAGCCTGTATTCACCCTCGAGGAGCTCCATTCCATTGGGAAACAGATAGCCGAGGCCATAGTTGTGGGGATCAGCCAATACCTGGGAATAACGTGCTCCACAGCCCCTGTCTCAGCCGCAGTCGATGGGATCATCAACCTGGCCATCAAATAGAAGCAAAGCGGCACACCTCAGCCTGCACCCCCTCCAGAGACTACCAACCCCCTACCGCGCAGGGCGGCTCGCCCGAAACGGAGGGCACGGCCTCGACTTACCGCTGCCTCATCCCAAAGGGCTCAGGAGCCTTGTCTCCCACCCCCTCCATCAGAGGAAGCGCCGGCACCAGTGGCAGTCGACACGGTGGTCGAGGCCCCGGCCTCCCTCTCGGGCGACAGCCCCCTGCCCCCCATGACCTGCAAGCAAACCCTGCAGACATCCAACTAATACAGTGGAACTGTTTGGGGATCAGGCACAAACTCCCCCTCCTGCAGGAGGCAGTCGCCAGGGATCAGCCCCACGTCTTCCTCCTGCAGGAGACCTTACTCCCCGACAATTCCTCCTTTCGGCTACCCGGATACACCTCCCATCTCCTCCCCTATGAACGTGGAGTCACACGAGGATGTGCCATTCACGTCCAAGATCACGTCTCCCACACTGTTTGTGACCCCCTGCCTTTTTGTGGACCAGGTGTAGAGGTGCAAGGTGTTGTTTTACACCTGGCATCCTCCTCACTAACTGTGTACATGTCTACAAAAGCCAGGGGGGCACTCTTGATGTGGGAGAGGTGTTCTCCCACGCTGCCTCCCGTTCTGTCTTTATCGGGGGCGACTTTAATGCCCATCATGATATTCTTGCATCGCCCCTTCCATCCAACGAGGCAGGACGGCACATCTCTCTCGTTCTTGAGGAGATGGAAGGTGTCTCCTTAATAAACAACATTCAAGAACCCACCCACATTCGGGGAGGATGCCTGGATCTGTCATTCACCTCCACCCCCCTTGCTGGCTCGGCGCAATGGTTGCTCCACCCGTGCCTAGGCAGCGATCACTTTGCCATACTGATCAGGCTGCCACTCACACCCATCCCCCCGCCCCAACCTTCCCCACCGAGATGGGACCTCAGCAAAGCTGACTGGGCTGCCTTTGCCAGGGCCTTAACCACCATTTTTTAGGCCTCTCCTCCCGTCCTAGACCTCGAGGGTAGAGCAGATCAAGTTGCCAGTGCTTTTGCACAGGCCGCCTCCATATCCATCCCGCAACAGTGATGCTCCACGAAGCGTTACCGAGACGGCTGGATCTACTGTGACAGGGTCAGGGAACTTAACCACAGACTCAACGCTGCACGAAAGCAATACTGGCGGCGCCGCACATCCCCACACCGCCGACACCTTGCCGCTGTTACGCAACACGTCGTGTCAGAAAAACGCCAGCTGAAAGAGGAGGCGTGGATCAGATGGTGCAGGACCTTAGACTCTCACTCCACTCTCAGGGAGATGTGGAGGAGAATCCGGTCTATCTCTGATCCACGTCCTCCCTGTCCTCCCTCTCACCTTGACCCAGCCGCTGAAGCCAGCCGTCTCGCTCAACACTTCGCGGATTGCTCTGCTTCCCACAATCTTCCACAATCCGTTAGAGACAAGCAGGAGCAGTAGTCTACCTCTCGTCTTGCAGCAATTCAAGCTGCCTGTGAAAGGCCTGACCCCGCCGATGTTCCCTTCACCAGCAGGGAACTGCATAAAGTGCTGCAGCACAGAGGAGACACTGCTCCAGGGCTCGACGGGCTAACCTACTCTCTGTTATCACATGCTGGAGATTGTGGGAAAGATCGCCTTCTTGATCTGCTCAACCTCTCGTGGTCTCAGGGCCGCTTACCAAGGTCGTGGAAGACAGCCATCATCCACCCGATCCCTAAACCTCGCGAAACTTCCGCCATGTGCCCGATCTCTCTTCTTAGCTGTGTTGCTAAGACGGCGGAGAGGGTGGTGCGAGCTTGCCTTTCCTGGCGCCTGGGCCCGCTACACCTGAAGATCTTTGCCTATCACCATGGCAAGAGTGCCACCCACTGCCTAGCATCCCTCCTCGGGGAGCTCAGAGGGGGAAGGGGAATGGCTGTCTTCCTCGACCTTGAGAAGGCCTTTGAACTGGCTAACCTAGTTGTCATCCGGGCTGCTCTAGCTGAGAGAGGAATAGGGGGTAAATTGCTCACCTGGGTGGGAGATTTCTTCGCAGGCCGTCAAGCAGGGGTCCGATTCCAGGGGCATCTCTCCTCATTTTACCACCATAGCAATGGCACGCCTCAGGGGAGCGTCATAAGCCCGCTGCTCTTCAATGTCCTAGTTGAGGGACTCCTTACAGTCAATTACAGACACGGGGTCACTCTACTCTGCTATGCTGATGACCTGGCCCTAGTTTTCACGAGGAGAGATTGTTACACTCAAGCCATTTCTGCTCTTCCCAAACTTCACGCAAAGTGCACTGAGCTTGGCTTGAAGATCAACTTCGGAAAAACCAAATGCCTGCCCTTTGGCTTACACCCCCCAGAATTCCCATTGTTGCTTGGTGGCCACCAGCTCTCCATCGTCACTCTCCACCAATATCTGGGAGTCTGGGTCGACAGTGGTCTAACCTTCAAGAAACAAGTCAGATACCTGCGGGAACGTGCTGCCACCCACACTGCTGCCCTACGGTATCTATCACAACGCAGCCTAGGGGCATCCTTTAAGGTCCTGAGAACGTTTTATTTTCATGCGGTCCACTCGCTTGTTGATTACAGCGCCATATGCCTGACCGGCCTTGCCTCCCCATCCAGAAGGTCGCTAGAAGTCCTACAAAATGACTCCCTGAGAGTCATGTTGGGAGCTCCCCGGTGGACTCGGATTGCTAACCTAAGGGCTGAGGGTGGTTTGCCGTCCTTGGAGCATCGTATTGCTCTCCGGGGTACAGTTACCACCCTCCAGCTAGTCCAACGACGACCGCACCTTCCAGTCTCAGCCTTATTCAGACGCCTCTTGAGCCGCCCATGTGACCCTCATCCAAAGCACGATTGGGCTCGCACCACTGCCGCCTTGGAGCCGCCCCTGACATCTGTAGGGAACCTGACTCCCCCTATCCTGGTTACACCGATCCACCGCCATGGGCCCCCCTTCCATATGAAATTCACTGCCCCACTGAAGCTCACCCACGTGCTTCCATCCTTGCCCTTCTTCGACAGGAGGGCCTCAGCAGGATGGCAGCTCTCGATTCCCCTGAATCTCACTTATTACACAGATGGATCTGTGTGCGTTGACGGATCCGCCGGGTCTGCTTTCGTTCTAGGGCACCATATTGAATCTTGGCGACTCTCCCCTGGGGTCTCTGCCTTCCAGGCAGAGTTAGTTGCCATACTTGGTGCATTACGCCACGCACAGCTTAATCAGCAACGGCGGGTCATCATCCACACAGACTCCTTGTCATCCCTTCAGGGGTTGCGCTCCTTCTCCTGCAGTGACAATGTTTCTCTATTAACAGAGATATACTCAGTCGCCTCCCTCCTCACAAACAGAGGCACCTCCGTCACCCTACACTGGATTCCAGGGCACGTTGGGATCCTTGGCAACGAACTAGCGGATGCTGCAACACGCTCAGCATGCTCTCTCCCGGGAATCACGTTCCCTCTCCGTCCTAGCACCTCTAACACCATTGCCAAACTAACTGGCACTATTGCAAGGCTGTCCCGGGAGGACCATCAACTGTGTGTTGCAGAGGGCTCTCGTTCTGCGTTGTGGTATGCCACAGCCACGACCTACCTACCGCTCCTGCCTCCACCTGGAGTACTGAACTACGTGTTGGTGTGGCTCCGGCGATTACGGCTGGGATTCCCCTGTTACAGTCAGGTCACCAGGGCCGCACCAAAGCCATGCCCCCACTGCCTTGAGAGGGCTGAAGAGCCTCTACTAGATTACCTACTCCACTGCCCAGCTCAGATCTCACCCAGATGTGGGCCGTGCCCGGTTTGATAATGCCTTCCATACAGCAGCCAACATCATTGCTCAGTCCCCTTTTAGCACTCTTTTATTCTTAGTAACCAATTACCCACCCCCTAGGTAAATCAGCAAGGGCATTGTTAGCTCTACCCTGACGGGCTCTTTGTTTGTCCGTACCCCACCTAGTGTGGGGAAATATCCAACAACAACAACAATGCCTGAGGGCCTCCCAATCCGCAGCTCCAAAGCACCACAGTCAACGTTTCTTTGGAGGGTCCTAAGGCCGTACCAGAGCAATAAGACAGGTCAAGGTAATAAGGTTGTGATCGGAGGAGCCCAATGGAGAGGAAAGATTAACAGTGTAAGCAGAAGGATTAGTTGTAAGGAAGAGTTCACGTATGTTGGAGCTCTCTCCAAGGCGATCAGGGATACGCGTTGGATACCCTACAAACTGCTCTAGGTCATTAACCCCTTCTTTACCGAAAATGTGTTTTGATGTACCCCCATACATTGCCTGTAAACACCCGTGAGACACCAGAACCGCTACTGTGGTACTCCGGTACACCCTCTAATGAATGGCAGCTTATGGGCCTCAGGGTAGCCCGGTAAGGCTGTTTCTGAGGACCTCGTTTAGCAACAGCTCTGTGTTTTGACAACAAAGACTGTGACGAAGTTCTGACGAATTCCGACATCATAAGATACGTCATGACTGAGTTACGGTGGCACCCATGGCTTGCTCACTCATCTGTGATGTAACCTCTTTTAGACCAATCATTATTTTATTTATAATTTCTACTACAGATATCGTACTATATTTTCTGCTGACATACGGCGAAATTTACACCCCTTGGCCTGCCTGAGTGAGTCAGTTACCATGCACTTGACCACGAGAGAGGGTGTACAGGATATTTTTCTCTCATGGTGTCTCTGGCGGATTCCGATAGTGACGAGTTTATTCCTCAGGAGGATACTTATTTAGATGTGTCAGATGATGATGCAGCAGTGTCTGATGTGTCAGTAGATGACTGTGATCCTGAAGATGATAGCAAGCTTGATGTGAGTGAGGAGGAGGAGGAAATTAGTAGCGAGCTTAGTGACGCTGCACTCTCGGGAACAAGCGGATCAAGGTCGCCATCACCATCACGTATGTCCACACGCTTCATGCACAGCTTACAAGGTAAATAAATATGCCATCCATCCGTGCAGAACATTTTTTTCAAGCCAGTTTGTACAGTAGTTACCTGGGTAATAGTACTTCAGCATATGTAAACTTATATACTGTAATGATTTATTTTATATAATTTTTTTTTTATTACCAACATCATGCTGGGTTTATGTGATCATCAGTATACAAACAAATCACAAAGGGTGAATTTTTTGACGTGGCAAAAAATATACACTACCGCTCACACTACGGGAGAGGAAGCTATCAGGTCGTTATGGGGGGTAAACATAGTGTTTACACTGGGGGGAGGGGTCGGTAAAGAAGGGGTTAAGGATAGAATAGGTGTAGGCTTGTTCACCAAGTGGATCAGTGAAAGGAGAGGAGAGCCAGAGGTGGTGGTGAACATTGATATCTCCTAGAATAGAGATTTCAGAGAAAGGAGAAATGGATAGAATGTCTTCTATCGTAGAAGTAAGATAATCAAAGAATTTTTCATAGTCAGTAAAATTAGGAGATAAGTAAACAGCGCAGATATATTTAATCAGAGAATGCCAGGAAAGCCGAAGCCAGAGAAGAGAGAATTCAGAAGAACCAAGTTCAGGAACATGAGAGCAAGATAAGCCGTTGCGCATATATACACAACCGCCACCTTTGGCTTTGAAACGGGCATAAAGAAAGTAGGGGGAAGCAGAAAAGGGTTTTTCTTGTCAGTTGCCTCAGACAGCTGAGTCTCTGTCAGGAAGAGATGGTGAGGTTTAGAGAAGGAGAGGTGGTGTTCGACAGAGAGACAGTTAGAGGAAAGGCCACGAATGTTGCACAAATGAAGAAGTGAGTCAGACAGTGGTTCCAGGCATCTCGCTGAGTCGTCACCTGGAGAGAGGCGGATGGTGGGGGCATCTGTGCCCCCCCCCCCAGGGACTCCGAGGCCTGATTGAATAACGCCATTATACTTTTCCAATTTGGAAAAGGAAGTGTAGTGTGTACTGTGCATGTAGTTTGGTGCTGACAGTTAAAGAAACTTGGTTTAGAGAGCATGCTGGCCTACTATCTGTGTTACTGAAACACTGAAAAAGTTTAGCAAAGGAAGATGGTCAGGAACTAGTCCCGAGGTGTGATGAAGTGGGAGCTCCAGCTCTCCCTGTCATCAGCATTCCATCCACCTTTTTTTTTTTTTTTTTTTACGTGTCCGACTCCGGGCAAAGGCTCAGGGCCTATTTCTTGGGGGCAGTGGCCTATCCCAAGGCCCAGTAGTCCTCCTACACCTCCACATGTCACCACTTCGGCGCTAACACCCACCGTCCATATTGAATACATGCTAGGGCTGTCTCATACAGGACTGGTGTACTGGTATTAGCGGGGGTACTTTTACGACATGTCGGCGGGTCATCTGGTAGATCAGAAAAGTCTGCTTTTTTAGGAAATTCAAATCCTTAAACTGTTCCCTGCCCCAGCCGGGATTCGATCCTGGGTCCATTAGGACTGCAAGCCGCCTCTCTACCGATTCAGCCACCGCCTCCCCCATTCAGCCACCGCCTCCCCCCTTGGGTACTGCCCTGCTCGACTGGAGCTACACATCTGAGTGTGCCTTGCTCATCACGGAGGTTATTCTCTCGCACATGGAAGGATGCATGCCTTTCTCTTATCCTGTGACTAATAAAAAAAAACAAATGGTTTAATCACGCTTCTTCTAATACTGTCCACAGTAAGGAGAAAGCCGTGAAAAGGTTCCAGAGCCAGCCCACACCTAACTCTAATATCTTGTGTTTCTTCCCGGAATAGTGCTAAGTCTGTCCTTTGCTCTGCTAAAATTAATTTCATTTGAACTAAATGCTCTGATCACTCTGATTCATATTCTTCCAGCTCTTTCTGGCACCTTGCAAAAAGTCTTTAGAAAAACTTTACTTCATCATTCCCTCCTCATTTCCTCTCTGGTGATTCTGTAGACGTTTCATTTACTTATAAAGCAGAACACCTTGTTTACACTTTCTCCTCCAGATCCACCTTGGACGATTCCAGTGCTGCTCCTCCATCACTTACTCCCTCTGACATCCTCATGATTGATATTAAAATGTCTTCAATTGATGTTTTTTTTTTTTTCTCTGCCGTCACTGTCCTCAGTGCCAACAAGGCATATGGATCTGATGGGGTCCCTCCTGTTATCCTCATGAACTGTGCTTCTGTGCTTACACCCTGCCTCAGTAAACTCTTTCGCCTTTGTCTGTCAACTTGTATCTTTCATTCTTGCTGGAAGTTTGCTCTCATCCATTCTGTTTCAAAGAACGTTGACCAAACCCAGCCCACTAGCTATAGGTCAATTGCTTGAACATCCTGATCATCAGTATGGGTTCCACCAGGGACTCTCACTGATGATCTTCTCACCTTCCCATCAGACTCTCGGTCACTCTTCTTTCTGGAATTTGCCGAAGGCATTGCCATTGCACTTGACATCGGAAAAGCTTTTGATTGAGTCTTGAATAAATCTTTAATTTCCAGTCTGGCTTCTTACAGTTCTATCCTTCTAACTGTGCCTTTATCTCAAGCTTCCTTTCTGGTCGTTCTACTTCTGGTGTTGTAGACGGCCACTGTTCTTCTCCCAGTGCTATCAATAGTGATGTTTCTCAGGTCTCTGTCCTATCGCCAGCTCTCTTTTGTTTATACATCACTGGCCTTCTAAGCTGTACATCTAACCCTATCCATCCATACACTGATGACGCCACCTTCCACCTCTCCATCCCCTTCCTGCAGCTTCCATCTCAGCAGTTACTTCATCAAACATGGGATAAGGCTATTACACACTTAATGTCTGACTTTGCTCATATCTCTGATTGAAGAAAGTATAATCTTATTTTTAATGCATTAAAAACCCAGTTCTTACATCTTTCGAACCGGTAAAATCAACCACAGGGTTATCATCTAATTTTTAAAACTACCCAGCTCAATCATACATCATCTTCGAACAAACTTGGGGCTGAATTCTTCCGGAATTTATCTTGGAAAGATCATATTACTTCTCTTGTAAAATCTGCAGCCAATAGAAAAGGTGTGCTAAGTCGACTCTGTGCGTTATTTACCCCTGTGCAGTTGTTAACTTTATACCCAGGTTTTATTCGCCCCTGTGTAATGTACAACTCTCATATGGCAGGAGGCTTCCCAAATACGGATTTTCTCAGCAAAGTGGAGTCAAAGTTTTTTTTCGATTCTTTGACTCTCCTCCTCCTCCTAATGAATCCCTTCAACCTCTGTCTCTTTGCCGCAGTCTTCCATCTTTATCCCTTTTCTATCGCTGTTTCAATGGCCACTGCTCTTCTGGAATGTCTGTTTGTATCCTTCCACCACTAGGGCTGGCACGTAGCACCTGTCTAGCTGCAAACTCTCAACCCAACTCTCTAATGACAGTTAACCGTTACTCCCAGTCCTTCATGTATTTAACCAGTCAACTTTGGAACTGTCTTCCTTTGTCTGTATTTTGTACTATGTTTGACCTCCAGTGTTTTAAATGCAGTGTGTCCAGGCATCTCGAAATGAATGCATCTTGAATTTTGCTTTGCGTAGTCGTGTTTTTTTTTTTTTTTTTTTTTTTGAGCAAACAGTGTGTGGGCTTCTAGCCCTTGCTTAATTCTTCTATGCATAAAAAAAGAAAAAAAAAAGCTTGTGGTGAAGGTGGCGGCACCAAGCATATGGTGAGCACATAGCATGTGGTAGTTTGTGGTGAAGGTGGCCACACTTAGCATACGGTAGTGAAGACACATTTTTCGAAATATTCATTACACATTTCATGTTAGTATTGTTTTTTCTAAGTTATACAGGTTTCATACATGACTTGTCGCAGAGGTTACTTATTTGTTTATGAAAAATGACACTAAAAAAAGCTATATATATACCCGAAACGACAATGCTATGTCTGTCTACGTGAATACATTATTGAGATTTTAGCATATACCTCTTCATGAAAAGTTCTGATCTTAATAATATTTATAATAATATTTATGATGTAAGTACTAATCTACAAAATACAGTAGTAAAGATAATATCTTCATAGTAATTTATTTGTTGAATTTAAAAAGCATATTGGCATGAATAGGCTCAATGTACAGATATGTCTAAGTATATCAAAGTTGTCAATCTTTCACTTTTTCACATATTTGGTGTGGATACAGTTTAAACTGGCCAGAAGAAAACAGGATATGCTTAAAACCAGTAATTTCATGCGATGTGAATCTCCTGTATAAACGATTAGCTGATTTGTTATAAACATTATAACCAGTAAATAACGAGTTTTTTAGTACTGCAGAAACAGCTATTGCAAATAAAGTAAAATCAGTGCTGGATACGATCAGTGAAGGCGAGTATAGATGTTATTGGTCTAAAGTTTATTCCATTTCTCATAATCAGAGATAACTACATCTAGTCTCTGTAGCATTAATCCCGCAAGCCACTACCAACAACTGGGAAGGCGTGTGTCTAAAGTTTATTCCATTTCTCATAATCAGAGATAACTACATCTAGCCTCTGTAGCATTAATCCCAAAAGCCACTACTGACAACTGGGAAGGCGTGCGTCGGCATTCCAAACTTCTCTTGCAAAATCATCAGTCGTGGCAAGAATGTTTTCATGCCCCATACCCCAGCTCTAGTCATCGTGGACCACACATTCTCAACTGCATTTACGAGTACGGTGCATCCTTCACTTTGTCAGTTAAGAACTTGATTACTGTGGTCCTTATTTTATTACTGCTAACAAATGATTTTATTCAGCCTAGGAAAACTTTTGGATCTGGAAGAGTTAAACGAGATTGCTTGTAAATCTTGTAAACCCTTATCAGTATGGTTCTTTTGCCTGGTGAGCATAATTATTTGTGGTTGGGAAAAAATGGCAGCATACTGAAGGTGTTGGCTTTATAACCATGTAGTTCATGTCTAAATATGAGAGATCATGCACAAAATGAAGAGTGTTTGGAATGGCACGGTGAAGAATAGAGGAATGTTTATTCCTCATAATTAAAATACTTATCTTCATAATGACGGACAACATATATTTATTTTTTTTAAATTTGTTAAACTAGGAGTTTGTTCATGTTTTACCCTCTCTTGAAAAAGCCTCGACATGAGATATAAGATATATTTGATATCGATGCAATACTGCTCCACAAAAACTAGGGCAAAGCAGAAGAGCAGAAACAAAGACACGATCTTATTCTGCTATTGGAAGTATTGCGTTATTATCAGTATAAAAAAAAAAGAAAAAAAAAAGTGAAAATTATATTCTGTAACTGTTCAACATATTGTAATACTTTTATTTTTACTGAGCTTCCCACTATTATTTTTGTTCATGTACTGCCATGTTATAATTCCATTTCCATTTGTAATTTTTGGTGTTGATCTATTTAACCCCAGTTATTGTTCCTCATACTCCTCAGGAGTAAATTTATATTTGGTTAATATCCACTGCCTAAGACCTCATGTCTACTTCCATATATTGTGACAAAATAAATTGATCACTCTTTTCTCATTACTGAACAATTCCCTGAACAATCCTTATGTTTAATTGTTTGCGTCTTTAAGAATAAAATAATAATGGACGTTCATAGACCAAAAATTCTTCTGTCTTCTGCATTCTTCTGTCTGTCTATTGCCAGACGCCTCAATCCCGTAAGGGTTGGCCACAAACAAATCACCTCCATGTCTCCCTGTACAACGTCATTTTACTACCTTGCTTTCAGCTCACACCTCACTCTCTCACATACCTCTCCACTCCATCCCTCCATCTCATCATCGGCCTTCCCCTCCCTCTCCCCCCCTCCACCTCACTCGCATACCCTCTCCTCGTTAGTCTCTCGGTCTCCATCCTCTCCACATGGCCAAACCACCTCAATGTGGTCACATCCATATCCACACTACAAACTTCTTCACTTCCTCATTTGACAGCCCGTCTGTCCATGTGACTCCACACGCCCATCCCAAATAACTCATTTCCACTGCCCGCACTCTTGACTTGTGTCCTGCTAACAAGGTCCAAGCTTCACTTCCGTACATTAGAGTTGCTATCACAATGCTGTCATGCAGCCACTTTTTTTACTGTCACACTCACTTCCCTGTTCCTTATCACTGCTTTCAAAGAACCAGCAAACTTTCATCCCTGTTGTACCCTTTCAAGCACGTCACCCTCTTAAACTTCCATCCTTATTCATCACACTACCCAGGTACTTAAACACACATTTTCCATTTTCCCCTCATCCAGCCTCACTGTACGTTCAGTGACTTCATTTCTCTCAAAGACCATAACTTTACTCTTCCCTACATTCAACTTTAGATTGTGTTTCATACACACACTCCCAAACTCATCCACTAATCCTTGTAGCTCCCCTTCGTCTTCATTTAACCATACAGTATCATCTGGAAAGAATGGTACATTGAGTTTCCAAACACTCTCCTCTTTCATTCGGGTTGCTCCAATATCCATTGCCCTACAATGTATCTCTTTTACAACTCCATCCAAATACAGATTGAACAACCATGGAGACGTGACACATCCCTGTTTCAATCCAACATTAAAATAAAAAAAATTCACGTGGTTCATTATCCATACGCATTGCAGCCTCAGCCTCCTCATACATACTCATCAAGGCATTCAACAATTTCCCATTTACTCCATATATTTTTACTTTCCACATTCCTTGTCTATCTCCAAATCCATGAAGGTCGCATACAATTTTGTTCCCTTGTTCAGAAACATTTCCACTAAAGACCTAAGAATGAATATCTGATTTATGCAACCTCTTCTCATCCTATAACCTCCCTATTCTTTTCAACTAATTCCTCTATTCTTTCCCTAACTCTGTCAGTAAGTATCCTACCATATACTTTTCCTATTACACTAAGAAGACAAATGTCCCTATCATTACCACACTTTTTTCCCCGTTTCCCTTTGAACGGGAGAATAATTATACCTGACTTCCAATCCTCCGGGACTTTACTTCCTCCCAGGCCAATCTGCACATCTTCCACATCCATTCTGTTATTATCTCTGCCTCATGCTTTAGCATTTCACCACACGCTCCGTCAATTCCTGGGGCTTTCTCCATTTTGACATTCTTCGTTACTTTCACTATTTCCGTCCTACTGATTCCCTCCACTCTTCTCACCTCCCTCATCCTCCCAGCTGTTCCCCAATCACTTATACTCGCATTACTTTCATTCTGTATGTTCAAAAGTTCCCTAAAGTGTTCTCTCCATCTGGTCACTTTTTCTTCCTTCTTCACTAGCAATATACTGTTTTTATCTTTCACTTCCCAACTGATTTCTTTGACACCCTGTTTAAGTATCTTGCAATAAAAAGACTTTGTAGTTACTTGTAGAGAAGTTATATATATTAGACTTGTGGACGAGCGGTTGTTATACTAGAGTTGTTTGTACGTTGATAATCTTGGTTCCCATTTGTCATGCAATGACAAGGAGAGATAAAGAAGAGTATGGGACTATTTTTATTTGTCTTGGAAATATTAACAAGTCTCTCACACACGAGTGAGTATAAGTAGAGACCAGCTAGCTACCGCCCTGTCTCGCTCTCTCTCTCTCTCTCTCTCTCTCTCTCTCTCTCTCTCTCTCCCAAGTTGCTAAGCCTTTCTCCCCACTACCTGCCGATTCTATGGCCTCTCTCCTTCTGAGCTCTCTTTCCTAAATTCTGGTGAAACAGGGGTCGTGTCACGTGTGTTCACTGTGGTTGGAAAGTTCTAGAAGCCTGTGTGTGAGTATGTGTGTATGTGTGTGTATGGTCACGAGGCGCTGTCGTGTGCCTATAAAGCATTCCTTGAGTTAAGAGTGTGTAAGCCTGTTTAGCATTGCTCGATTCTCGCAGACACAGTACCTTCTCATCATCTGACTTCCTGCTTCTATCTGTCTCTCTATCTATCTATTTATCTATCTATCTATTATGATTTGTAATTATAATATGGAGTCCTAACATATGCTAGGCACACGCCACTGGAGGTCCTCCGACAGCAATCATCATTGACATTTGCTAATCTATTAGTATATAATATTGATTATAATATTGTATACATATAACATTCATAGTAAATAGTAATTATCCAGTAATATTACATTTTAAACCAGTTGTATACATATTTGAATAAATGCAATGGTTGTTGTATAACATTTTGTAAGATGCGTATATATAACAGACATACGCATATAATTGTGCAATGGTAATACTGCTAGGTTATACATTGCATATTGAGTTATCCCTTTAGTAATGTCTAATATTTCACCTAACTTGTATGATGATACTGGTAATACAGAATTGTGGTATAGTTGTATGACTTATTGTAGTAGCATTGTGGTAATACATAATTGTAACATTTTATGAATTGTTACAAAATATTGTGGTAATGCATAATTGTGTTGGCCTTATAATTGCAGTTAAAGTTACATAAAAGTTACATCCTGTTAATGTAACTGTTACATAATTGTTACATATTGTTTGTGGTTACATAATTGTAGTTAAAGTTACATAAAAGTTACATCTTGTTAATGCAACTGTTACATAAATGGTACATATAATGCAATCGTTTGTCGTTACATAATTGTTACATATCGTTTGTAGTTACATAATTGTAATAATTGCACCAAATGTCATAAAAAGACTTTGTAGTTACTTGTAGAGAAGTTATATATATTAGACTTGTGGACGAGCGGTTGTTATACTTGAGTTGTTTGTACGTTGATAATCTTGGTTCTCATTTGTCATGCAATGACAAGGAGAGATAAAGAAGAGTATGGGACTATTTTTATTTGTCTTGGAAATATTAACAAGTCTCTCACACACGAGTGAGTGTAAGTAGAGTCCAGCTAGCTACCGCCCTGTCTCTCTCTCTCTCTCTCTCTCTCTCTCTCTCCCAAGTTGCTAAGCCTTTCTCCCCACTACCTGCCGATTCTATGGCCTCTCTCCTTCCGAGCTCTCTTTCCTAAATTCTGGTGAAACAGGGGTCGTGTCACGTGTGTTCACTGTGGTTGGAAAGTTCTAGAAGCCTGTGTGTGAGTATGTGTGTATGTGTGTGTATGGTCACGAGGCGCTGTCGTGTGCCTATAAAGCATTCCTTGAGTTAAGAGTGTGTAAGCATGTTTAGCATTGCTCGATTCTCGCAGACACAGTACCTTCTCATCATCTGACTTCCTGCTTCTATCTGTCTCTCTATCTATCTATTTATCCATCTATCTATTATGATTTGTAATTATAATATGGAGTCCTAACAATCTTACCTGTTTCCAGAACATTTTCTTACATTCCCTCCACATTACACTTGAATTCCTTCCAAATTCCTCATCCACTGTCTTCTGACTCTCTCATTAATCTTTTCACCTCTCTCTTCCTCTCTAGATATAACTCTATCTTCTGTCTCTCAACTTCCTCCACACCCCTGTTACTCATCCACTCTTCACCCCATACACCACCTCACATGCTCCACAGGTTTCTTCTGTTAAAATCTTGCACACACCTTCCACATCCCCCATCTGCTCCAAATTGTATTTACCCAATTACTCCTCCACTTCTCTCATATATTCTGCCTTTTTCTTCATCCTCTTGCAACCTTTCTACCCTCCTTGTATGGATTGCTTCCTCCTGTCCTTCCCTTCCTTTACTTCTCCATTTCATATGAACCCTGACTTTCACCACTAAGTTGTGGCCAGAAATTCCAATACCCCAACCTCTGTAACCTTTTTCGTCCTTTATACACCTCTTCATTCTATCATCCACACACACACATAATCAATCATTGCCTCCCCTTCATTCAGTTCACCACCCACCCATCCTATCATTCGCCACGTATACCTGTAGATCATTCTTTGTCTAGCGAGGGTATTGGCTATCACCAATCCCCTCCCTAAACAAACGTCAACTAGAGTACTGCCATTCTCATCCCCTACTGCAGGCACACCCCACTCACCAACTACTCCATCCACCTGCACATTCCCTAGTATTCCATTCATATCTCCAATTAAAAAAAAAAAACACTCTCTCATTCCTTTCAAACTTTTCTATGCACACTTCCACATTTGCCTGGAACTCTTCTCTCACTCTGCTTGCACGATCTTGCGCTGGCCCACACACACACAACAGTCCACATTTGTAGTCCAACTTTCAATCTTACCCACACAGTCCTTGAGCTGACGGATCCATATACTCTCTTATATTGTTCTTCCATCTCTTGCACACAACAATACAAACTCCTTCATTTGTCATCTTATTCTCACCTACTCCTGTCCATATACCCCATCCATACAACTATTCTCTCACAGTCTCACCTCTCCACTTTATCTCAGTTATACCATATACATCCACTTTTGCATCCTCAAGCACCTGGACAATCTCTTCTCTTTCACCTCATCATTCGCACCACTTACATTCCATGTCACGATCCGTATTCTTGATTACATATATTTGGGTGTTTTAAATTGTCAAAATAAAGTCCCTTCGCAGAGAGCTATTCCTTCTTGAAATATTGTGAGCCTGAATTCCATTTTCATTTAAATTTCGCATTAGTTTCGTGATTCCACTCTAAGGTAATATCAATTATAAGAGTTAACTAAATCATTGTTTTTTTTATGTCATGTTCCCAACAGTCTGCACAATATGCTGGCTATTAAGAGGTAGTGACAGGGACCATGCACTTCTTGGCTGGGCATGAACAGCGTACTCTTCATTCCAAAATCCCAGTCCTTACATCCATTCCTTTTATATTTGTAATATCTGCCGGGGACATTCCTGCATCCCTCACCCCGACGAGGATGCCACTTTTTGCAATCATGCCAGGGCAGCACATATGTCCTGTTGGCTTGTTAGCACGTTGCCCCAAGTGTCACTGCTGCATGCCTATAAAACAGTAAGAGTTATGATATCTTTTGTGTTAACATAATATTTCTGTATTAGCTATATTTCATTTCTCTGACCTAAGTCTACTAATACCAAGTCGGTTCGTTTTCCATCAGAGCACAGGGAGGTGTGGCTTGTGTATGACCTCAGTCGGCTTAAGTAACAGAAAATGTATAAAAAGGCAGACTCAAATTAAATATTTATAATAAGGGAAAACGAAGAAGGAGAAGAAGTGCGGACTCGTTTAACTGTATAACATAGCAGTAGGTTCCCTCACACCCCTACACCTTCTCTCACATCCCCACTCCTTCCCTCACACATTTCAGTCCCTTCCCTCACTTCGGACTGAATATGTGTCGTGATCTGGAGAGTGGAGCATACACCCACTCACCACCACGTGACCACGGTCAGGCGTCAACTGAACTTGGGTTTCATGCCCGCTGATATCACTCCAGTGATCTGCCCCCTTCGCCAGCTTGGACCCGTGTTAGATGGAAGTGATCCAACTTGGTATTAGTAGACTTAGTCTCTGACAACATGCAACGCTGTGAATAGCGCCGCTACTATTTTAATAGCAGTGGTGGTAACGCCATTACTTTTTTTTAGCCAGTAGCGGACCTGAGAGCGCTGCTACTTTTTGGCTGTACTTATGCGTTACCGCGCTCCTCGCTACTCACGCGATGAATACAGGTCCGGAGTCGGTGAGTACATACAGATATGCCGACGGCTTGGTTGTATTTATTAATGACGAAAAATATATAATACTTTCGTCAACTTTGTCAATTAATGATGTTTGTTCTACATTACATCAGTAATTTATTAATTATTATTTATTAGTAATGTGCATTAATTAGACGGGAACTTGCTAGTTAATTATCGATCATTTCAATTAAGTAACTGGCAGCTTGGCGAGATTGATTTCCTCAAGAGAAATAAGGTTGTCAGCTAGATGCAGGCAATGCTAACACACACACACACACACACAGACACCTCTAACTAACCCCGTCTCTAGCTCCCGCTCTCTCCCCCACTCTTTCAGACCAGTTCTTACTACGTAATTATTTCGTAACAGTATGTTACTTTCAGTTTAAAGTAATAGAAAAAAAAAAAAACATTGCTATTGTATAAATAGCCTTTAAAAGAAAGCCTCAGTTCATTTTTACTTTCGTTTTCGTACATATCTTGAAGAGGTATCACTGAAAATATAATCAATCTATATAATATGTATCAATGGTAGGCACATTTTTTTGCCTTTTATTTATGTATGTTACCTTCAGTAGGTATACTAGGTAACAATGTAAAAGAACATTTGTTACATTATACAGTAAATGCCTTTCTCCTGTACCTTCGGTTCTAAGCTTCATTAAAGTGACACCGACATGTATATGATTTTTTTTTTTCAATATAAGTATATACTGACATTACTGGTACACAATATAACCACTCTGACTAATATTATCAAAACAGTATATAGTGTATTGCTATATCACAGATTTTTGTTAATCTTCCCTTTGCGTACCGGTACCTTTTTCTTATCCAAAATAGCGGGAACGGGAGTGAGAGCGTCGCTACTTTTCGTATCAAGTAGCGAAGCGGGAATGGGAGCGCCGCTAGTTTTTATTAGTAGCATTCCCGGCACTGACAACATGCATGATATCCTAAAGATATTTTTACCTACCGTGATAGCCAGCAAGTCAGTGAGTGGCCAGCATTCTTCTTATTCTTCTCCTTCTGTTTCTGATGGACTTGTTAAATAGAAGCCTTTGGAGACAAAAATTTTACCACATGGAGAAACCAAATCTGCTATCAGCTGACATCTGAGGTGGCGCCATCTAGAAACAACTTCAGTAAAAGTGCCTAATTTAAGCCTTTTGAGACAAAAGGGGTCCCGTATATGGTTATATGACATGTAGAATCCAGATTTTCTGTCAGCTGACACCTGTGATAGCGCCATCTAGTGTCAACTTTAATAAAAGTTCTTCATTTAAGCCCATGAGACATGAAAGTGTTCCTTATATACAGCAAACTGAAACAAGACCCCACTTCAGGTCCCAGAGCAATTCTACTCCTGTTAAGCTAATGTCATGAAAATGTACACACAGTGAAACACCCACAGGCGTTAGACTGAAGAGTGTCATGATACCCGTTTTGTCAACAAAAATATTTCAGTAGTCCTCATGGCTTTAAAAGGATTGTGTTGCTCCTCAGTGGAGCTCAAAACTAGGGATATCATCGTGTCCTAAAGTATTGCATACGTGGGAAGCCCAACCTTACCCGTATCGCAGTAAATATTATTTGACTACATCTGATAGGCCTATCCCGTTGACGCATGGATCATTCATCGGACATGCTCATACCATCTTAATGTATTTTTATTTTTACCCTTCAGCCACTTCACAATAATTCTTTCCCTTTCCTCTCTCAGTCACATTTAAACATCCATTATTTATGCATTGTTTATTTTCTTCCAATGTTACAAGTCCTGACGAAGCTTTCATAATTATGTCATCTACACACACTCTACTTTCAACTGCTATACAGTGTTCCATGCCCAACAGTTAGTATAGACTTAGTAGCACTTTTTTTTTCTAAAGTTTTTCTTGAACAACACTTTCACAATTTCTAATCGTAGCCACACGTCTCAGTTCATCATTTCCTTTTCCGATATAGGTAATTTCTAATTCCAACATTTTTTTCCACAGTTCAGGTCCCAGATTCCTACATTCATAGGATACCCTCATGGTGTTTTATTCCTAAATTATAATTAATTTATTTTTTCTGTGTGCCTTGTCAGTTCTTCCTATATAATAATTTAGTGAAGAGATCATGGTATAACACATTCCATATACCACTTTTTTTCATGTCATAGAGTGACAAAACCATTTACTCTAAGAAGTATTAAAGTATGGAATTGTTTTTGTAATACATCCCCGTGTGCCTCTCTATTATGTAGGCTTGCTCTCTGCCAGGTTAGTGTAGTTGGAGTTAAACGATGACAGAAACACACACACACACACACACACACACACACACACACACACACACACACACACACACACACACACACACACACACACACACACACACACACACACACACACAGAAAATCAGGTTGTGAAACATCTCCAACGCCGTCTTCTTAGTTTATTGAAATCAGATACGCCCTAATCCTTTGGTGTCTAGTTTCTTTCTAACCATTACTAAGTCGCTGGGAGAGTCAAGGGGTGATTACGTGTGTTAGGTGTCAGGAATGCTACACTAAGTTGATAAATACTCTGATCTCTATACAAGAGGAACTTTCTCAGCACTCTGTAGCACACTGGCAATAGGAACTATCTCAGCATTACGCTGAACATTCGGAATTGGAACTATCAACACCAAGCAGCACATTGGCAGTGGGAGCTAGGTCAAGAACCGTATCATACAGTAGGTATCATACAGTATGTATATAGTCACCATCATACATACTACGATTCTCCTTCCAGGCAAACAAGATGTCTCCCAACATATTACAGAAGCCGTGGTTATTAAAAGATAATATTTAGTAACTGATAATATACGTGGATGATACAAAAATGGTATAATATTCATAATAGATGGTCACTGTGCTAATGATAACAGGATACTAGTTGATAAGGAAATATGTGAATTAAATTATTGGAGTCCACCTGGAATTCAGCATCAAAAATTAAAAGTATATAATTACTGTGTACACAGAAAGAGAATGGATTTAGAGCAGTTTATAAAATGATGGTTATAATGATAGTGATGAATAACAATAGCAGTTTATAATATAATGGTTATAATGATAGTGATTAATAACAAAACTACGTTAATATAATAATTGGTTATGCAGGATTTTTCAATGTCTTCATGAGAGAGTAAGATCTAATAATAATTAGATAATAAGGAATGCAGTATATTCAGAATGCATTGAGTCTTCTAGTTTTTATCACGTTTTAAGTAATCTTTTATTTATTTATTTTTATTTATTTTTTTTTTTTTCATTTTCAATGCACTAGTGAAATAACTACGATAGATGTCCACACGTCTGAACACAACCAACACTGCATGGGTGAAGGTGGAATTGATGAGGGTGTTGTTTGTGGCTGCCTCTGGGCAGTGGATAGTGGGCTATAAAGTTCCCACGAAGCTTTCCTGAAGTTCAGGGTCAGGCTGCGTATTCTTCGCATCACTTCCATATTTAGAAAGTTTCACTGTTCTTCCAGATGTCATGTGTATCTTTTCTACCCGAATTTCATGGTCCTTTTTTTTTTTTTTCCCATACTTTTAACAGTAGAAGGATATACAAAATGAGGGCTCAAGAAAGTGATGAAGGAAGTGAGGCATCTGAACACTCACAAAGTCAGAATTGCCTTGGTAATCTATCATGTCCAACTGAGAATAGGCAATATTACATCGTCAATGGGGAAAATAGAAGAGATATTTATAGTTGCAAAGATTTCAAAGTTATGAGAATGGATGGCACAATGTCGGCATGCTGGGTACGTGGAGAGAGAATTAGACATGATTGAACAATAGTCTGGAGCTATGTAAAGATCAGGGCAGGGATGTACAAACGGACTTAAGGCCAGACACGGCCTGAAGTCGGTGGTTTGAGGCCGTAGCTGGTCGTATCTCGCTAAGGCCTCACGGGAGGTTAGGGCCGCCTCAGCCGGTAATGTGTGTGTATATGTGTGTATATAGGGATGTCTGTTTTTTTTTTCCTTTTTTGTATGTACGTATATATGTCTCTACATGTATATATTTTGCCACTGTGTAAATGAATAATAGTAACTAGGAGCTCTTGTTTGGGTATTACGACGATAATGGAAGCCTTTGAATATTCATCATAGGAGATGGAAAAAAATTCCAGTAATGCATCTAATGAGATAGTCGTCACATGCTGATAACAGTTGTTCTGTATTAATGTTTGTGTTGTCACTTTGTCGCTTGCTATGTTGAAACTGCTAATATGAATAAGAAGTTATGCTTTACTGAGAGAATGATATTTATACTGGACCATTTTTGAGTGTTATTTACTATTTACTATGATGTATTATTGCCTTGTACTGTTTTGGTTGGTAAACTAACTACTACTAATAGTTCCATCTTGTTCTCATCACTGCATCGAAAGCCTGTCCAGTCAGGTTTCTTCGTTGCAGCACCTTTCACAGCTAAAATATCACCACATCCTCTTCGAGTCCTGTCCATTGCCTTTATGGACTTGAATCTGTATTAGTTTGTGGTGAAGACCGCATCCCCATTTTTTTTTTTTCAACATGGCAAACACATTGACTTGACACGGTAGGTGTGTCAGGGAATGCAAGGGAGCATTACCATCATATATAGTCAGGGTTTCAGCGACCAGGGTAGCTTAATATTATTCAAAGCTTTCATCTTGTGCTGGAAGCTCTTCCTGTGATATGTTTTGGCCATGAACCCATCGGCAGTGTCTATGTTGTATGGAACCGATGAGAAGGGAAATTTAATCAATTCCTTGATTTAAAGTTTTGGCTTTCATTGTGGCATCTCACGAACACCAGAAAAGCCACATTTTCTAGCTGCTTATACTGGATTCTTTTGGTTTAAAGCTGTGACCTTGACAATTGTGTTAAGTGCTGCTAAGTATTTTCAGGTTAAGTCGCTTGACTGGACTGAAGAAGCCTCTTTGGGTTTTGAGTCTCCCGGAGATGGATTCCTCATTTGATTTATAGCCAAGATCCTCAGCCTCAAGTATTTGCATTTCAAATTCTGGCGTGGAAGCAGCTTCGGACGAAAAGATTTACAACTTTTCTTTTGTTTCTATGTAAAAACGGTACAAGAAGCTCTCCACAGCCTGGCAAGTTTTCTTCACCATTTGTCACTTCTTATAATTTTAGCGGGTCATACAACACTGTGTCTGGTTCCTTGATTGACTTCTGTCAAAGTGTTTGCCAAGTTCAAAGTGACATTTACTTAATATGACGTAAGATGTGTAGTCCTCCCATCTCTGTGGGCAATGTAATAGGTGAGGAGTCCATAGAGACCACAGCCGCTACATCCATGTGGCTTGGCGTGCCGCAAAAGAAGTGTCTTCCGTCGTCTTGTCACTATATACTCCTTTTCCAGGGATGAAATATCTCACCACGCTGATCACTCCGCTCTTTTGAAGTGCTTCAAGATGTGACATTTTTACATTCGTCAGGAGTACAGAGAAGAATGACAGAAAACACCCATAATGCTGAAAACAAAAAATGAAAACTTATTTGTTCATTATAATGGACGCACAGTAGGTAACTGTTGTTTTTCACTGTCCCAGCGAGGGACAATATCATGCTAATGTGGTCCATGAAAGACAAACAGAACTTTATTGTTTTTCCTTGTTTCCCAGAACCATCATCATCATCATCTTGGGACTGCAGGAAACACTGTATATACGACTAAGTGCGTACTTCTGGATCAGCAGGGGCAACATGGACAACTTCGTTTAGACTCTGGATAAGCTTTGTACTTTCTCAGATGCAGCATTTGGAAAACAAGCAATGGAAAACTTACCATTTTTTCCATTACGAACTGTTGATATAATAGTCTCTCCATTGCCTCCAACATTATCCTGCAGCAACACATAGTTCACTCATAAAGGTACCCGTTCATCACACCTTTCATGTTCAGGTCCAACTAAGCCAGCTTCCAGGAAAATATTAATGAGCTTGAAAAATCCATTTCGGCTTGAAAATCACAGAGCTTAAGGTTGATGTACGGTCGGTACACGAAAATCTGTTCATTATCTATTAACAATAGCAAATTCTTTGTATAGTACAAGTTTAGAGCTTTCATCTGATAAGTGCCTGTAATATGTGGTGATCCTGGATGTTGTTTGGGTGTTAAAAAAGTATGAAAAACAAAATATGACGGATGTTGTTGAGAACGAACACTTGTGAATATACAATAACCACTCTCCCACTGCAAATAAAGTCAAAGCGAGTAGCTCATTTCAAACTACTGACTGTAAACATTTGGTTTTATTAGAGGACATATGAAAGGTTGAAAATAGTTGGTATAACTAAGTTGTTGGGTGGTGAGGAGGGTGCTGCAATGAGAACTCCCGGTGACCCACGGACTAAGTTTTTTTTTTTTTTCTTGCTTTTTTCATGATCTCATCATTTTTCATCATTTCACGTAAAGCCCTTTTCTCATCATGTCTGCCTCGCTCCTACTTCTCACTTTTGTGTGTCTTACAGCATCCCTCATTCCTTCTCCTTCTATCTCATCATATCCCTTCTTTCCTTCCAGTGCATATGGGCCTTGTGGCTAATATCAAACTGCGTGTATCTTCTTTCATCCATGACTGTCTCTCCGCTTCCTCCCTTCCCATCATTTTTGCCTCACGAATTCCCTTCGTCCCTCCACATCTGTGTCTTCCAGTCCATCCTTCCCTCCTGTTCTGTCTCCCTCCTTCCCTCCACCTGTGTCTCCGGCCATCTAAATTAACCCTTTGTTACCCTCCACGCGCTTCATTATCCTCTTG
This sequence comes from Coenobita brevimanus, assembly GCF_032717465.1. Lineage (NCBI taxonomy): Eukaryota > Metazoa > Arthropoda > Malacostraca > Decapoda > Coenobitidae > Coenobita > Coenobita brevimanus. Next base: position 17,760,629 of record NC_137058.1, read on the forward strand.
CCAGCCAATATCAGGATTTGATTATAATTCCCCAGTAAGATCTCAGAATTCTGGTTTGATTAAGTCAGTGTTACCCCACTCTGAGCTAATTGTACCGCCTCGAGGATGGTCCCTGGCTCATATTCTCGTTGGAAAGAAGGTCCTCTCGCTTCTATTGCCTACCATATTCTTTATTAACCTGATAATGCAATATATTCTTGTATGTCATTTATACTAACTCATGTTGCTGTATAAAAGATAAGTAACATACAAGAGAACAGAAAGTTTTAAAATGCATAATAAACCGTAAAAGGAAAGCGATGTTACAAAGCTTCCTGAGCTGACGAGAATACGGTCACCCGTCTCCCTTCCTTCCTCCCTCCCTCCCTCTCTCCTTCTTCCTCTTTCTTCTCCTCCTGCTCCTCTACCTCTTCACTCACTCTTTGAACAGCACCCGCCAACACTTGTAAGTGTGATGCGTCCCGAATTATCAACGGGCCAATAGCCTACACAGTACTCCCTCAGCTCATACCTCACTGTTGAGTCTCGAAGAGTTGATTCAGCTAAAACATATCAATGCTTGAGTATCTAGTGCATCATTTTAAATATTTTTTCAAAACAAAAAGGTACACTAAGCTAGAAACTAATATTAATCATCCATTCATATCATATACAATTCCTGTGAATTCAAGGCAAAGCTCAAAGTTTTATGACTTTAGATCCCTTCCGTCCCTCCCTCTTGCCCTGGGAAACAGTGGCCACTATGGTCATCCGGCAGGGGACGGGGAAGGGTCGAAGGGAGGGAACATTACATTGCAGTGAAGGAAAGAGACTGTTATGCCCTTACAACCTTTGATGTATATTTACCTCGCAAGGGACGAATTCCCACGAGGTGCTGTTCTTGGTTGAATTTCTTTCTTTCTTTGTTACTAGTCCACGGTCGGAGGGGCTCGGGGACGGGTATTGTTTTCACTCGGTTTGAGTGTTTGTCTGTCTCTTTGTCTCTCTCTTTCTGTCTGTCAACAACTTTACGGAAAAACTGCTTGTGTGATTTTAACCAAAATTACAGGGATAGTGGGCTATGACATGCTGACCAACTGATAAAATTTTTGGCCAAAATGGACCAAGGCTTCGGCTGTAGGCCCCAAAAAAGTAAAAAAAAAAATAAAATAAAATAGAGGAGGGGGAGGGGTAAAAATCGTTTTTTCGCCATAACTCCTTTCAAATTCGTCATATCGACATAAACCCAAAACCTAAAGGTGCATCTTTCAAATCTTCATCCTATAACATGCCTCATTACATCGGGGGGGGGGGGTCATCCCCCGGTTAGCTTTAGGGGGGTCAAATATCAGATGGGTCGGGCATAAAATTTCAAATGGACATAAACTCGTAAATTTTCACCTGATTTACTCCAAATTTGATACGTGACATCTTTGAGTAGATATGATGCTGTGTTTATATGTCCGCACTAAAATGACAACCGGGATGGGTTTGCTGTTCCTTGGCACCTTCTCTTTTGCTTTTTTGTTATCATCATTACGGAAAACGAGATTACGTGAAATTTTCAGCACATGTGGACACTGGTCTCAAAAGGTGTTTAAATTTTGGAGGTAATCGAGTGACCTTGAAGGTGAAAATTAAGGTCAACGATTTTCAAAGGGCTATATCTTGAAACAGGTTGAAAATAATGATAATTATTATTATCAACATACAGGAACTCCCATATGGGCTTTCATTTGGCATCAGGACTTTTGACTTTCAGTGACCGTGAAAGGCCAAACTCAAGGTCACCGATATTCAGGGAGCTATAACTCGAAACTGGTTGCAGATAAATTTTTACTGTTATCAACATATAGGATGTCATACATGGGATGTAATTGTATCATGACCTTTGACGTTAAGTGACTGAAATGTCGAACTCAAGGTCACGGATATAAAGGGGGCTATGACTCGAAACTGATTGAAGATAGAAATATTTACTATTATCTGTGTAGAGGAAATTCTATACGGGTTTTCATTTGGCACCATGACCTTTGACCTTGAGTCGTCGGGCGAGTTTTGTTGTGCCTTGCACAATTTGTTCATTTTAAGTTAGCTGGATCCGGATGATTTTTTTCAACCCTGGAACAAACTCGGGTAATGAAAGGATTAATGAAGAGTATCCTAGTTCGAAAATCTCAAACTTCAATAAAATGGTTTGGAAGTAACCAGAGTAAGAAACAAAAGAAGTCATCGGGTAGAGGGAGTTAAGGTTTTTTTTTTTTAACTCTTTCCTTTCTGTTCTTCATCGTCTCCTTTTTTCTTTCTTTTTTTGTCACCCTCTGCCGTGCCATTTCCTACCTTTCTGAAGGGGATTATTGTCAACCTAAGCTGCAGCTCTAAACCTCTGATCTCTAAATCGCCTGCGAGTCTCTTTCCCAGCACTTTATTATTGCATTTATTGCAACACTAATATCTATATATTGTTGTTGGGGGTCTTTATTCCACTTTTTTAAAATTATTATTTCTTCTTTCGTATATGCTGCCCACTTTTTTTCTTCTTCCGTATCATTTCCATTTTTAGCGATTTTCAGTTTCGCTTAAAACCGTTTTCATATGTAAGCAGGATTAAAAAGGTTCTTGTCTTGTTCTGCTATCGCTTTCATTGTTCATCGCATTCCAGTCCTCCTTTTATCTTCAAATAGTCTGTCACCCACTCTTCCTTTGTGTACAACTTGAATTCATTTTTGTTCTTAAGTGGAGAGGTGTATGAGAGAGGGGTGTGTGAGATGGGAGCGGGGCAGTGAAATGGCGGGAGACTGAGCGACATGGAGGCGATTTGTTTGTGCCCACCCCTTACGGATTAAGGCGTCTGGCAATAGATAGATATTCTTCTGCGAATTCCCACCCCCTCTCTTCATCATTCCCTCCAACCTCCTTCACTTCCTCTATACCCCCGGCAAAAGCCTTTGTTTCCACTACACTCTAATAGACAGGCCACGATCCATTTGCTCTGATTTGCACCATCGGCCCGGCTGCCTGCACCCAGTGGATGTCTACCTCGGTTATTTTCTGCTTCCCAATTACGTCAGCTTTTCGCTAATGTCCTGTTGTTTGTGGGAGAAAGAGCGTATTCCTTAAATGTGCTAGAATGTGTGCTAGAATTATGATGAGGTGCACACCTATACAGTTATAATTAATATGTTAAACAGCAATGAGTAAAAGGGAAAAAAATAATGCTGAACTGTATAGAAGCATTAATATATATGGAAATGTAAAAATATTTTGTAACAACAAAACGATTGACATGACTCATTTAGCAAATATCAGAATAATGACAGCACACTGATTTCCATATTTTTTTGTGATGTGACGAGGATTTATTGTTGCAGACGCTGACCAGGTATTGTCTTCTCGGGATAAAGAGCGTCAGTACTAGCGTGTGGGTCGTCATTTCGTTTACTTTACTTACCTTCTTAAGGAATTTTGTCTATCTCCAAGAATATCGTTAATTCTTTTACCTACAGCGATAACAATTATTGTTAAGGGAAAGATAATGAAAACGAAACAAACAGTTAAATGCGTATTACTCTTTATACATTCTGTGATACTGAAATCCAGAGCTTGAAAACAAAAAAAAAGCTGGTAATTAATTTCGTCCAATTTAAACTTTATATTATGCTTTTCCTCTGACGTTTCAGATAGGAAAAGTTAGCTGGTAGGCAATACTTAGTCCGCCCAAACTTCTGGATGGACAGAATCATCCGGCAGACTGCGAAGTTGAGAGGATAAGAGATAAGTAAGGAACCGAGAAGTTGTTAGAAACGGGGAGAGAAAGGGACAGATGAATCGAGCAGGGGGAATATGAGGTGAAAGATTTGAAGAAAGGAAATGAGAAGTGTTGGAAGATGTGACACAATGGACTGGAGTAAACAAGACATGCGAAGAACGAAAGATTTGGATAACCAGATATTTTGCATGAGGGCACATAGAAAACATTGTGGTAAGGAGATTCTGACAGAAAAAGGGAAGGCATTTTCTGAGTTACATAGAACGTTACATCAAGCGGGAGACTTTATACTTAAGAAGCGAGAAAAGTCTTTAGGTAAAAAGTAGGATAAAAATATGGGGGAGAAGGGTGGGGAGGGGGGTGAGCAATATCGAGAGATAAGACAGAAAATTTAAATCTCTCTCTCTCTCTCTCTCTCTCTCTCTCTCTCTCTCTCTCTCTCTCTCTCTCTCTCTCTCTCTCTCTCTCTCTCTCTCCTGCCCACTCACTCTCACTCATCCTTAAACAAACACTTGCTCATTTACTCACCCCTTGACTTGTACGCTCAGTCACTCACCCATCGCAGAACGATAACACCCACACCCACACACACCCACACACCCACACACCCACACGCACAAAGTTTGGAAACTAAGTAACTATTCCTGGCACTGTTTTCAAGTAAACGAATCACATTTAAAAACCGATGATGCCTGAAGCAGGAATCACACTACTACATTTAGTTGCTGCTGATGGACGATACAGTTCACCATATCACTGCTAGTGTATACCTCTGCCATTCCACTGTTTGTAGGTAAGCTTCTCTCAGTGTGAAACCTTCTCAGCCGCTGTACATGAAACC
>NC_137058.1:17770217-17820217 GCF_032717465.1 Coenobita brevimanus
GCTGGAGAGTAGCCAGGTGGGTTGACTGTTCCAATCACGGGAAGTAAAGGGTTTGTTAGGTGGTCAGGAGAGTTTAAAGACTCCAAAACTCCAGGCCATCAGCTCTGGTTCGTAACATTACCTCTCCCCCGAAGTCCTCCGTAGGCCTGATGAAGGACTAGGGAGCTGATGGAAGGGAGTCGTCAGTAATGTCTCGGGAAAGGACATCCGCAACCACGTTGTCCACCCCCTTGATGTGGCATATTGTCAAATTGTACTCTTGAACTTGTAGAGCCCACCTCAAGATACGCTGGTTCTTATCTTGCATGCGCTGTAGGAATACGAGTGGTTATGATCAGTGTATACTGTTATTACATGTGGATGAAGGTAGAGGTAGCATTCAAACCTTTTTAGAGGAAATACTAAAGCCAGTGCCTCCTTCTCAATTGTTGAATAGTGTCTCTGGTGTTTCTTTAATTTGGCTGAAAAGTAAGACACTGGTAGCTTATAGCCATATTAATCTTTTTGTAGCAACACTGCACCCACAACCACTTGCATCTATTTGTACCGCAGTATAAATGGCCTCGTATGATTAGGAGTTTTCAGAACTGGATGGGATGAAAGCAAGTGTTTTAGGCTTTTAAATGCCTCGTCACATTCAGTTGTCCAGACAAAAGGGACTTTGGGACTTGTAAGATCAGTAAGAGGGGAGGCTATGATTGAAAAGTTACTGCAGAATCTCCTGTAGAATCCCGCCATACCGAAAAACCTTAATAGAGCTTTCCTAGTTGTAAGAGTGGGAAGTCAAAGGATAGCTTCCACGTTGGCGAGTTTAGGTCTGACTTGTCCTCTCCCAACAACATGGCCCAGGTAGGTCACCGTAGCACTCCCAAATGTGGACTTTGATATGTTGATGGTGAAGCCCACAGCTCTTAGACGGGACAACAGGGCTTGCAGTCTCTCTAGATGTTCCTCCCAACTCTCTGAAATTATCACCAAATCATCTAGATATGATTTTGTATCCTTAAGCCCATGAATGGTATGGTTAATGGCCCTTTGGAATGTCGCAGGGGCATTAATCATGCCAACAGGCATGACTTCCTGTATTGGAATAACCCAAACGGTGTTATGAAGGCAGATATCTCTTTAGCCTTTCCGTTAAAGCAATCTGATAGTAGCCTTTTTGCAGGTCAATAGTGGAGATATATTTTGACTGACCCACATCATCTATTAGTTCTTCCATCAAAGGAAGTGAATAGGAGTCTGGCTTGGCGACCCCATTCACATTCCTATAATCAGTGCAAAATCTGAGACTACCGTCAGGTTTAGGGACTAAGAGACAGGGTGAAGCCCAAGGTGAAATGGGAGAAATGGAGTTCCCCCGAGCTATTTTTTTTTTTTTTTTTTTTTTTTTTTTGCCTATCGACCATTGAGGCCGAAGCCTCTGGTCATTAAGGCAAATATATATATATGTATATATATTGACACATATATACATATATATACAAACATATATATATACATACATACATACATACACACATCCATGCATATGAACATACACACTTTCATGCACACGTACATATATATATAATAATTTTTATTTTATTATTTTTTTGTAGTTTTATTTTTATTATTTTTATTTATTTTTTATATTTTTAACCTTATATTACTTATAAACAAAATACCTAATTTAAAGACCCTAAAACTAACCACCTAACAGACAAATCGCTAACCTATGCTAAATCCTAAGAGACAAATAACTAGTCCTACACTAATATTCAAAAAGCCTCGACCAAGAGAGCACCATCGACTGCAGATATGTAATGCCTTTCTACATTACATACCTGCACTCATCACCTGATGACTGTCAGTCGAGGCACAACCTAATATAGGGGACATCAATATATGAAAGGGAACCAGACGAGTCAGGAACATTTCCATATACGTCAGCTGTCGTCCCTAATTAGAAGAACTTAAGCAAGATAATATAATGTATTTACATAATTTAAACAAAAATTGAAGAACCTTGCCCAGCAGACTACCATCGACTGCAAGTGCCCAATACCTTCCCATATTGCACACTTGCACTCATCAGCTGGTGACTGTCAGGCAAGGAACTTGGTTTAATGTAGGGGACATCTATATTAGAAATAGATCGGTGGGAGGAGGAACTATTTAAAATATGTCAACTGTCAACCCTAATTAATATTACAATATATACATATTTACTCTTCATAAAAACCATAACCACACAGTAAAAAAGTCACATCACTCTGATCAGTCCGGTCTCTCTCAAGAAAGCCATCAATTTATCAGTCATAACAATGTCCCCATCACCCAGGATGGTGGAAAGGGTGAAGGGGACGTCTACTGCGCCGCAGTAATTCATAAGTGAAGCGCGTTCACGGAATAAATCGCCGACAGCGCAGGATGATATGACTGATAGATAACACCGCATTACAGATGTCACAGTGCGGTGGGAAGCGTCTTTCCATATATGGTTTTATGTGGGTTAAAACGGTGGCATTCAGCCGTAGCCGTGCCAACACTTCTAGGCGACTGGGACGGTTGGCAGTGTCCCAGTCGCCCAGGTACGGCTTACAAGTTGGAATATTTAGTCTGGTCCACTGACCTTGCCACAGAAGATTTATTGATTTCTTTCCGAGAGATAGACTCAACCGTAGATCACGAGGAACGTCCCAAGTCTCCTCGAGCTCCACAGCCGACTTTGCGTAAGTCAGCCTGCTCATTGCCGTAGATACGACAATGACCAGGCACCCAGATCAGCGTGAATGACTTGTTGCATGAATGCAACTTATTAACGATGCGGCCCTGGATCTCATGAGAGTCCGTAGTGCAAGATGCAATTGCCTGAAGGGCTGATTTTGAATCTGAAAATATGACAAATGAGTCATGTCTAGAATTGAGAGCATAGTCTATGGCTTTGTCAATGGCAAAGGTTCTGAAGTAAACACAGATGTATGAGTCGGCAACCGATACCTGAGGGCACATTCAGTCGACCACACACTTGCACCCACACATTCACTCGACTTGGAGCCGTCGGTGTACAATTGATGGGACCCCAAGTGACGAACAATGATGTTACGAAACAAGTGGTGGACCTCCGCCTCCAGCGCCTTGGCCTTTGGTGCTGGGAGCCACGTAACATCGACTGTAAAGCCGGGTGGCTCCCAAGGCGCTATATTTTTAAGCACCAACTTGTCACAGTCACTGGGGTCCACATCAAGCTCCTGAGTCAGTAAGTGGAGGCGAGCGGCAAGTGGCCGACGCACCCCCCGCAGAAGGTGGTGGTATTGACGCAGGGGGGTACAGGCCACATTGCCGATATTACTTTTTCTTAATGTCCTTACGCCGTAGGACAAGGCCAGGTGGTCACGGCGAATACGGAGGGGAGGCACATTCGCCTCCACTTCCATACGAGCTACACGGGTACACCGGACAGCTCCAAGACACATTCGCAAGCATTTATTCTGTAACACATCCAATCCTTTCAGCGTGGCATCAGATGCCGAGCCATACACCTGTGCGCCATAGTCTAGCTTTGATCGAATAAGGGACTTATACACCATTAATAAAGATTTTCTGTCGGCACCCCAGGTAGTACCCGCTAGGTACTTGAGGACATTTAACGGTTTATCACAACGAGCAAGCAAAGTATTAACGTGAAGTTTAAAATTCATTCTACGATCAAAATGTATTCCTAAAAATTTTACAGAATTTTGAAAAGGTACCGCCTGATTATCCAAAGTTAAGCACAAATTAGGTACGCATGATTAGTGAAAACTATAGCGGCACACTTACGGACGGAAAACTTAAATCCCCACTGCAAGGCCCATTGGTGGACGGAGTCAAGGGCTGCTTGAATCCGCCCAGCCGAAAATTGTGCATTACGGGAAGAGTGCCATATTGCACAATCGTCAGCGTAGAGTGAGTATTTAAGATTCCTCGGGATGGGAGCTGATGACAGAATATCATTGATCATAATACTAAATAAGGTAGGACTAAGCACACTTCCCTGTGGCACCCCGTTTTCCTGGATAAATATATCCGATGTTACGTTACGGGCAATTTGACAGAGAAAGTTCTGTCCCTTAAGAAATTTGAAATAAAAACAGGCAAATTTCCTCTTAAACCATAAGCATAGAGCTTCATTAATATATCGTGTCGCCAGGTCATGTCATAGGCTTTATGGATGTCCAGGAACACCCCTATCATGAATTCTTTATTGGCAAATGCCTCTGCAATACAATGCTCCAAATTCATTAAATGATCTAGTGAACTTCTGTATTTACGGAAGCCACATTGTTGATCATTTAACAAATTCTTCGACTCTAAAACAAAAAGAAGCCTATTGTTAACCATACGTTCCATGACCTTACATAGACAAGAAGTCAACACAATAGGACGAAATGAAGTGGGATTCATAAGACGACCAGCCTCTTTGGGTATCGGTATGACGTGCGCAAAGTGCCATGAGTTTGGGAACGTTCGAGACGCCCAAATCTCATTGTACAATGCTAACATCTTAATCAGGTTGTCCTGATTAAGATGCTGGATCATACCGTACGTGATGGTGTCTGGTCCAGGGCTGGTGTCTTTACAGGATTTAAGGGCAAGGAGCAGTTCATCTAGCGTAAACTCTTGGTTGTACGGGGAGTTTACGTCTTCTGTGGCAAAGTCTAATATCTGTAGCTCAGCCGTGCGTTTATGAAGTTGGAAACGCGGGTCATAATTGGCTGAGCTACTTACATGAGAAAAACTCCTGGCGAGGATGTTAGCAACGTCCACGGGCTCGTCATAGATGTTATTATTTACTTGCAAGGTGGTAATGGGGAAATATGGGCCTTTATTATTTAATATTCTTATAGTGGACCAGACTTTACGTAATGGTGTTGTACGAGTCACCGTGGACACAAAGGACCGCCAGGAGTCACGTTTGGCCCTTCTTATTATTCTCCTTGCCTCAGCCCGTGCCTGTTTGTATGCAATAAAATTTTCTCAGTGGGCTGACTATCAAAAATCCTGTATCTCCTATTGCGTTTTCTTAATGCTTGTCGGCAATCCGGCGTCCACCAATGTGCTCTATGCTTCGCATGAACTGTAGAAGTCTTGGGAATAGCAGCCTCAGCTGCGTGTAATATGGAAGTAGTTATATTTTCGACCTTAACATCTATGGTCTCCCCAGATATATCTAAATTGGCGATCCTTGAGAAGGATCCCCAATCTGCTTTCTTATAGTTAAATTTTGGAGGTGGAGGGTTCGAAATGATGTCGCGTGTATAAGAAAGACAGATGGGTAAATGATCACTTCCCAAAGAGTCGTCGTAAGGGTCCCATGAGAGATCTTGATGTATACCAGGGGAGGCCAAAGATAAGTCAATGGCCGAAAAGTTACCAGTACGATCATCTACACGAGTCGCTCTACCATCGTTCAGAAGACAGAGGCTGGACTGTAGTATTAGGTCGGCTACTTGCTCCCCACGACCATCGATCCTCAAGCTACCCCATTGATAGTGATGGGCGTTAAAATCGCCCAACACTAACTTATTTCCAGGCAGGTGTTCGACTAGTGAATTTAAAGCATCACTATCAATGGGGCCATGTGGAGGACAGTACAGAGAGCAAATAGACAGATACGTGTTATTAAATTTTACTCTGCACGCGACCGCTTCCAGAGTAGAATTTAGAATCACTTCCGTTTGTGGGTGTGATTTGTGTGTGTAAATGGCAACTCCGTGACCTTCATATCTTCTATACGAGTGGTAGTGTTTGAACTGTGGAGGATCAGGACGATCCTCCAGGCGCGTCTCCTGTAAACAAACAACGTCTGGCCTGTGTATAGAAAGCAAGATTGCTATATTGTGTAACTTATTCCCAATACCTCTACAATTCCATTGTAGTATAGTGAATGCGGCGGTTTAAGATTTTCGTTGGGGGCCAGTGTGCTTTGTCTTTTTTGTCGCCTCGCCGGCAGGCGAGCGACTACCGGGGACCTATCCCGGTGCTTGTTAATGGAAACCTCCATATTATCATCAACTAGGTTCCCAGCCTCCCCGAGGAAGAGCTAACCTTTCTCTCCCTCGCTGGAGTAGGAACCGGAAGGACATGAGGACGTGACTGTTTCGTGAGGGTGGTCATGTTATTCTTAGTAGGCTTGTCAGGCTTCGTTTTAGGCCGTACTGATGAAGAGGCAGCAGCAGCCTGAGAGTAAGTTGAAGCTTTAGGGATGTCAGTGAGAGAGTTGGAACGGACAGGAGGTCGAGATGGAGATGTACTGTGAGCGGCAGGAGGGAGAAAGACAGAGTCAGTCTGCGTCTCGACAGAGCACATCACAGGACGGGATATTACTGCCGAAGCATAGGACCTATTCGGCGTGGGAGTTGCATGCAACTCCTTCACCTTTTTCCTAGCTTCGTAGTAGGAAATACCCTCAGTTGCCTTCACTGTGCAGACTTCCTTCTCCTCCTTCCACTTGGGACAATCCCTAGAGGAAGTGGAGTGAGTACCCTTGCAGTGAAAGCAACGTACTGTCTCTGATGTGCAACTTTCCGCATCATGACCCTGGCTTGCACACTTGCCGCACACTGGCTGGGAAGCCCGACAAGTCTTTGTACCATGCCCATACAGCTGGCATTTGAGGCAACGCAAAGGGTTAGGGATGTACGGCCGAACGTGAATAATTTCGTAACCAACTTTTATTTCATTAGGAAGAGAAGATTTGGCAAACGTCAAGATGATAGTTGCTGTCTTCGTCCTTATGCCTTCCGAGTAGCGAGTTATGAATTTAGCCTCTATGACATCTTGCTGCGCCAATTCACTTACGATCTCGTCCTCGCTCATCACCATGAGATCCCTGCAAGTGACAACACCCTTGCAAGAATTCATGGAGACTGGGATTTTGGCTTCGACATCGTAACAATGAAATTTGCGCAGTTTCAACAAATCCTTTACTTGTGCCGAGTTTACAGTTTTGACCAGGAGATCTCCATTAGCAAGTTTTTTAACTTGTTCGGACTTCTCCGCACAGTGGTCAATCACCTTCTTGATAAGGAAGGGATTGAGACTGGACAGGGAGTGGAACCTACGCATGGATGGTGACGTAGGTCGCATTTGCTACCGGGATATCAAGTGGGGCTCGAGTCTGGCGTCCGTCAGTCTGGGGGTGGTCAGTCCGGTCGTTCTCTTTCGTCAGGACCACCTCTCCCCTGAAGGGGGGGAGGCAGGTGTGGCGTCCGCCATAGTTACCACTTCCCCCGTGAGGGGGAAGTGGGAAGAAAGAGAAAACAACCAAGGGAGAATTTGCCGGGGAAAAACACCTAGTCTGAGATTACCCTCTCAAACCACTCTCGGGAGGACGCGCCCGTGTGTAACTCACACCCCAGAGCGATCAGTGGGGGGTACACTCCAGAGGTGAGTAAGCAAAGGCAATCTCAGGAAACAGATATAGACACTTACTATATCTCTAAAGGGCTGGGAGGAGAATTAGTACTAGCTAACCTAACTTTATTGAAAAACGCCCTAGTGGCGGAGAAAACAAAGCTAAAGCCGGTGAGGCAACCCTGCAGCTAGAGGAGAGCCAGAGAAACACGTCTTAACTCTCCACGACCATTCATCAAAGTCCCCCGAGCTAAGCCCTGTATTGGACTATATAGCCCCGCTAGGGTAGCGCACTGGACTCGTAATCCCCTGATTACGAGTCCAGCGCGCTACCACTGTGCTACCGCGCCCCCCAACCCCAAGGTGAGCAACTGGGTTCTGCCAGGTTATGTTCCAGTAGAAAATCTACCTCTTTCTTCATGGCTTCACGCTTTAGTGGGCTAACTCTGTTGGCTGGTTGTGCGATTGGCGGTACACCTGCTTCAATCTCGACATCATGCAAAATTTACATTATATGAACCAGGAAGATCAGAAGTTACCTCTGGATAATCCCACAGTAGGGTTGCAATGTCAGACCTTTGCTTCTCACCTAGATATGAAAGGCTGTCATCAAGATTAGCCAGAATCTCACTGTTCTAAGGGTTTACTTTAAGAAAAGGAATATCAGCAACTTCCGATTCTTGGTCCTCAAATACATCTGTATAATGGGTAGAAGGGTTGACCTTTGATGTATCAACAGATTCTGTATTCGCAGATACATTACAAACTGGGAGACCACTCGTTAAGTCCTCCTCTACCTTCTGATCAACATAGGGCTTAAGCAAGTTGACATGTACTAGTTGAATATCCCTACGTCTGTCAGGTGTACAAACTACATAGTTATGATCAGAAGTTTTGTGACTTACCAGGTAGGGATCAGAATATTTACTTTTCAGAGGATTGCCAGGTATAAGGAGGAACATTAGTACTTTGTCACCAGGAGAAAATTTACGCAGTTTAGTGCTTTTGTCATACCTCAACTTCATGTTCTTTTGGGACTTGAGCAGATTATTTCTAGCTACCTGTCTAACTTGGGACATTTTTTCCTTTAATTTGTTAATATATTGGGCTACAGACAAGTTGGACTGGGATTTCTCCTTAAACCATTCATCCTTTAGGATTTTTAAGGGACCCCTCACTTGACGACCATATAATAGTTCAAATGGGGAGTACCCAAGAGACTCGTGTGGTACTTCTCTAAGTGCAAACGGTAGGAGATTGATATTTTCATCCCAATCAGCCTGTGTCCCCGCACAATATTTCTTTAACATTCCCATGAAAGTCTGATGGAAACGTTCAAGGCAGCCTTGAGACATGGGATGATAAGCAGAGGCTATTTGTTGTTTAATTTGTAATTCTTTAAGGACTTGTTTGAAAAGATCACTGGCGAGATTAGTCCCCTGATCATGTTGGATCACTTTGGGAAATCCCACAGACGTAAACAGATTTAGAAGACATCTACTGATGTTCTTAGCACTGATGTTTTTAAGCGGGTAGGCCTTGGGGTAGCGAGTGGATGAACACATGACTGTCAGAAGATATTTATTGCCCTTCTTTGTGGGTGGTAAGGGGCCTACAATATCAATAACAATTTTTTCAAAAGGTTCAGACAATACTGGTATGGGTTTCAGGAGAGCTGGAGGGATGCTTTGATTTGGTTTGCCAACTGTTTGGCAGGTGTGACAAGATTTTACGAAGTTTGTAACATCCTGCTTTAACCCTGGCCAATAATAGTGAGAAGCTTTTTGTAGGTCTTACGGATTCCCAAGTGACCAGATAATCCATCATGGGCGAGCTCTAATAAGGACATTCTCACCAATTTTGGAATCACAACTTGATGTACCTCGGACCAGGTGTCCAACCCCTTCAACTCTGGAGGTCTGTAAATACTCATCAGAACACCGTTCATATAATAAAACCTAGGTATCTTGCAAGACTCCTTACTTTCAGCAGCTAAGTTTCTGCACCTAGCTAAGGAGGTACCATGTTCTTGAGCTGCAATCAAATTCTCACGAGAAATTAAGTTTGCATGTAACTGGTCAGAGGGGATCTTTAGAGTATTAGGTTGTGGTTTGGGTACCTTACTCCGAGATCGTGTGATTGCACAAACAGGAAAAATATGCGGTTCATTAGCATCCTGTTCTGCAGTAGGACTTTCATTTAAGGGGCAAGTTACTACCATGGGATTTGGTATTACTTTAGTTCCTGCCAAGTCGTTTCCAAGAATGAGATTTACTCCAACAGGCAAATCACCAGTCTCCACTGCCACCCTAACTTTCCCCTTCACCAAATCACAGTCCAACACAACTTCCGTCATAGGTAGGTTAGGGAAAGAAGAAAAGTCTCGCAAGATCACCCTCTCTCCACTGAATCCTTTCTCGACACCAGGAAGGCTCTTTTTACAGAGGATGGATTGAGAAGCTCCAGTATCCCGGAGAATGGTGACGGGAATTCTTTTACTACCTGGCTGTAGAGAAACTGTTCCCCTGGACTTAAAACCTAAGAAAGATCTCCAGAAGTATGGGAATTAGACACACTAGCAACCGTTTTAGATTTAGAGAGTTCGGTAATATTTCCTCGAGACTGGTTAGGTTTTGCTTTCCTACAGTTTGGATGAGGACATTTTTCTATGTTGTGACCCGATTGTTTGCAATAGCTACACCAATCAGACTTTGTAACAATGTTAACCATCCTATGACGCAACACTATTCCTAGAGGAGGACTTAAGAGTCAGCTGGTTTCCGTTTCTCCTGAACCCCATGTGTCTTGTGGAGAACAGCATAGGAATCGGCCAACTGAGCAGCTTTCATTACATCAGTTTCATTCTTTTCCTCCACGTGCACCATGATGTTAAATGGCAACCTCCTTTTAAATTCTTCTAGCACAATTAAATTCTTCAAGTCTTCAAAAGTGTTTACAGTAGTCGATTCTAACCATTTATTGAACAGTCTAATCTTCTCATATGCAAACTCTAAAAGTGTTGACTGTATAGGTTTTAAATAATTACGAAATTTTTTACGATATCCTTCAACTGAGATAGCATAAGCTGCCAAAATTGATGACTTGACAAATTTGTAATCATCTGCATTGTCCAGACTTGCAAACACAATTGCAGCTTTCCCAGTCAGTTTTCCTTGAATAAGCCAAGTCCATTCTGTTTCTGGCCAGTCAAAATGCGTAGCAGTTTTCTCAAATGTTCTAAAATATCCATCAGGGTCATCCTCAGTGAAGCTATGTACTAATGACATTTTTTGAGGGGTTGAAAGGAGCTTGCTTTTGGAGTGCAGTAAACTTTTCCCTTTCAAACTTCAATTTCTCTTCCTCTAGTTTTAGTTTCTCCCTCTCAAAGGAAATTCTCTCTGGTGACCAAGGTTCTAGAGTAAGTGGAGGGTCTTGTTGGCGTTTGCTAACTGAAGCTAGACCCATTGGAGTGACGAGTTCTATTGCTTCAGGCCCAAGTAATTTGTTTTGCACTAGATATTCCAGGACTGAATTTTTTATGACTTCTTTAGTAACATCAAAGCCTACTTCCACTCCAAAATGAGTGGCCATATAGCGCCAATCTTCTTTCCTAATGTTATGACCACATAGTTTATTTATATCCGGATTTTCACAAAACTCTTACTTGGAAAGCCATTATTACAATGTATGTAATAGGTTAAAGAGGTTGCCGTTTAACTACCCAGAGTAGGAACAAAAGATCAGGCAATCAGTATACTGTGATGGAATACTTATTACCCAGGAGTGACTAGTTAAAACGGCAATGCATTTGATGTGGAGCAGTGAATTAATCTGGTTCAGTTTGATGTACGACTTGTGTACATGACCAATACAACCACGTTGCTATTGCAAGGTAGAGAGTTTAAGTAAAACCCTCCAGTAATTTTGCTCTAACTGAACTAAACCATGATAATTCATAGGAACAATCCCAAGAAATTAATCCAACTTATGGCTATGATTACCGAAGAGGGATTACAATGGTGATTGTTCGGTCTCCTAGACTGCATTTATTATGCAAAAGTATACAAGAATTCACAAGTCTTTGAAGCTTTAATTCTGTTACGGGAAGATCCGGATGAGAATTAAGGGGAAGACAGTAGAGCAAGGCGTTACACCTTGTCTCAGAGTCGATAGAGGACAAAAAGTACAGAGTCCCCTATATGACTGAGAAAAACGAACTTGTGTTTCTGCCAGAACATGTACCGTGAGGTTAATTATTAAGAAAAGTTCGAATTTCTAAACTGTGAGGGGTGTTACATAATCCTTGTATAACAGTCATAACCATCAAATCACTTATCCTTGCTTCTGGTATCCATATCAAATGATAATACTAACCCAAACCTATATCATACAATAAGAGGAATGCCATTTTAAGTTAGTATGCCAAGGGATATAGATAAACCAACACTCGTTAAAGAAAACAACCCAAAAGTAGTCTCTGCCAACAAATGCAATATTAAGTCGTTTCTTAAATTACTAGCCAAAATATGTAACGCCCAAAAAGCTCAACCAGCAAAGATAGTCATAGAATTAACCGGTATGCTCCAACAATATTTTCTCTAGAAACTGGTTAAGTGAAGTACAGTTGCCAGCACAAGTTCATATGCATCCTGGCGAGGTCGCCATTGTGTTAAGGACCAAGTGGAAATCCATCAGACAGACAAATATATTTGGCCTTCGTCCCAGAAAACTTGGTCCATCAACACAAATTGATTGAACAGCACTTGTTCAAGATATTATTGGTGTGGCAATTCTGTTTCAGGGGTTAATCACTTAACTTCTACCTAGAGGATATAGACCAATAAAGTCAAATTAGATTAGATTTAATGAAGCTAAAGTATCACAAAATAATCCTCAAAAGAGTACACAGCCTTCACCATTTATTTACAATACCACAGAATTATGACAATTACTAAAAAGCCGGTTAAATTACATGACAAACCATTACTAGTAAAGCAGAACAAAAACTATAACGAATAATACAATTATATTCCTTCTCTGTGCAAAATAAATAAAGTAAACACGTGGTAAGAAAAGAAATTAAAAGCCAACCTCCCAAGCCCATTCCCAGCCCAATCCCACTTACCTGAATATATATATATATATATATATATATATATATATATATATATATATATATATATATATATATATATATATATATAAATATATATATATATATATATATATATATATATATATATATATATATATATATATATATATATATATATATATATATATATATATATATATATATATATATATATATATATATATATCGAGTCCTGTCCATTGCTTTATGAGGTTCGATTTGTATTAGTCTATGATGAAGACCACATGCCCATTTTTTTTTTTTTTTTCAACATGGCAAACACCTTGACTAGGCCAAAGTTCCTTGGTAGGTTTGCCAGGGAATGCAAGAGAGCATTACCATCATACTCAGTCAGGGTTTCAGTCGACAAGCGTAGCTTAATATCGTTCTGAGCTTTCATAGCTTTCATCATGTGCCAGAAGACCTTCCCCATATCTATTTTGTGCAAGAACCCATCTGCACTGCCTATGTTGTATGGAACCGATGCCAAGGGAAACTTCATTAATTCCTTGGCATAAAGTTTCAAGCTTTCATTTTGGGATCTCACGAACACCAGAAACGCCACGTTCTTTTGCTGTTTATACTGGATTCATTTGGTTTAAAGCTGTGACTTTGACAACTGTGTTCATTTCGGCTGTTTTCAGTCTGAGTCGCTTGACTGGATTGAAGAATTCTCTTCGGCTTTTGGGTCTGCCGGAGATGAATTCCTCCTTTGATTTATGGACAAGATCCTCAGCCTCTACCATTTGCTGTTCATGTTCTGGTGTGCAAGCAGATCCGGACTAGAAGATTAATAACTTTTCTTTTGTATATATGTAAAAACGGTACAAGGAACTCTCCACAGCTTGGCATATTTTCTTCACCATTTCTCATTTCTCAAAATTTCAGCAGGTCGCACAACACTGTGTCTAATTCCTTGAGTGACTTCTGTCAACGTGTTTGCCAAGTTCAAAGTGACATTTACATAATATGACACAAGATGTGCAGTCCTCCCATCTCTTTGGGCAATGTAATAGGTGGAGAGCCAAAGAGACCACATCAGCTACATCCATGTGACTTGGCATGCCGCAAAAATGTGTCTTCCGTCTTTCCAGGGATGAAATACCTCGCCATGCTCATCACTCCGTTATTTAGAGGTGCTTCAAGATGCGAAATCTTTTCAATAATCAGGAATATTGAGAAGAATGACAGCATGCATAATGCTGCCCACCGAAGCTGAAAACTGAGTCAGTCATTTGTTCATCGCAATGGACGTACAGTACGTACCTGTTGTTTATCACGGCCACATTTTTTTTTCCATCAGGAACTGTTGATAAGGTAGTCTCTCCAGACCCTCCAACATTATCCTGTGGCAATACATCGCTTACCCATAATGGCACCCGGTCATCACGCCTTTCAATGATCCTGTCCAATTAAGCCAGCTTCCAAGAAAATATTAATGAGGTTGAAAAATCCAATTCGGCATAAAATCACAGAGGTTAAGGTCGAGTTACGTCAGTGTACGAAAATCTTGTTCATTATCAGGTAACAATTTTAAGTTTTGTGTACAGTACAGGTGTAGAATTTTTATTTGATAAATACCTGTAATATGTGGTGATCCTGGGTGTAATTTAGGAGTTACAAAAGTCTGAAAAACAAAACATGACTGTTGTAAAGAACAAACACTTGTGAATGTACGATACCCTCCTCCCTAAAAAAAAAAAAAAAAAAAAAAAATCAAAACGAATAGCTCATCTAAAATTACTGACTGTAAACATGTGGTTTTATTTCGAGGGCATAAGAAAGGCTGAAAATAGTCGGTATGATTAAGCTGGTGGAAGAATTGCATTGGTAACTCCTGGTGGCCCATGGACTACGGTCTTTTTCTTCGTGCTTTCTTCACGATCTCATCATCATTTGTCCTCATTTCACGTAAAGTCCTTTTCTCATCATGTCTGCCTCGCTCATGTTCCTCACCTTTGTCTTACAGCGTCCCTCATTCCTTCCACTTCTGTCTCATAATATCCCGTCTTTCCTTTCTATGCTTATCGGTCTTGTGGCTGAGATCAAAGTGTGTGTTTCTTCCGTAATCCACGAATGTCTCTCCACGTCCTCCCTTCCCATCATTTCTACCTCACGAGTTCCCTTCGTCCCTCCACATCTGTCTTCCAGTCCCTCCTTCCTTCCAGTTCTGTCTCCCTCCTTCCCCCCACCTGTGTCTCCGGCCATCTACATTAACCCTTTGTTCCCGCCCATTCGTCTCATTATCCTCTTGCCAGCCAATATCAGGATTTGATTATAATTCCCCAGTAAGATCTCAGAATTCAGGTTTGATTAAGTCAGTGTTACCCCACTCTGAGCTAATTGTACCGCCTCGAGGATGGTCCCTGGCTCATATTCTCGTTGGCAAAGAAGGTTCTCTCGCATCTATTGCTTGCTAGATTGTTTATGAACCTGATAAAGCAATGTATTATTGTATGTAATTTATACTAACCCATGTTGCTGTACATAAGATATAAGGCAAGTAACATACAAGAGAACAGTAAATTTTAACATGCAAATAAACCGTACAAGGAAAGCGTTGTTACAAAGCTTCCTAGGCTGACGAGAATACGATCACATATCTCCCTGTCTCCTCCTCCTCTTCACTCACTAATTGGTCAGCACCCGCCAACACTTTTAACTGTGATGCATCTATATCAACCGGCATAGTTATAGTATACCCTCGGCTCTTACCTCACTGCTGAGTCTTGGAGAATAGATTCAACTTATACATATCTAGTGCATTAATTTAAATATTTATCTTTACATTAAGGTACATTAAGCAGGAAACAACTATTCATCATCCATTCACATCATTAACAGTTCTGTGAATTCAAGCCGAAGCTCAAATTTTTATGACTTCAGATCGCCCCCTTCCCTCCCTCCTTCCCTCGAAAACAGTAGCCACTATGCTCATATGCCATACCCTTAAAGCCGTTGAAGTATATTTCATTTTAAGTTTGCTGGATCTAGATGATTTTTTTTTTCAACCCTGGAAGAACCTCGAGTAATGAAGGGATTAATGAAAAGTAGCTAATCCCTCTAGTCTGAAAAATCTTAAACTTCAATAGTTCCGAGGTAACCAAAGGAACAAATGACGTCATCGAGTAAAGGGGGTTAAGGTTCTGTTTTTAAAGGAAGAATCTGCAAAACGTGTACTTTCCCAAGAAATACATGAGTGGTGTAGAGAGACACGTGTCTGAGACAGATGTTTACTGATGACTAGTTTCGCACAGAGGCTTCTTCTCTGCAAAACTAGTCAGAAATAAACTTCTCTCAGATTCTTGTTTCTCTATGCCACTCATATACATCTGTCATAATGTCTCAACATTCCAATGAAAGTTGAAGAAAAATGGGATGAATAAAACAACATTTGCATTGGATTAAAATATACAGAAACAAGAGGAGAGTGACTGAACGTGAAAATGAGGGGTCTGTAAAATAAAGGGGGGGGGGAACTTAAGTGGATATTAGAGCAGCGGACTGATGGGCTACGAGACGTATGATCAGAAGGTGTCATGTGCAAGGGCTGAGAAGATTTTACAGTGAGAGAAGCTTACCTATAAATAGTGGAATGGCAGAGGTATACATTAGCAGTGATATGAACTGTATCATACATAAGCAGCAACTAAACGTAGTAGTGTGATTCCTGCTTCAGGCATCATCGATTTTTAGATGTGATTCGCTTACTTGAGAAGAAAAAAAAGGGCCAGTAATAGTTACTTAGTTTCCAAACAAAGTCCAAAGATAAAACATGGGGATTAACCCATCGCGTGCCAGTGCCATTTTAAAACGGTCTGACATAATTCCGCGGCTAGTGCCAGTGACATTTTAAAACAGTTTAAAATAAAAAACTTCACTGTGACCACATTTTTCAAGATTCTTGGGTAAAAATTGGCAGGGATGTAAGGTAACTGTTCCTTTAGCATCCCCCGGGCTGTCAACGCCATACACTCACTCGCTCCCCCTCTCACACTCGCTCTGCCTCACTCTGCCTGTTTGCCTCACCCAGTGCTGTACATAGTGAAAGCATTTTGTAAATATTTTCATGTAAGTGTAAGTTGTAAATATTTCTTGTAAGCATAAGGAATATATAGTGAAGTCAGGTTGTAAATACATTCTTGTAAGTGCCAGGACTGTATGTGATGAAGCCAAGTTGTACTATCTTCAAGTAAGTGTTAGATAATGCATTCACAGTGAGAAAGACACGCAAATTGTGATAGATGCTGAAGTAATTGGTAATCAGAAAAGTGTACTGAACATTGCTATACCTTCCCAGCATAAATATCTGAGTATATCTTACATAGAAAACGGCTTTCTCTCACGTATGTGGTGAGCGTGAGAGAGCAGCTATACCTGTACACAAGTATGCAGGACTCAATAAAACTCATTTCCAAGCCTTGGTGAGCATTTTAATGGCAAAATTTGTTGTTTCCACATCAAAATCTATCATTTTAGCCCAAAAAAAGAAAATGGTTGAAAAATGGCCGGCACTGGGGTGACCCATAGGGCTAAAAATAGCCGGCACATGGTGGGATAAGGCTGTTGGACTCCAGATGGCATTAGACATCAGAGATAAGGGTCGTGAGATATTTCTATATGCCTAAAAATTTCAATCATCATCATTCTAATCCCAGTTCCCAGTTCCACCTGCGAGGGGGGGGGGTAATTCCCCTGTATCCCTGCTTGTCCAAAGAGGTGATTTAATGGGACCTTTTAGTCTCCAGTCTTTCTCGTTTCTGTCCTCTTCTATTCCTTAGTCCTACCTCTCTATTCCATATTTCCGTATTTCTTTCAGCCTTAATTTTTCTTTTGATCCTACAGTGCCTTATAGTCATATTATGGCTCGGTGCTGATTCTTCATTTTTCCTTTCTTCCTTCCATACAGGAGATAGTGAGAGGTAGGGTGCAAAAAAAAAAAAAAAGAAAGAAAAGAAAAAGAAAGGGGGTAGAAAAAATATCATAAAGCTCTCTCAGTTAAATGGCCTACTTAATACCTCAGACACAACCTAATCTTTGACAAAAATGAAGTCACTAAATGTACTGTGAGGCTGGATTAAGAGGAAATGGAAAATGTGAGTGCGTTTAAGTACTGTACTTGGCTAATGTGATGAGTAAGGATGGAAGTTTAGAGGGTGAAGTGCTTGAAAGGGTACAACAGGGAAGGAAGGTTGCTGGGTCTTTGAAAACAATGGCAAGGAACAAGGAAGTGAGCATGGAAGTAAAAAAGTCACTGAATGATAGTACTGTGATACCAACTCTAACGTATGGAAGCCAAGCTTGGATCTTGTTGGAAGGACACAAGATTGAGAGCAGAGGAAATGAGTTAACTGAGAGGAGCATGTGGAGTTACAGACAAATGAGGAAGTGAACGCCACTGTAGTGTGGATGTGGTGAGATGTCTGGCAATAAAGAGATAGATAGATAGATGATCCAAACCTGCCAAACTGAACTCATTGACTGCATTCCTCCACCACAAACCGGAATGGAGCTCCACTTTCACAACACATTCCATTTTCTGTTACCACTTATTTATTACAGAAGATAGCCCGCATTCTTAATATGTTATTTACATAAATGTTCAACCAAGGAACTACATATCTCGGTCTGCCTTTCCCTTGGTGTAGGACCTCCGGAGGAGGTCATGCAGGGTAAGGCATTGACTCTTCCTGGCATCTTGTAGAGGAAGGTGTCCCGTGTATACGTACCAAAAATCATGCGCGAAATTTGAAAATTGTGCAAATTAGGGACCGTGCAATTGCAGCACATCTATATACGTCAATGGGAGTCACAGTGACAAAACGTGTGTATGTATATATACGTCAGTGGGAGCTGGCAGGTTAATAGGATATCTTTTTGAAAGATTTGAACCACTGTTTTTCTTTTTTAAATTAAGTTGTATGTTGTATTTTCTGAAGTTTGCATTCATTAGTGTCTTGACTCAGAATGTCTTTTTTTATTCCCTTTGTGAATCCAACTACTGTTGAGGCCGGTAAGTCAAATGACACACACACACACACACACACACACACACATATATATATATATATATATATATATATATATATATATATATATATATATATATATATATATATATATATATTTTCATCCTACTTCAGCATCTCTGACTACTTCCAGTCCAGATCTTTGTTATAATGACCAATGCACCTGGCAACAAAAGTATGACACAAAAGCTTCCATGCAACTGAAAGATTTGGTTGAACTTTTAATTTGTTTTCTTTTTCTTTTTATCCACTCTACATGAATGTTTTTACACTAAACTGTTGAAATCAATTGACAGTACAAGGAACAGAGCAGTATGCATAATTGTATCAAGGTTCATAAACATTGTTTCAGAATTCTTCAAAGTGATATGGCTTCCTCACCAGAAAACATTCATCGTGAAGCAGTAATGAAATAATACCAGATGGTTTTATAGACGAAAACTTATCAGTCTCATGCAACGACCTGCGATTCATAGGTTAATGCCAAGCGATTTGATTTTTTTTTTTTTTTTTTTAATAAATAACAGAACGGAGGAAGGAAAAACAAATGGGTAAAAAAAAATAATCCATACACCAGATTACTGGTGTCCTCTGTTCATAAAATATCTGTAACAGTTAGATTTGAACAGTTGTGGGTTGAAATTTGGAGGAAAACAACTCTGGGGAAGCGAGTTCCAGAGAGATGCAGTTCGGGGAATGAAAGAATTCTGATAGGCAGAAGTTCTGCAATATGGTTGAGTGACATTCCAGTCATAAGCGCTACCAGATGCCCGTGTGGCACGAGGGAAGGCATGGAGAGGTGGCATCATGGACGCAACTTCGTCTGAGCATTTGCCAAAAAAATATCTGTAAAATAATGCAAGGGAGGCAACATTCCTTCTTACTTGCAGGGGAGGCAGTTTATATGTAATGGCAGGGTTGTTAAGGATTCTAACGGCTTTATTCTGAATTTTGTCTAGTTGTCTTAATGCAACCTCCCCACAACCATTCCACAAGTGTGAGCAATATTCAAGCTGAGAGCGCACATGACTCTTATAAATTATAGCTAACTGCTCATCGGCGAAGAAGTTACGGACTCTGTACAATAATCCAAGTTTCTTTGAGGCGGTTTTAGCAAGTGATCTGACATGAGAGGTACACCTGAGGGCACTGTTAAGTGAGACACCAAGAATTTCAATATTTTGGAGATGGGAATATTAGTAGCACTGAAGGTAATGTACGAATCTGGCAATATCTGTCTATCAGTAAAATGTATATATTTAGTTTTACTAGCATTAAAAGAGACAAGGTTGTTTTGTCCCCATTCACTGATTGTAGATAGATCTTGATTTATGGAGATGGCTGTACTGAGTTGAGAGGTAGAGATATTAGACTTTGTAAATGGATGTCTGAGTGTGAATGAACTATGTAGCGTTGAGTCATCTGCGTATGAGTGAATGGGATTGTGAGTAACAGATAAGAGATCATTAATATGAACCAGAAATAGTGAAACCCCATAGTTCGGGAGCTAAAGTAATTACTAGTAATATGGATAGGTTCTACCTCTCTCTCAAGGTGTGTGTGTGTGTGTGTGTGTGTGTGTGTGTGTGTGTGTTTTAGACCTAATAATGTCTATCAGCTTTCAATGTTTCATTTCTGAATGCTTAATGAACAAAATGTTCTGGGACGTATAGTTCCAACTGATAATTTGTCTATTATAAAATGAAGCACCTTGTTCTGTAACGTAACACTGTTATAGGCACAGTAATCGTCACTCATTAATGATTAGTCTTTTGCATGATAATATCGGTGTTAAAACGAAGAACAAACATAATTACTTATCCTTATCCTACACGATTAACACTACTGTTTATCCTTCACTCCAAAGCGAATTACGTGTCCATTCTCATTCATTTCATGCCACCTGACACATATAACCAGTAAATGGTTCTGAAAGAACTGAAGCTTCTCCCGGGAATTACTGGCTCAATTAGTCTCACGTTGGTGATTTACACGTGGTTACAGCACATCAGAGCGTCCATGTAAATATGAGTAATTGAAACTTGACCGAGTCTTTTAATCACTTATGTTATCATGCTGCTTCATATATATATATATATATATATATATATATATATATATATATATATATATATATATATATATATATATATATATATATATACATATATATATATATATATATATATATATATATATATATATATATATATATATATATATATATATATATATATATTGAGTTCACCTCACGTACGAGTTACGAGGTGCCAAATCAGTATTATTTTGACAACTTAGTGTTTCAATATTAGGCAACTATAATACAAAAATATTTATTATTAGGCCAGAGGGGGGTGTGAGTTGGGAGCAGGGGAGTGAAATGGCGGGGGACAGGGCGACTTGGAGGCGATTTGTTTGTGGCCACCCCAAACGGGATTGAGGCGTCTGGCAATAGATAGATAGATAGTGTTACGACTTTTTCAAATTTAATATCACCTATCATCTACAATAACAAGGGTAGTGTAGGATTTGAGGAAAACAGCATTATACACAGTGGCAGTCACCTCTGACCACCAATCACTGAGGTTGTTTTATACCCATTCTTGGCTTTCTTATGTAACCAAACACGTAGTGCCACATCTCTCAAAACTCAATTGTTTTGCCACATTTACTGTATTCGCCGGAAGAGTCCCGACTGTACATTATGCAATGAAATGTGGTGAATGTTATGGTTGTGATAGTGTATGAACAAGTCCCAACTTCCTGAGTTAAGGTCTGGTCTGGGATACGGACACACCCAGACCCGGACGCTAGGTGGCACCTTCTCCTCACAGTCCATCCTCGATCTGTGGTGATTTGGATATTGTTATGCATAGTGTTTAGGCTATGATATGGGATAGTGTTTAATCAAGTCGGGTCAAATTCAGTCAAGTCAAGTCAGTTCATGTCCCACCCTCTGCCACCCAGTTAAGGGCAGCAGTTACTCCCACCCTCTGCCATCCAGTTAAGGGCAGCAGTTACTCCCACCCTCTGCCATCCAGTTAAGGGCAGCAGTTACTCCCACCCTCTGCCATCCAGTTAAGGGCAGCAGTTACTCCCACCCACTGCCATCCAGTTAATGGCAGCAGTTACTTCCGCCCTCTGCCATCCAGTTAAGGGCAGAAGTTAGTAAAGTCCAGTCAAGTCAAATCCAGTTAAGTCAAGTCCAGGTAAGTCAAGTCCAGACAAGTAAAGTCCAGGTATGTCAAGTCCAGGTAAGTGAAGTTCGGGAAAGTCAAGTCAGTCCCACCCTATGTTACCCAGTTAAAGGTTGCATTTAGGGTCAGCAAATCCCACCCTCTGTCACCCAGATAAGGGCAGCAGTTGTGGTCAGCAAGTCAACCCTCTGCCACCCAATTAAGGGCAGCAGCTGGTTCTCAATATCCCACCCGGATGATCAGTCCGGGTCAGCAGTTGGTGGCCACCTCACGAGTCAGTTGTGAATGAGTCTGATCAGCCATTGAGAGTGGCGTCACCTCATCACCCACAGACTCCTTGAAATGTTCTGGTGCGAACTCGAGCCGGAGCTGCACAGTGGGAACCTCATGCTTTCCACACCACTCAGCCATGATAGGGCTGGGAAAATAAAATTTTATTCTTATATTTATGCGTATTGTTTCATTTTTTTTCATTGAATCTATTTTCTCTTCTCCTGTTTGAACTCTCTTGATTTAAACAGAAACCAAAACCTAGAAAGTCCCCCTGTGGCGGGGGGAACACAATCTGGCCACACTATGGAGTGGTACTACTACTCTGCGGCCAGGTTGTGTTGGGAAGAATACTGCCACCGTATTCCCTGCGTGTCGTAAAAGGCAACTAAAAGGGGCGGGGTGAGGGGATTAGGGACCCCCTCCTCTGTTTTTTAGTTCCTAATAAGAGACAGGCCAGAGAGAGGAATGTGGGATTGAGGTATCCCCGTACCCTGAAGATTGGGTCTATGAATGTGCGTGGACAGTGCGATTGAGGCTAAAAGGGAGGAGATTGGGAGAATGTTTGTGAAAAGAAAGTTGGATATGTTAGCTCTGAGTGAAATAAAGATGAAAGGGAAGGGTGAGTCTATGTTTGGAAGTGTGAATGGAAGATTGTCAGGTGTAGATAGAGGAAGGGCAAGAGAAGGTGTGGCCTTGTTAGTGAGTCCGGAAGTACAGCAGTGTGTGATTGAATGGAAGGAGGTGTCATCGAGATTGATGTGGGTGAAAGCGAAAATTGAACATGAGTTATGGGTGTTTGTGAGTACACATGGGCCTGGTAGTGAAAGGGATGAGGAAGAGAGGGAGTCTTTCTGGAATGATATTGATGAGTGTCTGCAGAGTTTTGGAGCGAATGTGAATGTGGTAATAATGGGAGATCTGAATGCTAGAGTGGGAAATGTACCATTTAAAGGTGTAGTTGGTATGCATGGTGTGCCTGGAAGAAATGAAAATGGGGAACGAATGATAGGGATGTGCGTTGAGCGAGAAATTGTGATTGGGAATACGCTATTTGAGAAGAAAGATATTTATAAGTATACATGGGTGAGACAGGAGGGTGGAAGGGTTGTTGATAGAGCTTTGATGGACTATGTGGTTGTGTCCAGGAATGTAATAGGAAGATTGTTGGATGTGAGAGGTCTGAGAGGGAAGGGTGGAGGTATGTCTGACCACTACATGGTGGAGGGGATGTTAAGAGTAGGTAAGAGATGGGTGAGAGCTAGGGGTGTTAGATGTGGCAGGGAGGTTTTGAAAGCGAGTGAGTTGGATAAAAGAGAGAAAAAGATAGAGTATCAGGAGAAATTCAAAGATGAGTGAACGCAGTGAAAGATCAGGAAAATGGCAGTGTGGAGGAGGAATGGCAGTTGCTTAAGAGTGCTGTGGTGGGACATGCAGAAGAGATGTGTGATGTGAGATGTGTGGGTGGTGGTGTACGAAAAGGAAGTGAATGGTGGTGCGAGGAAGTAAATATGGCTGTGGCTGAGAAGAGACGTGCATATGAAGTGAGGCTGCAGAGGAAGGATGAGGTGTCATATGAGAGGTATAAGGAAAAGAGGAATAGGGCGAGAAAGGCTGTGCGTGATGCTAAAGTGGCAGCAGATGAGAGGTGGGGTAGGCGGCTGACTGAGAATTTTGAACAGAATAAGAAAATGTTCTGGAAGGAGGTGAAAAGGGTGCGAAAGGGAGAGTCTGGGAAAGAAGAGCGAGTAAAAGCAGAGGATGGAAGGATGTTAACTGAGATGGATGCAGTAAGGAAAAGATGGGCAGAGTATTTTGAAAGATTGTTAAATGTAGAGGAGGAAAGGGTGGCTGAGTTTGTGGTGGATGGAAGGGTGCAGGGAATAGATGTGTTGGGAGAATTGAATTATTCTTTGATCACGAAGGAGGAAGTGGAAAAAGCAGTAAAGATGAAAACAGGGAAAGCTGCAGTTACGGATGGGTGTGCTGTGGAATACCTGAAGGGTGGTGGAGTGACTATTGTTGACTGGTTAGTAAGATTGTTGAATGTGTGCGTTGTGAAAGGTATGGTGCCAATTGACTGGGCAAGTGCTTGTGTGGTCCCATTGTATAAAGGCAAAGGTGATAAGTATGAATGTACTAGCTTTAGGGGTATAAGTCTCTTGACTGTTGTAGGTAAGTGTATGGTAGAGTGTTAATTATGAGAGTTAGAGAGCGTATAGAGGGAGTGATTGGTGATGAGCAGTGTGGCTTTAGGAGAGGGAGAGGATGTGTGGATCAGGTGTTTGCTGTGAGACAAGTGTGTGAAAAGTATTTAGCAAAAGGCAAGGATGTGTTTTGGGCATTCATGGATTTAGAGAAAGCATATGATAGAACTGATAGGTAGGCTTTGTGGACTGTTTTAAGAGTGTATGGACTTGATGGTAGGTTACTAATTGGGGTGAAGAGTTTTTATGTAAATAGTAAAGCATGTGTAAGAGTGGGAAATGCTGTGAGTGACTGGTTTCCTTTGAGAGAGGGGCTGCGACAGGGATGTGTTATGTCGTCTTGGTTGTTTAATATTTATATGGATGGTGTTGTAAGGGAGGTGAATGCAGACGTTTTAGGTGGAGGTCTGAGTCTGGTGAATGTTGATGGTGGAGAGTGGAACCTCTTTCCTTGGGGGAAGCAGCCTAGGTGTGTATATATATATATATATATATATATATATATATATATATATATATATATATATATATATATATATATATATATATACGGTATAGAGAGAGAGAGAGAGAGAGAGAGAGAGAGAGATTAAATAGGTAGATAGATAGTGTATATATATATATATATATATATATATATATATATATATATATATATATATATATATATATATATATATATATCATCAGCCGTTTGAGTATCCACTGCAGGACCGGCCTATCCCGACCGAAGTCAGGACGATACAGCCAATGTATCTCTACCAAGTGGCTTAGGCTGTCTAGTAGAGATTGTATGTAGGGTGAGAAGTGCTTGTTAGTGTAATTGTAGTGTTGGAGTGGCTTTGGATGTGTGTGTAGTCTGTGAACCAAGTGTAATCGGCCCTCGCAAACCGACTGGGTGCAAGCATACTTTATAGTAAGCGACACTGGTTCAACCACAGCACCTCTGGTGTCCGCCAATGCAGTACGTGGCCGGGTGAAAAATCCCAAAGTTTATTACCCTCTACCACTGTACCACAGAGGCTCCATCTCTCTCTCTCTCTCTCTCTCTCTCTCTCTCTCTCTCTATATATATATATATATATATATATATATATATATATATATATACATATATATTTATACTTAAATATAAGTAAATCCTTTTCAGATGCCTGGACATCTCGAAATACCCAACGGAAAATTAAATATTTTTTAGCCTATCCATAATGATGCCCCCGCATTTTAAGATAATTTTTTCTTCTGTTATGATGCAATTATTTTTACAGATCCTCACACGCCTATACATTTTCTCGCTTCTGTTCGTTTTACAAGTTGTGGTAAGAAGCAGTTCGATATAACATAAGGGAAATTGATAAGTGTAGGATACAGGCCATCATTAATTAATTATGGGTGAAGCTTATGACTCCTAAGGTGTGTTTTAAGATATGGAGTATACACTGGGGGGACAAACCCATCACACTCCCCTATTAAAAATAGGTGTGTGAAATTCAGTTCGACTATGCCCTAGCTAAAACGCCTATCAACCCCATCATCCGCAAAAAGAATGCTGAATGTTTTATCCAAAATCTCATTAGTTATCACAACTTATATGTGTATGTGTTAGCACTGAATATAGCCATTTCATTGGCCAGAACTCGCCTAATATCACCAGACATACTAGACATATTGAAAGTGTCGCAAGAGAATACATCACGAATATGGATTACTCAGAAGAGAAATCAGGTCCCTAGTTCTATATCATATTTCGACATTATAATTATTAAGAACTCCACTTTCTGTTCAGTTCTTATTGATACCGTAGATATTATTTCTGTTTTCAGGGAGAGGAGGGAAAGATCTAGAAGGCTGGCATTTCAAGACCGTTTGGGATAGAGACTTGAAATTTTCAGGAGTGATGTATCTTGGTTGCAGGCTTTTTTTTTTTTCTTTCTTTTTCTTCTGTTGGCACATTTTGACCCGTCCCCGCCCCGGAGGAGCTCTTGGACGGGTATTGTTTTCACTCGGTCTGAATGTTTGTTTGTCTGTCTGTCTGTCTGTTAACAACTTTATGCGAAAACTACTGGTGCGATATTGACTAATATTACACGGATGATGGGCTATGACCTTCTGATCACCTGATTAGATTTTGGGCCAAACTGGGCCAAGACTCAGGCTGTAGCCACCCCCCCCCCCCAAGAAAAAAAACAAAACAAAGCTTTTCCGCCATCTCCTATCAGAGTCGTCATATCGACATGAAACCAAAACCTAAAGATGCATCTTTCAAATTTGCATCCTATAACATGCTTCATTACATCACGAGGGTCAACCTCCAGTTAGTTGTAGGGAGGTCAGAGTCAGGTGGGTAGAGCCTAAAATTTCAAGTGGGCATAAAATCGTCAATTTTCACCCGATTGAAATTGATGTGCCACCTTTGACTAGCTATCCTGTTGTGTTCATACGTCAGCACTAAAATGACTGCCGGGGACGGGTTTGCTGTGTATTAGCATAGTTTCTTGTTTTTTTTTTTTTTTTAGCTCCAACACCTTCTATGTAATGTTTTTAAATTTTTGCTCTCTTATGTAGCAAAACCTACAGAACTAATTGCTTCGCGAATATTCCACAACGTAGTCGTCAACATATACTAGTGCACCTGGATATTGATACTGAGATGCAACAAATATTTTTTGAGATATTGAGGAAGATCAAAATGGCCGCCTTATGCTTCACAGTGCTAAATCGGATAGTATTTGGCCGATTTTGACTAGACTCGGTGGAAATGAAGTGAGTCATAAGTGAACATGATTCACATAGTATGAATGACCTTGACCATGCTCTCAAGGTCACAGGTCAAAATCCGTAAAAAAATTTAGTGTTATCCCACAAATCCCTAAATATTAGATCTACAGTGATAACGGGTGTATATTCAGAATGAATGTGGCATTATCATCTGGAATGCGGAGATCTTTGAATGGTGTTTCAGCTATTCCAGAATTTTAGGTTATTATCATAGTTTTATCTGTCTATAGCCTGATGTCTTAGTCCCGTAATGGGTGGCCACAAATAAGTCGCCAGCATGTCGCCCTGCCCCGTCATTTCCTCGCCCACCCACCAACTGATACCTATCCCTTTCACAGACTTCTTTACACCGTCCCTCCGTCTTATCTTCGGTCTCCCCCACCTACCCCCTCCACCTCACTCACAGTCACTTTGTTAGTCTCTCACTCTCCGTCCACTTCACATGGCCAAACCACCTCAGTGTACTTCATCTGACGCATTCTGTCACATCTACATCCACAAAACATAGCTCGTTCACTTCTTGTCAGTCTGTCTCACCATGTAACTCCACATGTTCCTCTCAAAAAAGTTATTATTATTATTAGTAGTAGTAGTAGTAGTATTTTTATTATCATCATCATCATCATCATTATCATCATCATCATCCGGTCCTCCTTTCCCACCCTAGGGCAGGGTGAGGAGTAGCAATGTCCAGACAGCCCAAACTTGCCCAGTCCAATAGGCCATGCTTCCAGTCACTCATCATTCAAGCCCCTGGAATCCTGAATCCATTGGATAGACTACGCCAAAAACATTCACCTCGTTCTGTAGCTTCACATGAACGTATCCGATTGAGTCAATTCGGACGCTACCACGGTAAAAAGGGGTGCCAAATCCCTGATCATGCACTTCTCCTCACAACATTCGTCCAGCCAGCTCGATCTCTTGTCAGTTCCCTAGCCTCACCGACCTCCAAACCTCTCTTCCCCACACATTCATTCACCATATCTCTCCACCTTCTCCTTGGCCTACCTCGCCTCCTCCCTCCTTCAAATTCGCTCAGGTATACCTTTTTCACCAATTTATTGTTATCCGTTCTTTCCACTTGACCATACCGTCTCAGTACGCTCTTTTCGATTCTGGTGTCCACCGACTTCCTCACTCCACATCTTTCACGAATCACATTATTTCGTATCCTATCCACCCTCTGTACTCCACATACATTCCTCAGCAGTCCCATCTCCACTACTCTTACTCATGACTTTTCATTTTCATGCCACACCATAGTCTCACATCCATATGTTAAAACACTCCTTCATGTAAGCCTCGTGTCGCTGCAGCATTCAAGCCTGTTTCATATCAAAGCCTTCATCGCACCAGCTACTTTTCTTCCTTGTGTCACTCTACTCTCAACTTGTTTTGCACATTTTCCTTTCTTTTCTATCACTGTACCCAAGTATTTGAACTCTCTCACCAATTCCAGTCTCTCATCATTTACTGTAACATCACAGTGGGAGTCACCTTCTCTCTCAATAACCATCACTTTACTCTTTTCTACATTTACTCTCAAGGCAGGACCCTCACACACATCAGCAAAACTCTGTACTAGCCTACCAAGTTCTTGTCCGGTACTTGCAAGCAGTACTGCAACATCAGCATACAACAAATCTGAGATATTCCATCCATCACCATATCATTACCAATGCCATCCCTCTCTCCATTACTCGAGTTTTTACTTCTCTCATCACCCCACCCATATATATATTCAACAACCATGGAGACATCACACAACCTCGTCGTACGCCCACATCAATCGTGAACATTCATTTAGATGCCCATTAACCCTTACACATGCTTCACTACCATCATAAAAACTCTTGAAGGCACCTAGAAGCTTACCATTTACATCGTATAAGCGCAAAACTTTCCACAATCCATCTTTGTCCACTTTGTTGTATGCTTTTTCCAGATTTATGAATGCCATAAACACCTTGTGGTCCTGCTCACAAGCCTTCTGTGCTATCTGTCTCACTGCAAATATATGATCCACACATCCTCTGCCACTCCTAAAGCCACCCTCTTCATCACTCACTAGGACTTCTGATATCTCTCTTACTGTCTTTATAATAATTCTTCTCTACACCTTCCCTACCACACTCAATAAACTTATGCCACGATAATTCTTGCACTCACTTCGCTCACCTTTATTTTTGTACAGGGGTACAATCACAGCCTTTTTCCACCCTGCAGGCACAGTTTCACTCATCCATGCCTTCTTACATATCTCCAACAAGCACTTCATTCCACTCTCTCCACTATATTTAAGCATCTCTGTATACGTCTAATCAACACCAGATACTTTCCCATTTTTCAGCCGCTTCACAGCACTCTTCACCTGTGCGAGTGTCACGTCTCCTGGCACTGCATTCATTCCATCTTTGTACCCCCCCCAAACCAATCATGTTTATAGCCATTCTGCTTTCTCTATTCCCATTCATCAGACTTTCAAAGTATTCTTTCCATCTGGTACTTACTTCATCCCCATGGGTTAATAATCAACCACCTACATCCTTCACGCCATCACATTTCTTTCCTCTTTCACTTCTACATTTCCGCATCTCCTTCCAGAATAACTTCCTATTTTCAGAGCAGTTTGCATTCATTTTCTTCCTAGGTCATCATTTACCTCCTTTTTCCCCATCACTAATCTCTTTACGTGCTTCTTGCTCTCAGTATAATCAGTTCTTATTTCAACTGAACCCCCGTCCTGTAACCACTTTAACCACTTCTTCCTCTTTTCCTCCACCACTCTCTTAACCTTCTCAATCCACCATGCCGTACCTTTCTTCTTTGTTGTTACTCTTGCCACACAAAACACCGCTTATTATAATTATCAATGATAGTAGTAGTAGTAGTAGTATAATTATCATCATTATTAGGATCATCATCATCGTCATCATCATCATCATCACCATTATCATCATCATCATCATTATCATCATCATCATCATCATCATCATCATCATCATCATCATCATCATCATCTTATTATTATTATGATTATTATTATTATTATTATTATGATTATGATTATTATTATTATTATTATTATTATTATTATTATTATTTTATTATCATTATTATTATTATTATTATTATTATTATTATATTAATATTATTAGTATTCTATCTATCCATCTATATAGACAGAATAATAATAATAATAATAATAAATTATTTTAAATCTCACCACGTGATTCACGTGAATAATAATAATAACAATTATTATTATTATTATTATTATTTTTATTATTATTGCTGTTACTGTTGCTGTTGTTTTTTTCTGTATCCAGAAATTGTATAGGTTATTTTTTTAATGAAACATGAATTAATATTTTCAGTTGCTCACCAAAACAAGGCATGTCATGGAAAACACCTTCACGTGCCATGAAGCATCATTTTGTGGCACCAGCTGACAAGGTCGTGCGGTCGTATTCGAACGCTTTTTCAAACTTAAGTCGCGCATGAGACTGCTTGTTTAACTTATAATCTAAGAAATTAAAATCAACTAATATTAGTCCACCTGAACTCTGCCGGGACTCGAACCCTGAATTAACTGATTGCGTCAAAGAAGCTAAAAAAAAAAAAAATAAAACACAGAAGTAGTAGTAGTAGTAGTACAGTAGTAGTTGTAACTCTAGGCTCAGCTGAACGTGAACCTGGTGGACAGCAGGTCAAAGTCACCCTTCTTTCGTCATCCTTTTTCGGGAGATAACGAGGAGATATAACCCGTCAGCTCATCCATCCGGTCATATCTGTGCCACCACGTGAAGGCGTTCCTCTTCTTTTTGCCTCTTGTTGGATCATTGGATGAGCTTTCTGACCGTCACCAGACAGTCAGAGGTTTCATCCTCGTCACAGCGCTTTTTATGCTCACATTTCAATGGGAAAGAGAAGCAGGATGGAGATGATGATGAAAATGATGATAATGATGATGGTAAAACCGTAGCAGAGTAAGTGTTACAGGAGACAGCCTTTGGAACCTTGGACTCTTTTTTTTTTCTTTTTTAAACATTACTCGGCCCAGATTATCGTTGTTTTGCATCTTATATCACGCAGCTCAGGGGAAAAGAAAGTACTACTACACATTCTTTCCATAACACTCTTCGTGGCCAGCACCATATTTTAGTACCGATTTTTGTTACTGCTGGAGGTGGAGAGATGACAATTTTAAGCCATGTTAGAGTAAAAAGAGTATAGGAGGATATATATCTCACTTTAATTAAAAAGTCATATGTTGTTAGCTTAAATAAATCATTCAATTTGACTAAATGCAGCAAAGCGTTAAGAAGGCTGCCAGTCACTCTTTTCATGCTAGTATTTTTTTATATATCTGCTACGCTGACATATCGACTATTTGTTCCTTATGCAAGAAATGTTAAATGAAATTGATTTAGATACTATGTAGGAATGCACTAAATTGCAATTTGTATACAAAATCTCTAAGAAAGAGGTGCCACAATCCCCCATATCGAGCTAGAATACAACCCCAACCAACCCACGCTAAACTACCTCCCTTTCTGAAATAACGACCAGAACTGTACCTTCTAGGGTACACAAACCTCTCACTCCAACAGAAATAGGGAACTGGACTGTACATTTGATCGTGCTACAAAACCTCCTTACACGTCCAAAAATAACCCTAACCAATGCACGCTAAGCTCTCATCCTTACTGGAATAAAGGACTGAAATGAAGATTCGATGATGTTACAAAGTCCCCTATCCCAACCAGAATACAAAGCTAACCAGTCCTGACTGAATTCACACCATTATTGAAATGAGGACGTGGACTACACATTCGTTGGTGCCACAGAGGCCGCTAACCCATATAGAATAAGACCCTTGGACCACAACTGATTCTCCCTAAACTCTCAACCTTGCCTAGAACTGTAGTAGGAATCTGCGCTGCACATTGGACTGTCAAGTGTGGTTATCTAGGGAAAGATTTGGTCTTGGCCAAAACTGAATGTGTGCCTTAGAATGTGGCCACACTTGCACTAAACTTGTGACGGGCAAGAGGAAACAAGACTCAGGGATCCGTCCAACGTTCAGACTCCGATATTGCAGCGGCTCCAACTCGTTGCTTCGTTTCGTACTGACGATCGCATGCATCTGGCATGCGTGGTTGCACCTTATCGGAAAATCGTTTAGTTAACGTGCAATAATTAAAGCCATCTCATTCTCACCATTACCACCAACATGTACGTACATTAATGACAGAAAACAGAAAAAAATATGGATCTACATTCCCTCCATAGCACTTTTTTGTGACCAGGTACAATATTAAGTGCTAATCTCTTGATACAACTCAGCGTTCAAGGTGGAGAGATATCCATAATACATGTATGAGTGAAAAGTGTACACCAGAACATAATAACCAAATCGGTATAAAGAACCGAGTGAAAATAAACGGAAAAAATAGAAACAGTTAAATTTATCAAAAAAGTTTATTACTCATAAATATGGCCAATTGTCTTTGGCAACTTTGTCACAAGCGTCATTTTAGAATGGTTATGGGATTATAGAACTCCTACAAGAAAACATATTTTTGTTAAGCTAAATGAAAGAAAAGCCGAAGAGATGAATGCTAATCGAGCACCTGATTTTGCTGTTGGCCAAGTTACAAGCTACTTACAAACCAAATGTGAAAATCAACTCTACGGATTTCAGTCAACGCATTTCATAAAAGAGCCAATCCATATTAAAAGAAACTAGTTGACCTTTGGCAGCCTTTTTGGTGACCTTGACCCAGAGTGCTCGTTTTCGAACTCGTCCACTATTTTGGTCATATCTTGAAACTTTGAAGGTTTCATGTTCATAGCTCAAGCCGTTCACGACATATAACGATGTTAATTTGAGCAATAAAGACAAGGCGATCTTTGGCAGTCATTTAAGTAACCTTGACCTTGTCCTCGAGCGCCCATTTTGGAACTTGTCCAAGATTTTGGACATATCTCGATACCCGGAAGGTTTCATGTTGATAGCTGAAGCCATTCATGAGATATAATGGTTCTAAAGGTTGGGGATAAAAACTAGTTGACTTTTGGCAGACAATTTCATGACCTTGACCTTGAAGCCAAGCGCCCATTATCGAACTCGTCCAAGATTTTGGCCATATTTTGATATCCTGAAGGTTTCATGTTGATAGCTCAAGCCATTCATGAGATATAATGGAAACAAATACATAGAGAATGGAAACACACACACACACACACACACACACACACACACACACACACACACACACACATTGCATTTGCTGTACCTTTTCAGCGCTAGCTTATGTCGCTACTCTACCCTCTCTCAAACATTCCTAAACCCAGAGCTGTCTTTAATGCAAGTATCATATTTTACTCTGGTTACCAGGAAGGAGAGATAAAATTATTGTAAAAAAGACAAAAAAAGTAGCATAAAGTCATTCTGAGGATTTGTTACGATCGTGAGGACTAACCAGACATTGCTGGTGATACCACAGTAGGGGGACGTTTTGAAAACTGTGAACCCCCAAACACAGTATCTCCCAGTGGAGCTTAACTCTTTCTAAATCATCATTAGCGTAGTCACTGTTATGATTACAGACGTGGTGGAGGCCAGTCACGGGGTCAGTTGCTCCTAGTCTTGCGCTTCTCACCATTCCGGTCCACGGGGGCTGCAGAACTCGAAATAACTTCAGCTGGGTGGCATGCAAAAGCCCCCCAACCTACCCACCGCAAACTGGCCGAAGCCAACATGTTTGGAACTGTTTTTTTTTTTTTTTTTATACCAGTCTGACTGGCACTATTATGATATTACTAGAGATTAGTTTAGTTACAGCGATGTCACTTTGGCGACTTTGTCGATACATTTGCAGCTATTAATGACTGTGAATACTTCAGGTCCTCTAAAACCCAAGGTAGTCCGGTGAACAGATATAATAAATTAGGGATCACGTATCAGCATTGTTGCTCTTGGGTTAATGGTAAACAGACAAAAAATAATTTACAAATTTATTACAATAACAATAACATAATCATAGCACCAAAGGGTTGTACCACAGATAAATACAGATATAAGGCCCTTACAAGTCCCCATCATAAAATATGGTATAATTTCCCTACGTTAAAACTTCGAATGTTGGCCCTCTCCTGTATCCCTAGGTGTTCCGTAATATTTAGCCAGCCCTGTACCACTCGGGCAGGAACACCTCACAGGAGTCACTAAAGGGTAATGAAGGATGCCTTTCCCGTCCAGCTCTCGACAGACGTAGGACCCTCATGCGAATGGTGGTTGGGGAGCAACTGACGGTATTGCGAATGGAAACTACCATCTAACCTCCTATGCCACGTCACGCCCCTTAGCTACTTGCCACCTCACCACACGAACTCGAACAGAATACCAAACAAAAAGGACAAGCCAGTGTTCAAGCTGAATAACACTCAGGCACGAAGCACTTAATATACTACACCCTCACACGTGTCCCTCCAACAAGTATCCAGCCCAGGATAGATACAAAAATAACAAATATTACTAATATTTACAAATGATATTTGCTCAACAAATCCGCCCCTATGTTATCCTTGCCAGCACTATGAGCGATCCTAAATCTGAAGGATTATAAACACAATGACCAGCAAACAACTCTGCTGTTACCTGACTTAGCACTGTTCATATAAATCAATGGTTTGTGGTCTACTTCTAGGATGAATTCTTTGCCTGTAAGATAGTTCTGAAACCTTGAGACGCCAAACACTATGGCCAAACACTCTCACTCCACTGTAGAGTAGCGGCGTTCCCTGTCAAATAACTTCCTACTTGCATACGCCACAGGGCAAGGAACGTCATTAACATAATGCAACAGCACAGCACCAACACCATAGTTAGACGTGTCAGTTCTGAGGGCAAAGGTGAGATTAATGTCCGGCAACTTGAGGATAGGTTTTGTGGTCATGAACTGTTTTAAGTTGCTCAAATTTATCCTCAAGGTCTTTAATCCAGCCCAAAAGTTCACGAACATTCTTTCTAAGCATATCAGATAGCGGAAAAAATACAATTAAAATTGGTAACTGGAATGTGAGAACGCTAAATCATGACGGTAAAATCGATGAGTTAGTGAAGGTTTTTCAAAATTACGGACTTGTATTTGTGCTCTGACAGAAACTAGATTAACTGGAGTCGATAAGTTGGATTTGGAGGATGGTATACGTTTATTGATATCTGGCCGACAGGACGGAATGCATTATCAGGGAGTAGGATTGTTGCTGGGTTGTAAGGCAAATAAGGCTTTATGTGAGTGGGATCCTATAGATGAGCGATTGTTATACGCACGGTTTAAATCAAATCATGGCAACATCAGTCTGTTTGTGTGTTATGCACCTACTAATGATGCACTCGATGAAAGGAAAGACACATTTTATGAAAAGTTGCAAGAAGGAGTAGGAAGGGTACCTAGACATGATGTTTTGATCTGCGTTGGAGACTTTAATGCAGTAATGGGCTGTTCAAATGAGGGATTTGAGGCATGTATGGGTAAGATGGGAGTTGGTAGTAGGATGAGTGAAAACGGAGTGAGGTTTGGAAGCTTCTGTCTAGCAAATGACTTAGTCATCGGTGGCACACTCTTTCAGCATTGCAATATACACAAGACAACTTGGGTGTCGCCGTGTGGAAAATATAAAAATCAGATTGATCACATCGCTATCAGTAGGAGGCATAGAAGTTCTCTGCTAGATGTTCATGTTAAACGGGGAGCGGATATTGGTAGTGACCATCAACTCAGCATTGCAAAAATAAGGTTTAAATTTAAAAATCAGAAGAAGGAAAAATCTGGTGTTGGTAGATACGATATTGTTAAGCTTAGAAGGGAAGGAGAAGAAAAGGAGGAATTCAGATTAGAATGCAGAAATAGGTTTTTGGTGTTGGAAACGTTGGAAGAGGGGGAGAGAAGTGTAGATGAGATGTGGGAGGATGTGAACAAAGTTTTGCATGAGACTGCTGAATGTACGATTGGAAGGAGACATAGATTCAGGAGAAAGAAATGGATATCAGAGGAAACGTGGGATATGATAAAAAAGAGAGGTGAGGCTAAATTGAGGAGTGAGATGCAATGCGTTGATGAACGAGAGATTGAATTAGCAAGAGCTGCGTACTGGAGTTTGAATTCCGAAGTAAGAAGGTTAGCTAGGAGAGATAAAAGAAGATGTGTGGATGAAAAGGTTGCAGAGACTGAAATCTTAATAAACAAAAATGATGGACAGAGTCAAAGAATAGCATATGAATCGATTAGAGAACTGAGTGGTAATGCAGGTAAACGCAAGGAAATATCAGTTAGAGACAGGGAAGGAAATTTATTGACCAAAGATGGAGATATTAAAAATAGATGGAAAGAGCATTTTGAGACAGTTCTTAATAGACCAATACCACCAGAAGAGGATATACCGTCTGCTCAGGAAGATTTAAATATAGAAACAGGAGAGTTGAGGCTTGCAGAAGTGGAGAAAGCAGTAAAACAGTTAAAGAATAATAAGGCACCAGGGGATGATGGTTTATTTCCGGAAATGTTTAAAGTGGAGGGGGATAGATTAATAATGATCTTGACCAAGCTATTCAATAAGATATGGGTGACGGGGTTACTACCATCAGTTTGGAAGAATGGTGTAATTGTTAAAGTTCCGAAGAAGGGAGACCTGAGTGAATGTGGTAATTGGAGGGGAATCTCTTTGTCACCGATAGCTTTGAAAGTTTTCAGCAGAGTGTTGTTAAATAGGTTGGAGCCGGTGGTTGAGGGTATTCTGAGGGATGAACAGGCTGGTTTTAGAAAGGGACGTGGTTGCAATGATCAGCTCTTTATAGTTAGGCATTTGATGCAGCAAGTTAATGAAATGAGAGTACCGTTAAGTCTTTGTTTTGTTGATTTTGAAAAGGCTTTTGATAGTGTTTCGAGAGAGACTATGGGGATGATCATGAGACATTATGGAATACCAGAGGAGTTTGTGAGGGTCATTATGAACATGCATGAGGACACATTTTGTAAAGTGATGGTTGATGGTTGTCTGAGTGATTCGTTTGAAGTCAAGTTCGGAGTAATTCTAAGGTGGTGTTCTATCGCCTTTACTATTTATATTGGTCATTGATTACATTATGAAACGCGTTGGAACAGAAACCGGTGCAGGTATACTTTGGGGGAGAGAACAGGAAACTTTTGGATTTAGATTATGCAGATGATATAGTTTTGATTTGTGATGTGCCAGAAGAGATGCAGAGAGTGTTGGACTGTTTGGTGAGTGAAGGTAGCAAGGTGGGTTTGGTTATTAATTGTGGAAAAACTGAAATAATCAATATGAATATGGAAAATGCACAGGAATGTGTAATTGGAGGTATGGTTGTAAAGCAAGTTGATAGGTTTAAATATTTAGGTACTTATTTAGCCAAGGATGGTTCTTTGAACTTTGAATTCGAGGAAAGGTTAAAGAAGGCTAATCAGGCAATGGGAATGCTTAAAAATATTTGGAATAATAACAATTTCTCTGTGCATACAAAAATCAAACTTTATAAGGTAATGGTTAGGAGTATCTTAATTTATGGACACGAGTCTTGGTACAGCACAGTGACTATGGAAAATAAATTCTTGGTGTTTGAAAAAAAAGCACTTAGAAGAATATTAGGAGTTAAGTGGTGGGAAAGGATACCAAATAGTAGAATTAGAGAAATAACGGAGTGCAGCCGATCGATGAATATGTTAGATTCTCACGATGGAAGTGGCTAGGACATGTGTATAGGAGACAGGGAATAGTAACGAGGTACACCAGGGTGGGTGGCACTTGGTAGGAGAGGTAGAGGAAGGCCAAAAGAGACGTGGGTGAGGACAATGAGACGGGAAGCTGGAGATGAGTGTTGGGGAGATCTTGAGGAGTTAGCACAAGATAGGATGTGGTGGTGTGAGTTCATCGAGGCCCTATGCATCCTCGAGGGTGCCACAGGAAATGATTGATAAAAGGAAATCATGTCAAGAAATTTCCTCAAAGATTTCTTGGTACTAGGCAACGACATTAAGAAGTGCCTCATCTTTACTGTACTGAGGTGTCAAATTTTTCTCATCAACAATAAATCCTAAATATTCAATGGCAGGAAATCCACATCTACGCTTTGATAGCCTGGCAGTTAAGTTATACTTCCTTAACCGTTCCAATACAAATACTAAAGCTTCCAAATGTTCTTCCCATGAACTACCATAAATAAAAATGTTGTCTAAAATAAAAAGCAACATTACTCAAACCAGACAATACCAGTCTCATTAGCCTGACATACATGGCACATGCTGTCATTAAACCAAAAGGGAGTCTTGTAAATTCCATCAGGCCCCTGTGGGTAGGAAAAGATATTAATGGCATTGCACTCTCTGAAAGTGGAATTTGGTAATATGCTTTTGTCAGGTCAATTTCTGAGAAGTAACGAGCACCTGAAAACTTGTACAACTCTTCCTCCACTGTGCAGGATGGTTCAGCATGTAATACAGTTTCTGAATTAGTTGCACGATAGTCAATAGCCACACGGTAGGTTTATCTGCTTTCTTAACCATGACTGCTGAAGAACAGTATGGTGATGAGGATAATCTAATAATTTCTTGTTCATACAACTTATCTACTTCCTCCCTGAAGTGAGGCTGGAGATGGACTGGAATAGGATACTTTTTAGCTCTTATAATTTCAATGGAAGTTAGCTTTATATCATGTTTAATTAATAAAGTGCACCCTGGTACATCAGAAAAGACATCACTGTAAGACTGAATTAAGCTTTCAATATTAGCCTTACAACAGCGATTCAAATCTGGAGATATAGTTTGATCATTTACATCAGAAACCCTTTCAGAGTCTACTTTACCATTAGTAGTCAGGGGCAGTTCAGTCACATCTGAATCATCTTCCACAACACACAAATGGACTGTCTGGAAAGGTTCAAGAGCATTATTCACAACATTAGTAACTTCATCCGAAGCCTGAGCTTGACTTACAATACTTCTACGGTAATATTTAAGCTGGTTCACATGATAAAGTTTGTGAGTACCATTCTCATCAGTTAGGTAGTTTACTTTATTCCTTTGTTCAAAAACTGGAAAAGGACCAATTCAAGCCATTAGTAGCTTATTTGTACTATCAGGGAGCAAGACCAGAGATTCATCACCCCTTTTAAATTTTCTTTTCTGAGACTTCACATCAAAGTAAGAGCGATACTTAGATGAACTTATTTTAGCATTTTGAGCGGCTATTTTTGCAGTCAGTTAGCTTATCCTTGGATTCAATAACATGTTGGTAAGTGGAATGTTGATCATCACTAACACTAGGATTTTCCCACAAATCTCTCAGGACTGACAATGGCCCCCTCACTGCACGACCTTAAAGTAACTCAAATGGAGAAAACCCTGTACGGCCACTTGAAATTTCCCTCAATGCAAAGAGAGTAGGTACAAGATACCTGTGCCATTCCCTAGTTTTTTTCTGAGCACAACTTACGCAATGATGCCTTAAGGGTACTATGGAACCTCTCAATCCTACCGTTGCAGATAGGATGGTATGAAGTTGTAAACAGAGGTTTTACACCAAGCAACTTGTGAAGTTCACCCAGTAACCTAGAGGCAAATTGTGTACCTCTATCCGAGAGAATCTCCTTGGAAATACCCACACGAGAAAAAATTACAAGCAAAGATTCATCCACAGATATGGAATCTATATCTTTTAAAGGGAGAGCCTCAGGGAATCCCGTAGTAAAATCTATCAGGGTTAAGATGTATCAGTG
The DNA here is from genome assembly GCF_032717465.1 of Coenobita brevimanus. Classification (NCBI taxonomy): domain Eukaryota; kingdom Metazoa; phylum Arthropoda; class Malacostraca; order Decapoda; family Coenobitidae; genus Coenobita; species Coenobita brevimanus. The sequence continues at coordinate 17,810,021 of NC_137058.1, forward strand.
ACCTGGTGAGGATGGAGGGGACAAAGGACCAACAATATCAATTGCAGCCCTAGGAATGGCTTTGTCACAAGAGGTATTGCTTGCAGTGGGCATGGTTTTACCTTACCCTTACTAGACTTTCTCTGACATTTGTCGCAAGATTTACAATAGTCATTTATGTCAGCACCCATTGCAGGCCAATAAAATTGTTCCCTTACCTTTAACTCTGTCATACGGTAGGAGAAGTCGATGCCGAGCGGGCTCTTCTGAGCCAGACCTAGAATGACATTCAGACAATCAGCAGGTACAACTAGAGAAAACTTGTCAATCCTCTCACGATATCTGGAATTTACACAGGAGCGGTAGACTAAACCATTCACCTCATACTTGTACACCGACCCATCACGCATTGTATCTACGTGACCAGTCTCTGCTTTCTTCTTTACACATGACAAAGTTGGACAAGAGGACTGTAACTGTGCAAACTCAGATGGTGTGACATTAAGAGATTTTAACTTTGGTAGCACTAAAGAATGTACTCTCTTAATCTTACTAGACCTTGTCTCAACAGCTTGTACATAATCAGAAAATTCATTGGGTGATTTTTTCAACATGTTTAATGCAGGACTCTTTAGGATATGAGATGAGCGACTTTTGGACAGGACTACCAGCAATTACATTTACATCAGGGTTACTAGGGTCTTTAGCACCCGGAGCATTTCCAGCCAAAACAGAACAAAATTTGATAGGTGCATTGACAGCTTTTACCAACCCAACATAGTAGAGATATCTTATGAAACATCTGACAACTGGGAAGCTGACTGTATGACCCAGATAATCTGATATCCTTGTCCATTCACAGGAGGATAAATCAACATCAGGGAGTGCATGTTCAGCTACAATAAGGCAAGACCAGCCGGAATCCCGGAGGATTGTCGAGACCCAAGAACCATTGATGGTACCAGAAGTCAGGAATTTACGTGGGGAGTTGTCCTCAAGAGAGAAATTAATAGGGTGATCGTATTGCTGCTTGAAAGCAAGAGGATTTTTGGGACAGCGTGGCTTAATGTGCCCAACTTTCCCACACCCATGACACGTTACTTTAGGTTTAGGCTTTACAATAGCCTCTTCTGGAACCAGATGCTTGGTCTGAACAATCCTCTTACCTTTGTTGGGGCCAGTGTTCAATTTTGGGTAAGAGCCATGTGCAGAAGCCCAAGTATCCACTAACCTCACAGCATCATCAAGAGTAGAAACATCATTCTCCTTCAAAAACATACGGATATCTGGGGAAAGACAAGACTTTAGTTGGTCTAATAACATGAAGGCACATAAACCCTCAAACGATTTCTCTACCCCACTGGCGTCCACCCATAAATGGAACATCCTTCTCAAATTAAATACAAATTGCAACGCATTGCCAGGTTTAAACCCTACACACCGGGGTTTTCCGATGTCGCACACTCCTCCCTATGGGCAATATCCATAATGGAAAAAAATGTCCTTACTTCACGCCCGAATATCTGCCAAACTATAAAAGCTAGAGAAAAAATTAAAGATACATAAGACTCACCAACTGTTCCTCTTTCAAATAAAAGTATCCCCACGTCTCCAAGTGGTCCCGTCGATGAGTAAGGATAAGTTAAACTTGAAAGGGTGGCGGGAAGATGCTTGCGGCTATACACATCAACCGGCATTGCTCCGCACCCAAAATCGTGACTGCTATACACTTCAGCCAGCGTTTAGGGGTTACTCGATAATTGTCTGGAGTTTTAACAAACTCATCAAGTAGACTTCTTTAACAACTCATAATCTTTAGTTATTTCAGGTGAGAAACTCGTATAAATGTCCACTGTTTTCCCAGTCAAAAGACTTCTCAATCTCACAGCACAAGTATCCTGCTTTACGTTCAGAAGATCAGCCACTCTTTCTAACCTAATGAGGTATAAAGAAATATCCTCACCATCACTAAACACAGGCAATCTAGGCCTCCCAGGTTCATCAGTAAATGCAGGGCTGATTGAGGTATTACCTCCAGTAATTTTGGCCATTTCAAAATCATGGACAAGACGTACTTTTTGACTTTCTGCTTTGATCCTCATTTTGTGTAACTCAAGCTCTTATGAGAAACACATTGAGGTGGTCTGGCCGTGAGGGGAGGATGGAGAGTGAGAGACTGTGATGAGGACAGTGTATGTGAGGGAGGAGGGGAAGAGAGGGAGGGGAAGGCCAAGGATGAGATGGAGGGATGGAGTGGAGAGCTATATGAAAGAGGGGTGTGTGAATTGGGAGCCGGGCAATGAAATGGCGGGAGACATGGTGACGTGGGGGCGATTTGTTTGTGGCCACCCATATGGGATTAAGGCGTCTGGCAATAGATAGATGGACAGACGCTCTTTGGCTCTCTCTTCCCAGTGGATCATTTACTGTTCACTCACGTATTTAACTGCGGCATCACCTGAGAGTCCTTGAGAATCTGCCTGTCTCACTAATGTTTCAAAGTCTGCCATTATATAAAAAATAGTTATGAAACACAGTAACATAATGGCCATGAAACCGTTACGAAACAGTATCAATAGTGACACTATATTGCATAGAGCACAATCTCATCTCTAGGCCCCAAAGACGATGAAGCGAGGCTGGATCAATCGGGCTCCCATAGTAGAGTACTGTTCAACCAACCCAGAGACTTCTCACCACTCCTTAAGTCCTGAAATCCTGGTGAGGTCGCCACATATGAATACTTCAGGTTCTCTACAACACAAAGTAGTCTGGTGAACAGATATTATAGTTCAGGGATCAGGTATCAGGAGTGTTGCTCTTGGGTTAATGGTAAACAGAAAAAAATAACAAAATTATTACAATAACAATAACATAATCATAGCACCAAAGGTTTGTACCACAGTTAAATACAGACATAAGGCCCCTATAAGTCTCCTTCATAAAATATTATAATATTAGTTTCCCTACGTTAAAACTTCGAGTCTTGGCCCTCTCCTGTATCCCTGGGTGTTCCATAATATTAGCCAGCCCTGTACAACTTGGGCAGGAACACCTCACAGGAGTCACTAAGGGGTCATGAAGGATGCCTTTCCCGTCTGGCCCTCGACAGAAGTAGGACCCTTACGTGGATGGTGGTTGGGGAGCAACTGATGGTACTGTGAATGGAAACTACCATCTAACTTCCTACCCACGTCGCTCACCGTAGCTACTTGCTACCTCACCAAACGAACTCAAACAGAATACGAAACAAAAAGGACAAGGCAGTGTTCAAGCTGAACGACACTCAAGCATGAAGCACTTAGCATACTCTGCCCTCACAATGATGTACAGATAATTTTTCCTGCTCTTTAACGAGTTTGTGAAATTATAGCTACTTTCTCTATTGTTTCCTCACCCTGCCTTTGGGTGGGAATGGAGGTCCGGATGATGGATGATGATTCTCTATTGTTTGGGGATATTTCTCGCAACTTTTTGACCAAACCAACATAAGAATGAAAGAAAAGCATTCGAGACCTGAATGCTCAATTGCCCGCCAAAGTATGTTGTTGGCCAAGTTACAAGCAACTTACAAAGCAAATGTGATAAAAATTCGTAAAACTTCGTGGAATTCAGTCACTGCGTTTCGCTAATACCAATACACCAGTCCTGTATGAGACAGCCCTAGCATGTATTCAATATGGACGGTGGGTGTTAGCGCCGAAGTGGTGACATGTGGAGGTGTAGGAGGACTACTGGGCCTTGGGATAGGCTACTGCCCCCGAGATATAGGCCATGAAGCCTTTGCCCAGAGTCGGACACATAAAAAAAAAAAAAAAAAAAAAACACAAAGCCAATCCACATTTTTTTGAAATTGTTGACCTTTGGCAGTCAATTTGGTACCCTTGACCTTGACTGCGATTGCCCATTTTCGAACTCGGCCAAGATATTGGCCATATCTTGATACCCTGAAAGTTTCATGTTGATAGTTAAAGCCGTTAATGAGATATAATGGTGCTAAAGATGGGCAATAAAAACTAGTTGACCTTTGGCAGCCATGTTGGTGACCCGAGTGGCCATTTTCGAACTCGTCCAAGATTTTGGCCATATCTTGTTACCCTAAAGTTTTTATTTTATTTTTTTTTTTTTTATGTGTCCAACTCTGGGCATAAGCTTAGCTCCTAAAGACTGCAACTGTTTCAGGCAGGGTACGGTACCTCCCACAACCGTAATTCGGAGGTATTTTGGCGACTTCACCAAGGGCAAATTGATCGTGTTGTGGCTAAAGAGGAAGAATTTACACACCTGACAACGCAATCCGTACCCCGGTAGGCCTAATGGTTACCGCACAAACGCGCGTCAAAGTTCAAAAATAGTTTATGATAGTTACCCCTCGAAATCAATTGAAAACATGAAAATTTTGATAACTGCATATTTTTCTTATTGAAACAGGTTATTTCAAATTGTTTTGTCACACCAACCATGAAAACAGGTGTATGTAGGTGTGGGGAGATTACTAGGCTGTGGGGAGATAAAGTAGGGTGTGGAGAGTAGGCCTATAGGTACGGGGGTTGGAAATAACCAGCTTTTTGCATGAAAAGAAAGCACTTTAATGTGTTCTGCAACATCTTCCATGAAAAAAGGTGTGTATGTAGGTGTGGGGAGATAACTAGTGTGGGAAGTAGGCCTACAAGGCCTTGGTGGTAGTTAGGTAGAAAAATTTCGGCAACAATCAAATTCCCTTGTGGAAACCCTCCATTTCAGTGGGATTTATCATACCAGCCATAAAAACGGGTGTGTATGTAGGTGTGGGGAGATAAAACAGGTGTAGGGAGTAGCCCTACAAGGCCTCATAATCATTCCAAAACTAACACAGACACATATAAATGTTTATAACCATCAAGGACATCAAAATAAAGCTAAATAATTCTGTAGATGCATGATAAGAAAGGAAAAAAAAAGCAAAATTTTGTTTCCGATTTCTCTTTTTACTGTCCTAACTTATCATTACACATTTATCTCACCATCTCAGTCGTGATAGCCTGGGCTGACCCTAGCCGACACGCCAGATAACAGGAACACGTGGGTAAAATACAAAAGAATTCATAAAAATAAGTAATCAGTATTTAGTCATGAATCATGCATGCACGTAAGTCTGTTCATTGTGAAGAAAGAGTAAAAAAAAAAAAATGCTAACCAACATTGTCGCGCGTAGCGTTGGATGTTTGTAACGCAACGGTGAGGAGAAATGATACGTTCACAGTATTTTGGATGAAAGTAATGAGAAGTACAGAGCCTCATACAATCTGGTGGCCAATTATAACAGAAACAAGGAATATATATGCAACGCATTGCCTTTCAGGTACACTGAAAGTAACCACACCTGGATGTGTGGTGGGAAATGTTCGCACCTTGCCAGTGCTAATCACAGTCATGATAGCCTGGGCTGACCCCGGCCGACACACCAGATAACAGGAGCACGTGAATAAAATACAAAGGAATTCATATAAATAAGTAATCAGTAGTCAGTCATGAAACATACATGCATGTAAGTGTGTTCATTGTGAAGGAAGTGCAAAAAAAAAAAATGCTAACCAACATTGTTGCGCGTAGCGTTGTGTGTTTGTAACACAACGTTGAGGAGAAAAGAAACGTATACAAAATTTGGAGCGAAAGTAATAACTATAAGCAGCCTCAAACTACTGGGCTGAAAAGAATTAGTGCAAAAAATATGCAATGCACTGAATCATGAGTTATTTGCTATGTTAAGTGACTCCCTAACTAACTGACTAACAAACAGGCAGATAAGTTGACCACGAAGGGCTGGCAGTTGTGTTTACCCAGGGTAAATGTTTGCTCGGAGACGGAGACTAATCAGAGGTACTAATCTGGGCAGGTAGGGAGAATGAAAAAAAAAAAAAAAAAAGATGCGTCGTATGTTGCGCAACATATAGCATTCTCCAACTACGTACGTACGGAAACTGGTAGGTACGATGTAAGAAATGAACAAAGTGAGGTGTTATTATACTTAAATTTGGGAAGAAGTAGAAATAATATGAAACAGGTACATACATCAGGCCTGATAACTCTCGGTGATCTGCAGGGGGTTGGAAGGGTAGAGAGGGACAAGGAGGGAGGAATGGGGTGGGGTGTGGGGGGGGGACGAGGTTAGCAGGGAGCGAGGAGGGGCAAGAGAGGGTGGGAAGGAAAGCAGGTGGTGTTGGGAGGAGTGATGAAGGTGTGTGGAGGGGTGAGAGAGAGATGGGGGACAAGGAGGGAGTGAGAGAGTGGAGTATACAGTAGGGTGGCATGGAGGAGGCTGAGAGCGGGGGGTGCCACCCCACCGGCCAAGTTGCTCCGATCCCCCCTCAGGCCACATCAGGGGCGAGTTTTTATTGACCTGAAGCCATCTACATCATAACTGGGGTGGAGCAAGTGCTCCACATTTTTTTCAGGCCCCGCTCAGTTGATGTGATTAGGCATTTTGGCATAAAACTCAAATTGCATCAATTGATGCAATTAGGACTTTAGGGATTAACAGCCTGTTACCAAAGCCCAGTAGTTGTCTATCCATACACCTCCACATGTCACCACTTCGGCGCCAACACCCACCATCCATATTGAATACATGCTAGGCTGCTTCATACAGGACTAGTGTATTGGTATTAGCGAAGGCATTTTTACATGTCGGCAGGTCTTCTGGTAGATCAGTAAAGTCCGCTTTTATGAAATTCAAATCCTTAAACTGTTCCCTGCCCCATTAGGACTGCAGGCCAACTCTCTACCGATTTGGCCACCGCCTCCTCCAAGACATTCATGAGATAAAATGGTGCTAATGGTGGGCAATAAAAATTAGTTGACCTTTGGCAGCCATTTCGGTGACCTTTACCTTGACCCCAAGTGCCTAACTCGTCCAATTAATACACTAAAGGTTTCATTTTGATAGCTCTGGCCGTTCGTAAGATGTAATGGTGCTAAAAGTGAGCGATAAAAACTAGGTGATGATTGGCAACCATTTTGGTGACCTTGACCTCGATCGCGGGTGCCCATGATCAAACTCGTCCAAGATTTGGGAGACATTTTGATACCCTGAAGTGTTCATGTTGATAGTTCAAGCCGTTCATGAGATATAATGATGATAAATGAGGGCAATAAAAACTGCTTGACATTTGCCAGCCATTTTCATGACACTGACCTTGACCCCGAGTGCCCATTTTCGAACTTGTCCAAGATTTTGGCCATATCTTGATACCGTGAATGTTTCATGTTGATAGCTCAAGCCATTCATGAGATACAATGGTAACAAGTACACACACACACACGCAGACACACACACACACACACACACACACACACACACACACACACACACACACACACACACACACACACACACACACACACACAGACTGGGGCAAAAGCATCATTGCTCTCCCTTAGCAATGGTGGGTGATAAAAACAGTCTAAGGACATCAACTAAAGAGGAAAAAAAAAAAAAAAAAAAAGATGCTCCCCCTTGAATCACACCAGCAGCAAGCCAATATGTATCTAGCTCGGTTCGGAATACAACCTTGACTTTGACCTACTTTCAGCAATTTTGAACTCGTAGGAGATTTTCAACCCTGCTATACACCTTTTTAAAATGTATGTGGTGATATCCTGAGTGATTGCAAAGTTATCGTGGTAACAGACACACAGACCCTGACCTACTTTCACCAATTTCGAACTCATTTCACCCCTACTGCACACATGGAAAGTTTTGTGATGATATCTTGAGCGGTTGCGAAGTTATCGTACGAACAGTCACAGACAAGCTGAGAACAATACTCGTTGAAGATTTTCACCCCTATTACAAATCTGTAAAATTTCGTGATGATATATTGAATGGTTGCGAAATTTCGTGATAAAAGACAGGCAGACCTGGATACACTCTTATTTTCACCAATTTCGAACACATTTTTTTTCCCCCCCCCTACTTCACACATGTAAAATTTTGTGATGACATTTTGAGTGGTTGTGAAGTTATCGTGCTAACACACACACACACACACACACACACACACACACACACACACGCACACTAGGGTTTCCATATCTGAACAATCAAAATACCGAACGCCTCTGCTGAATGCCTTAACCCCCCCCCCAACACAGACTTTGGGCTTTTGGCATTATGAAACCCTATATATATATATATATATATATATATATATATATATATATATATATATATATATATATATATATATATATATATATACACAGTATCATCTCTCATCAGCGTTTCAGTGTCCACTGCAGGATGAGCCTATCCCGACCGAAGTGGGGACGATACAGCCTATGTATCTCTACCAAGTGGCTTAGGCTGTCTGGTAGAGATTGTATGTAGGGTTAGAAGTTCTTGCAAGTGTGATTTTAGTGTTGTGGTGGCTTTGGATGTGTGTGTAGTCTGTGAACCAAGTGTAATCGCCCCGCGCAAGCCGACTGGGTGCATGCATACTTTATAGTATGTGAAACTGGTTCAACCACAGCACCCCATTTGTTCGCCAAAGCAGTACGTGGCCAGAAGAATGTTCCCTAAATATATTACCCTGGCAGGGTGCGAACCCTCATTCTTCAGTGTACGAAAACGCACACTTTACCACTGTGGCTATATATATATATACATATATCAGTACTACTGTTCTGCATCCATCCATCCATCCATCCATGATCCATCATCCTCACATTTAAGATAAGAGTGACCAGCCTCACGCATCCCTGAGTGGCGTTAGGTGAGCAATAAACCCCAATCATTCCTTGGATATAAACTTGCACAGGCTCAATCCTATTGGAGCGCGTTCTTTAATCTTTTTACGGTATATTGGAAAACAGGCAAAGTACAGAACTGGCAAGATTATGACAGTAAAATGCAACAACGCCTTAGATGCAGGATAAGATCATAAGAATAACAAATGCTACAGTGTAAAAATGAAAACTAAGCCAATAAGTGTGGTCAATTACCATTTATTTTTATGGCTATAACAGGACAAAGTATGAAAAAAGAAATCGTTGCTGAACAACAGGAAAAGGCAGGACATTTTAGGTAGCTGCTAGCACTAAACCAGCCAAGTTTGCAACATTTACCAGCTGACGATAACAACGATAGTCTCTCTCTCTCTCTCTCTCTCTCTCTCTCTCTCTCTCTCTCTCTCTCTCTCTCGTCATTACAGAGCTTAATAGTATATTAAATTTTTCGAGAAAAAGTGATGGAAGCTGAAATTCCGGACTTTTGGAGAATTTATAAAATTCCTCCCGGATGAAGATTTTGACGCCTAAATGCAAGACATGTCCTGGAAAATCCGGACGTACGGCAGCCCACACACACACACACACACACACACACACACACACACACACACACTGGAAACAATACCAGTTTCACTATCGCGGCTGTTAATAAATTGGCCACAAGTCATCCATAGTCATCCATTGCGATCGTTCGTGTCCTGCACATACGTGTATTGTACCGCTCACCGTGACCATTCAGTCCTGTTCCTGTTGGAACTTTCAGTTGAGTTACACGACCTTCGACCTACACACTGTCACAGACTGCAGTTAGCCTTTTCTGAGGAACGTTATTCTGATTGTCGGGTGCCCTTATCAAGAAACAATGAGCAATTATAGCCAGTGTTTTCGAGCTGGGTAACTCGGTGACTCGAGATATAATAAGTGGCTTTGAGACAACACAATGAGCTATTGCAAATATTGCCGTTGCCCATTTATTTCCAAACTAAGTGACATTCAAATGCACCACAGCACTACCAAACACAGGAAAGCGTAACCATTTAGTTCTGAGAGCCAAAGAGTTATTCAATTTGAATAATAAGTAATGACATCAGAAAATCGGGATGCCGGGTACATGTATTCATAGGAGAACACTGTGCATTACGAGTAGCAGACCAGTTGTCAGATATGTCCAAAGTGTGTTTCAGTGACAGCTAAGGATGCAAAGATCTGAAACTTAAAAGAACTAAGTGTAACGCAGTGGTCTGTAATTTATTTGCCCCTCACTTCTACGAAGTGAGAGCTGATATAGGTGAAAGTAAGTTTAGTCAACTGATTAGAGAAAGAGATGATATTTTTGTGACAAAGTGATAAAATATTGCAATTGGATATTATTCTGATTAAAGGAAGAAAATTGTAGGAACCTTTTTGGGTATCACTGAACTCAGCGAGTGCAATGCCGATGCAATGTAT
>NC_137058.1:17827717-17830217 GCF_032717465.1 Coenobita brevimanus
GGAAACATCCCTGAAGATACCTGGCCAGTAGAAGTGTTTCAAAAATGCGTGCCACAGTCTTCCTCACTCCAAGGTGTCCTGCCAAACTGGAATCATGAGCCACTCTAATGATATCCTGCCTACAAACACGAGGGATGACAACTTGATGTACAACCTCCCATTCACAGTCGGCTGATGCTGTTGGGGTCTCCACTTCCTCATAAGTACTCCTGACTTTACATAATAACAAGTAGAAGCACCAGCTGACTCTTCCTCACTGCAAGCAGAGTTAGCTAGACCTTTCAACTCAGGGTCAGCAACCTGCAACTCAACCAACTCTTGACGAGACAAATTATCAACACTACGGGGTACTGCCTCATCTGGTGAGTGGTCCAAATTAGCAAGAAAAGTGTCAGCTAGGATAACATCATCATCATCATCATCCTCTAAATCACCAGTAACTTTAGACTTAGCCCTAGTGACAGCACATGCAGGGAACACATCAGGGACATCACAATCCTGGGACGCAGCCACTGGCTCACTAGACAACTGAGGAGCTGGACACACTTGACTTCCACCAATATCATTTCCAAGTAAGAAAGTTACACCTGACATTGGGAGTGTCTCAACCAACCCAACCATAACGGAACCATTAACAAAACCAGACTCTAAATTCACTCTGCACAGAGGGACAGAGAAGTAATTATTCCCTACACCTTGTAAGATTACAGTTTCATCAGAGGAATTAAAATTAGAGCCTAGAACACTGGTCAGCATAAGGGATTGGCAAGCACCTGTATCACGATATATTTTAACTGATTTCCTGTCATTACTGTCCAGAGGACTGACAAAACCATCAGACAGGAAATTAGCACATGAACTCTTGAGAGTGTCACCCACGTTACTGCTCAAAAGAGGAGCTCCATCATGAGAATTTAAGTTACCCCTCAAAGCAGGTTCAGTTAACTCAGTTAAAGAATTCTGGGAACTCTCAAGAGTGGACACTAGACCAATTGACTGAATATTTAAAGACTCCTTTTTGTTCACATCACGCTGTCTCCTGAAACATCTCTCCGTAGTATGACCAAGCTTACTACAATAAGTACATTTACTTTTCTGAAATCTAGAGGTGAAGCTGGTATTTACTTCCTGAGAAACATCATCCTTATTCTCTTTCCTGTTACCTGTACTCTGAGTAGAGGCAACGTACTTACTCTCAGCTTTCCTTTTTCCTCTAAAATATCTCTTGTGAGTGAGAACATACTCATCAGCTAAAACTGCAGCATCAGACAAATTATCTATTCTTTTCTCATCAAGATATAGGCTTACATCTTTATAAATACACCTTTTGAAGTCCTCCAGCAAAATCATCTGCTTAAATTTACCAAAATCAGAATCCACATTCTTAGAATTTAACCACTGCTCTAACAAATCTTCTTTGATTTTTGCATACTCAGCATGGGATTGCTTATCTTGCTTATAAGTTGTCCTAAATTTTACTCTATAAGCTTCAGGAACAAGCTCATAGGCCTTAAGAATCAAGCTCTTAACTACATCATAATTATCAGATTGATCCTGAGGCAAAGATGCATAAGTTACTTGAGCTTTACCGGTGAGAACAGTTTGAAGGAGTACTGTCCAATACTCCTTAGGCCAATTAAAACCTGTAGCTACCCTCTCAAACAACTGAAAATACTTTGTTAAATCAGATTCATTAAAAGGAGGGACAAGTTTAACATTTTTAGCCACATCAAAATCATCAGAGCAAGATGATCCAGTTCCACCTTGTTTCATGCGATACTCATGGTCTGCCTGAATCCTGGCAAGCTCAATTTGTGCCTGAGCCCGTACCTCTGCCTCTTGAATACGAGCATTTGCCTCCTTAACATCAGCCTCCTTAGCAAGTGCTTGAAATTCAGCTTCCTTCACACGAGCCTCCTGCAGGGCTAGCTGTAACTTAGCTAATTCAATCTGCGTTTGCTCATTTGGAGGAGTTACATTAAACAAGCTTTTATTAATCATGCCAACAATTTGATCTTTAGAATGATGAGAGTGAACTGCAATTCCCAATTGTTGAGCAACAAGCTTAAGTTCATTCTTTGTTCTGTTTTCTATATCACACACTGTTTGCACATTTGACAAAAAATCCCTGGCTTCATCAAGTGTAGAAATAGTAGCCATCATGAATATATCACAGTCACAAAATATCAAACAATATCCTTATGATAATATCCTGAATATCCTGATATGAGGTCGCCAAATTTATGTTACGGAACAGAGAAAGATAATGTACACTTTAAGTGAGAATACGAAGAGTCACTACTGTCCCGTAAAGTTCCAGGTTCAAAACAAAAAAGTTAGGTAAAATTACAAGTTAAAGTTTAATGCACAAACTAACAACAAAACATTCAGAACTCATAAGGATAATGTAATGGCAAATAAACAGGTTAAATATATGGTTAACTGCAATAGCCTCTATTAACACGAAATTAGCAAGAATAAATTTATCTAAGTCAGCCCT
>NC_137058.1:17835217-17956633 GCF_032717465.1 Coenobita brevimanus
GCACCATCATTCAGTCGTGCTGATAATGCGTGTTGGGGAGGTTGGGTTCTGGTAATTATGTCAACTGAACACCTTACTGGAGCCGTGTACCACAGAAGAGGTGTGTTGAGTCCAAATGATTCACCCTACAAATAGACATGAGTGTTGAAGAAACACTGGGAAGGTATCTGTGAATAACTGCATACAAATTGTAGATTATAATCGAGCATTATTTTGTCATACGATTGCTTAAGTAACGTTTGTTCTACCGTTGGTATAAAACCTATAAAAGACCATTAATGTCTAAAATTCAGACTAGTATTTAGTGCTCTATTCCCTTCATTACACCGAAGGCTTAAAACTAATAAACAGATAAGCGGATACGCTATATGTATGTGTATATGTATATATGTAATGAACATCAACAATGTTATTATTAATCAATAAATAAATCTATGATATATAATTCAGTAGATTGCAAACTGTCCAGCAGATGTTCCATTACAGGCATGCTTCTAACTAGCTGTCGCCCGCGAGGTTGCCACTTCCTATTTGGACACGCATCGCGTTGACACCTCGCCGTTCATCGCTCGACACTACTCCCTGCTCGTCACGTTCGGTGTGGCCGTAGCCTTGGGCCAGGGCTATTCAACTGCTCTAGAAGTAGGGCAGCATTAAGAAACCTGTTTTTTTCTCTCTTTATCAAAACACTTATACACAGAAACGAAAAATTCATATATTACAGTATTTTCGTTTAAATTTTCCGCAATATACATAAATAAAAAGACAATGCAATGCTTTGTTTTATGCTTGTTTATTTGTTTATTATCATTCTTCTGAGTCGGTCAAAGGGCTAAACGCAAATGACTCGAGGGTGTGATTTTGCTCGTCGGCCGCAAATTGAATAGACCTGTGCTAGGGAACCTCATTACCCGACGAGAATATGGGCCCCGGTGGTGTACAGTAAAACCCATGAATTCATTTACCGTCCTACCACCTCATCTTCTGCTAACCCACAATCAGTACGATGTACTCTGTACTTTGACAGTTATTATTTTTATCAGTATAGGAGAGACTCCTGTCCCTTTCTCATAAGAGTTTATTATTTTGTACTATACATTCATGCATGTCGGTTTGTTTGTCTGTATTTTTATGTGTGTGTAAAGATCTCAAAAAGTTTTAATCAGATTTCTGGAATCCTGGCTCTATCAGATAGACCAAAAACATTCACCATGTTCTGTAGCTTCTACGTTTATGTGAAGCTACAGAACGTGGTAAATGTTTTTGGTGTATCCGATAGAGCCAGGATCCCTGGGGCTTTAATGGTGAGTGAATGGAAGCATGGCCCATTGGACTGGGCAAATTTGGACTGTCTGGACATTGCTACTCCTCACCCTGCCCTAGGGTGGAAAAGGAGGTCCGGATGATGATGATGATGATGATGATGATGATGATGATGGTTCACTAAAATCTGTTGGACAGGTTAACAGTGAATCAAGGAGGAGATAATGAGATTTGTATGTTGAGCCAGATCCTGATGCACGAGTATATAATCATTTTTGTTGGCGTTGGCGGAGATATGCGCTGTAACAAGGCAGACTAAGACCATAGAATGAACTGACTGTGAGACCGTGAAAGTATTTGCCTAATTAGAGAGAAAAATTACATCAGTAAATCTTCATTTTTTATTCGATGAAGGTATGCCCTCACTGTATGCTTTCTAGTTCTGAATGTTAGACATAAGTATTCACATGGATGTTTTATTGCACACAATGACAGTAGAACAAGTTGCAAGAAAAAATAGGCAACGAATCCTCTTAATCTCGTCGCGGGGGGAAGGGTTGTGAACTGAATTCTATAAGGATCGTAATTTAACTGGTATAACATGCTTCGTAGAACCATGACTCTATGGTTTAATTTGAATATTTTGTCTTTATACCTTCCTAATTTTTTTCCTGTGAATTTTAATATCGACATAGTTTGCACCAATAATTAACAACAGGTTACTGAGGTGTAATACGCAATATAATCGCTAAGAAAACATGCTGCTAAACCAACAATCCCACTTAAATTATGGCCTTAAGAGTCACGAGAAGCTCGTATGTAAGCCAGTGGGAGACGAAATGCCGCTGAAATACCAAACCCTGGTTCATTGTTCCCTTATGACAGCTTTGTGGACGACGTGGGAGTTTGTGCCATCCTCCTTCATTCATAAAGCTGAATGTTGAGGTAGTTTTATCTTGAATCTATTCTACTCATAAATCATTTACTGTTTATAACCAAATTGTAGCTGTTATCTTAATAACACTTGTTCACTGGTTAAAGTCAATTTGAAAAGGACTGTCTTAGTCTTTCTAAGGTTGCAGAGTGTGGTGCATGCTAGTTCATTCAGATGAAATACAGGACATCTAGTCCAGGCTAGAATCGTTAGACTTTGTCTTTTAACATATACGTTAGTAGTTTTCATGACTGTTTCTGGAATATTTTTTTGTCCTGAATCCAACTATGATGAGTGCCAGACGTGAAACTTTTAGCAATTTTTGTAAAAACACAAAAATCCAAAATTACTGCCAGGAATCCTATGAAACGCTGAGAATGAATCTAAATGGTTATTAAAGGTGTAAATTATGTTATATTTTATACTTTTGTTGACAAAACAATCAGGTAATGTTACTAGAAATAGGGTAATAATGATTAAATCACACACGAAAAAAGTACACAAAGACTTTATATCGTAATGGTATATGACGGGTTATGAGTGTTCAGTTCTAGAAATCAATTCAAAATTTAATTTTGACAAAATATAATGTTTATAATAATATATTCACACAATATTTATTCAGACTCACCACCACTGTCATTACTGCTATCTATGTTCAGTCTGAACGGGCTTTGACAGCTAGCTTGGCCCCTGCATTTGCAGAAGTCTGAGCACGGAAGTTTAATTTTTGTGCATGGACAGTGAGTCGTTTTGAAGCCACTTTTGCAGCCACAGTTGACGAGATTAAGCACCTCATCTGGTGCAGCTAACTGCCCAGGCAGAGCATACTTTGGTCGCAATTCTTGTCCATTCATTTCCCAGCTATGTTGCAGAGGGTCCAAGTTGAGCGGGGAAACCATGCCTGCTGATTTCCACAAAGCTGTTTGGAAAAGGGCCTCGCTTACAATGTAGCTTAAATGCACCTTGAGTATGTGGAAGGCTGCACAACTTTGGTGGTAAATTTTGTTTACCAGCATGTTTTCTCTTGAAAATATTAGCATGCATGTCACCTAGTGATATGGCTGGCTCTTGCCCATTTAACATGGCTACAAATTTCACCTATCACCTGGTTTATAATTTCTCTGCTATCAGTATTGCCTTTATACTTGTCTTGAAATACTGGAATACTAAATTCGGACCTTAATGATTCTTGTGATGGAAAATTATTATAACAACGACAATCTTATCGTCGTCAGTCAACCACTTCATCATTATCCCAGCCCTGTTTTCCATTCCCATAAATTGGGTGGACAGGAATCAGACACAGGAATAGAGAAACAAGAACGTATCAAAATGAACAGCATGCATGCCTTAAAAACTTTCGGCTCCTTTCCACAAGCATCCATCCTCTACAATCTTTGCATCATTTGATTAAGTCACTTTTTCAACATTCTGACTCAGTTATTGCAACGTTATGTTGACTGACATGTTAAAGAACGCTGTGCAGCACATGTCATGTACTAAAGATCCACATGCAATTTTACTGTAAATTCAAATCTCTCACAATCTCTCTCACTTGCTCATCGTCAAAATTCCGGTTTCTTAAATAACTACTAACCTCATCAAAACCCTGGTTCATATCACAAGATAAAACATTTCGTTTCTTAGCGACTACAGTCATCACGGTGGCAGAACCGATAGGACTGCACCGAATGTAAACTCCCCATCACCCAATGGAGGCTTATGTTAGTTATAAGCAATCTTACCGATAACAACGCTCGTCCTCATTCGTCCAATATTAAGCAAATGGCCAATCACCAAATACAACTACGACATAATGATTATGAGCTGTTTACTGCATCTTGTTAGAGGTGAACATCCTGTCTTAACCCGCCCCGTCCCGACGACGTATGGGTACGTCACCACGATTTGCATTTGCCAGTCCCGGCGACGTACCAGTACGTCGTGCAATTGCAATGTGCATAATTTCGACAATTTTCAAATTTCGCGCTTGATTTGCGGTACGTACCCTCGCCTGACCTTCCCCTACCTGCCACCAGGCGGGGACACTCGGCGACCCCGCGCGACCCGCGCTAGCCCGCCGCTCGTCCACTCACCTGGTAGCCACGGTCCTGCTCAGACATGGCTAAGAGAGGTCTCTCAGAGAGCGAAATTCAAGTCGCCCTGGACACCTTTACCGGCGACAGTGATTCCCCACTGGATGACGAGGAGATGGACAAAGATTATGTGCAGCCAGATGAGGAAGAAACCACCAGCAGTGACGAGGAAGTTCCGTCACCAAGGAAACGGCAGTACGTGACTTACCGTGCTGCTAGAGAGGGGCAGGAGGCAAAGAAGGCACGTGGTATGTCATATCCCTATCCCCAGCGTGCCTTGGAAGCCGAATTCGAGGTCGAGGACGAGGACGAGGACGAGGACGGAGACGTGGGACGTGCTGCCACGTGGTATGGGCGGGAGGTGATTACGCATCGTGGCCCAGAGCGCACACCACGTCGTCTAAGCAGGTATGGGCCAAGCATTCTGTTTGGGGCGGTAGGAAGTGAAGTGGAGGGAGTGGGGAGTGAAATGGACATTCCTGGGATTAGGGAAAGTGAGAGTGAGGTGGGTGAGTCATTGCTCTCCCTACGCAGTGTGAGGCGGCAGAGTGGATCACGTGGGCCAGTGCGGGTGCGTTCCTTATCACGTGGGGTTGTGAGGGAGGGGGAAGGTGGGGAGGAACCACTCCAAAGCACGTCTTATGCTCCCCAATATCCCCTAACACGTGGTCGAGCAAGGTTGCGTGAGAGAGCACGTGGTGTGGTAATGGAGGGGAAGGTGGGGAGGAACCACTCCCCAGCACGTCTTCTGCTCCCCAATATCAAACTATTTCATCCCCACAGCCCCCTAATGTTCCTCAAGGCCGTAAGGGTAAGGGAAAGGGAAAGGGTAAAGGCAGAGGGAAGAGGAGTGACAGTGGGGAAGCCCTCCGTACTCCTTCTCCCCAACCTCCCCAACCAGGATCTCCTCCCCACCCAGACGAAGGCGGTGATGGGGACGAGGGATTTGTGTCGTGGGATTGGGAGGATGGGAGTGATTTTCCCCCCCTCATTCACCCCTTCACTGAGCAGGGGCGATCTGGCTGCATTGCACCAGGTATTCACTGTAATTCAAGCAGGTTGGATTTTTTCCACCTGTTTTTCAGTGAGGCCTTCGTTGATCAGATCGTGCTTCAAACAAACCTGTTTGCAAGCGGCCAGCGGCTAGAAAGTGAAAGATTGGGAAGAAGGAGTAGGCATTCAATGATTTATGATTACCCTGTCTCCATTCCAGAAATGTTCTTATTTTTTGCCCTTGTCCTTTTGATGGGTATAATAAGAAAAAATAGAATTCCTGCTTACTGGACTAGGGACCCTGTTATGTTTACCCCCATATTTGGTCAAGTGATGAGCCGTAATCGGTTTCAACAAATTCTAAGTCGCCTCCATTTTTATGATGCTAATGACCCTGCAAATACAAACAACACGGACAAAATGAGGCGAATTAGGCTGGTCTTTGATCACCTCAGGCAAACCTTTCGATCCTCATTCTATCCCTATAGAGATCTCGTCATAGACGAGAGTCTCGTGTTGTGGAGAGGCAATATTTCATTCAGACAGTATATACCCAGCAAAAGGCACCGTTTTGGGTTCAAGATCTTTGTTATGTGTGACTGTAGGACTGGATACGTGCAAGACATAGTCTTGTACACCGGTGCACAGACAGACATAATAGAAGATCGAAGTATAGGACTTTCTGGAGCAGTGGTAAAGACGATGATACAAGACTACCTTCATCGTGGTCACGTTCTCTACCTCGACAACTGGTACACTAGCCCTCTTCTCGCTCGTTATCTTCACAGACATGAAACGGGAGTATGTGGAACTGTAAAGGTGAACCGGCGTCACATGGTCAAGGTAGGGCGGAAACTTGCAAGGAGTGAGGTTGTCTTCTTCAAAGCAAACAACATCCTTGCAACAATGTGGAACCACAACAGAGAAGTAAGCCTCTTGTCCACGGTTCACCGCCCCTTGATGCACCGTACTGATTCTGTTGATTACCATAGCGAGAGCAGGCGTCGTGTTTGGAAACCTGAATGTGTCATGGACTATAATATAAACATGCTCCTCGTGGACCAGTCAGACTCCATGATATCGACGGTAGAGTGTGCCAGGACCACGATGAAGTGGTATAAGAAACTGTTCTTTCACTTGCTAGATATCACTGCTCTGAATTGCCACCACCTTCACGCCATGACCACAGGAGTTCAGGAAACCTTTGAAGGGTTTGTGAGGGAGCTCACACGAGAAATCTTTGCAAAATATGCGGTTGAAAGGCCCCAACAGCGCCCCCGCACTGCCCCTATTACCCACACTCCCCAGAGAATATCCGCCCGCCATTTCCCCACTCCTATCCCGCCCCAGCCCAACAGACCTAGGCCCCAGCGCAGGTGTCACGTGTGCAGTAATTCCCAGGTGCGACTCACGACACAGAGGAAGGACACCCGCTATGAGTGCGTGCAGTGTGACGTGGGTCTGTGTATTCACCCATGTTTTAGTGAATACCACACGTTGCTGCAATTTTAGCATGGTGTGATTGCGAAAGGACGCAGAAATTATGATGTAAATGCGACAGACAGACGCTCTGTGAAAAAATCAGTCATGTGGATCGCCAAATATTAGTATAAAGTGCCTACGGGTAGAACATAAGTGCAAACATTGGGTGTAAGTATATAAATCTGCCCTAAGTTGAAACTTACATAGAGAGGGTTGTTTGATGCGATATTCTGTCGCTCAGTGCAATAAATACGGCCCCTTATTATATATTTTCTATTATGTGACATTCTTACTGGTATAATATAAGTTCAAATTATTGTATATGATGATGTATTTCCTAAGTCAAATATTCATAGCGTGTCTATAAAGATAAGATTTCCTGACGCCTAGTCGAATGAATAAGGCACGTATTAGTCAAAATAAAAGTCAGCAAGTGATAAAGTGAATAATTAGTATATAAGTGTGTGCGTGAATTAGTATATAAGTGTGTGAGTATTATGTATGACGTAACATTCCTTGCGAGGGTATTTTCAGGCGATATTCTCACGCTCACTTGAATAAATAATGGCAGTAAGTATGTACAGTGCATTGGAGGGGTGTAAACGTGTGTAATGTAAGTGGGAAAATATAATTGGAGTGAATAAATAAAGTAGATGATGAAACACGAGTGTTTGAGATCGTGGTTGCTACATGAATAGGCGCTAGCATATCGCTAAATGCCCTCGTAATGAATGAAAATAATTGAAAACCTTCACAGTGGTGGGGGAAAGGTTCTATGTAAATGGGAAAATAATTAGAAAGTGATAAAACAATTTGGTATGTTGAAATACGAGACATAGCGAGTGCGCTTACTAAGCTGATGTGCGCTAAACTTATGCTGCATGTCATCAAAATGAATGAAAACATCTGAAATCACTTATAAACAGTTGTAATTAGTAAATTGTCATTGAAACAGAAGTATACAAGTAGAAAAAATGATCGGTAGACTCATAACAGAAAATTAGCAGATAGCATGATACGACTCGGACCTAACTCGCTATGCTCGCGCGATGGTACAATGCTTATTTTTCCTATATATGTGTCTGAAATCCATTATATTGTTACTGTTATTGTTTATTAGTACAAATTCAATAAATGTAGAGGTGTTGTGTGTTGTTTGTCCCATTACTCCTTACCATAGAAAACGTTTACGCATATCCAGCCCATTACAGAATACGATACCTGCGGGGGGAAACCGCACCTGTATAGACCACTTATAGACTGCAGAGACAACTTTCTTCAAGATTTTCCATAGTTTCTCGACCTAAGCGGAAGTTTCATAAGAAAAAAATTTTTTCCAAAAAGGCTCGGGACTGGGGGATGTCATAGGTGCGGAAAGGCTCGGGACGTGACGGGTTAATGTGTGTGGTGAATGGTGGTGCGAGGAAGTAAGTATGGCTGTGGCTGAGAAGAGATGTACATATGAAGTGTGGTTGCAGAGGAAGGATGAGGTGTCATATGAGAGGTATAAAGAAAAGAGAAATAGGGTGAGAAGGGCTGTGCGTGATGCTAAAGTGGCAGCAGATAAGAGGTGGAGTAGACGGTTGACTGAGAATTTTAACAGAATAAGAATGTTTTGGATGGAGGTGAATTGGGTGTGAAGGGGAAAGTCTGGGAAGGAAGAGCGAGTAAAAGCAGAGGATGGAAGGATATTGAGATGGATGCAGTAAGGAAGAGATGGGCAGAGTATTTTGAAAGACTGTTAAGTGTAGAGGAGGAAAGGGAGGCTGGGATTGTGGCGGATGGAAGGGTGCAGGGAATAAATGTGTTGGGTGAGTTGAATGATTTTTTGATCACAAAGAGGAAGTGCAGGAGGCAGTAAAGGAGATGAAAACAGGGAAAGCTGCAGGTTTGGATGGGTGTGCCATGGAATGCCTGAAGGGTGGTGCAGCAACTATTGTTGACTGGTTAGTAAGATTGCTGAAAGTATGCTTTGTGAAAGGTATGGTGCCAGTTGACTGGACGAGTGCTTATGTGGTCCCGTTATATAAAGGCAAGGGTGATAAGTATGAATGTACCAGCTTTAGGGGTATAAGTCTGTTGAGTGTTGTAGGTAAGGTGTATGGTAGAGTGTTAATTAAGAGAGTTAGAGAGGGTACACAGGGAGTGATTGGTAATGGGCAGTGTGGCTTTAGGAGAGGGAGGGGATGTGTGGACCAGGTGTTTGGTGCGAGACAAGTGTCACGAATCAATTCGCGACATTTCCCTTTTGTGAGAAGCCACGAACTATTAGTGGAAAACTCACTGTGTATCGCTCAGCTAACCGTTTCTCCCTCCATTTCGGGGTATACTTTCCAAAACATTCGTCACTGTTTTCAAAAGTGACCGATTTAATGCACTTCACTGAGTGCTGCACTGAGCGATACTATTGTTTTTTATTGTTCGCCCCTGCTTGCCTCTGACCGTTAGAAAATGCGGCCTACTGCTCCCTTTTGTTCCCACGACTTACTCAGTCTAGTTGTGGCTTTGACGGAGAGAGGTCCTGTGCTCCAGAAGTGTGAGAGGTCAGCTAGCATCCAAGCTCCACAGAGTACGGTTTCTCCAAACTCCCACCCCTTGGTGATACAAAGCATTCATCATTCAGTATTTCCTTTTGTTTTCCTAGTCTTAAGAGTTTAATTAAGGTGTTTTTCCTAGGCGTAAGTATTTAGCTTTTGTGTGAGTGAGTGAGTGCGTCTCATTGATTTGATTTGAAATGTAACGTTAAATTTATTTTTTGTAATCAATAAATTTAACAGTTCTTTTCCTTGAGCTTAATGTAAAGTAAAATCTTGTTTCATTTCTCCAAATTAAGCTTATTTCCCACATAGCTCCTAGCTCGCATAGACGTTTTACTATTCATAACTGGTACTTAGACCAGTCTTGTTGTATTAACTTAAAATCTGTTGTGCCATAGGAGTTAAGCATCAGCAAGGACCTGATATTATTATTAGTATTAGTTATTTATTGTCAGGGGTGAAGTAACTTTCTCCAGAGGCTAACAGTACAGTAATTCAGCAATTGTGAGTAATTAGTCTCTGCTGTGTACTGTTGAGAAAGTTTATACATTCTCGTTCTTAGAGAATCGTTGCTCGATTTAGCAAGACAATCATTGTCCCTGCTCTTTAATATTATTGAATATTATTATCAATCAAATAATATTTAAGCATTTATTTTAAAAACACCGTGATATTATAAAAACCCCGTGACAATTGGCGACCTCATTCCAAGATATTAACTCCTATCTCTAAAGCTATTCACGAGATAGTGCTCACTCGTTCATATTAGGTATTTATCATTAAAGTTTATAGGCACAAGTTTACTGGTGTTTACCGTTAATTTAGCAAGTGAATTTTGCTTTATTAATCCGTAGAGTACTTAACTCTATTTAGTACTTTATTTTTGGTAACGCCAGACGATTTTATTCGCTCCTGGGTAGTCGCTGTACCCATTGTGTTAATTATTGAGTTCTCAGTTATTTGCATTTTTGCTTTATTCTTTGCCAGTTAACTAGATAAGACTGGTCACCACTAGCTTGTGTCTGTACTCTTTACTTGTGTAATTAGTATTCGTCGCTAAGCAGTCAGTACTCAATTTCGGTTTGCTTAATAAATTAGCGCCATGGCTACTACTGTATTTTTACAGGAAGCCAAAGATATGGGTCTTTCGGACCCAACCGAAATTAAAGAGTATATACTCTCGCGGCATAATCAGGAGCAGCAGCGCGAGAATGATGCCCGTGAAGAGCGTAAGATTCAGCGCGAATACGAGCGGGAACAACGCGAATACGAGCGAGAACAGCGCGAATACGACCGTGAACAACGAGACAAAGAACGAGAACATGAACGTGGCGAACATGAGGCACGAGAAAAACATGAACTTGAAATGATGAAGCTCAAGCGAGATTCCTTGGCTTCAGATACATCTGGTGCAGTTGGTCAAAGCTCCACGAGCGTTCTCCCTGCACATGTCCTGGCGACCCCACGCATCAAGCTTCCTTCATACAAGGAAAGCGAGCGAATCGAGCCGTACATAGCTCGTTTTGAGGACATGGCAGACATGTATCAACTGGATGAGGCAGCTAAGCGGATCCAATTTCTTAGTTTATTTGAGGGCCCTGCCCTCGATATTCTCCACAGAATTCGTGGAGACAATCTCACATATGAGATGATGAAAGCTGCACTCATTAAGGTGTATGGTCTCACAGTAGACGACGCCAAAGTTCAGTTCATGCGAGCTCGTCTCCAAGACAAGGAGACAGCTGTTCAGTTCCTTGATCGTCTCACAGCTTACTTAAATGAGTGGATGGAGAAAGATGAAACTCCTTCCACGCATGAGGGGATAATTGACCTTATGCTGCGTACACAGCTAGAGAGGTCGTGGCCTGCTGAGCTCATAGCACAGCTTAAGATCTGCCAGGTGAAAGATACCAGCCAAATGGCAGAGAAGGCTGACGCATTCTTTACTGCATACGGGTATCAAACTCATAAACAAAACACCTGGAGCAGAAAAGATACTGCCAAGTCTGGGAAGCCGTCTCAGATCGAACCCCAGCAACAAGGCCGTTCTCAGAGTAATGGCCAAGGTCCAAGCAAACCGCAGAAGGACCAGGGGCAAAATACACAGCAGCCTGCTTGGAAGAGGTACAACAAGTACCCTAACCAGCAGCAGTATCAGCCACGCAACCGACCTTCGGGACAAACCTTTCCACCACCAGCTCAAAAGAGGCAGGAAGCGAACGCAGCCTTCATTCTTCAGCAGCAGCATGGTGGTCACGTCCCTACCAGTGTGGGTACTTCCCCACAGTTCACTAGTCCCACAGTGACAGTGAACCCCCCTCCACAGATGGCCAATGTTCCATCTTCCCAATATAATTGTCAAGGCACAATGTTCGCCGCATCAGTTCAGCAGCCTCATGAGTGGCTAGCTGCTTCCTCCACAGGCCCTCCCACAGGTGACAGTACCTTCCTTGTTCAGCAAGGGTTTGTGGGAGACATTCCTGTGAAGGTCCTGAGAGACAATGGTTCCTCAGGTTGCTCTGTTAAGCAGAGTTCAGTTCGGCCTGAGCAGTATACAGGTCAACAGATCCATGCAAACCTTATTGATGGATCAGTGAGATTGTTCCCTGAGACATGTATCCAGGTGGCATCTCCATTTTATACTGGTACGACACTTGCAGTTGTCATGCCAGAACCCTTATTTGAACTCATCATCGGCAATATTTCCGGTGTCAAGAATAGTTGCTCCGATGATAATGCTACTCAGACTTCGGCTGCTGTGGTAACACGAGCCATGACTGAGGCTCCAGACTGTGTCACCCCAGTGATCATTGAATCGCCGCAAGATCTGATGTGTAGTCAACTTGTTGTGCAAGAACAACATTCTGACCCGACACTTGCTACCGTGCGGAACAAACAAAAGGGTCGAGTGATTAAGTATTCACGGGGAGGTCGAGCCAAGTTCCTTCGTAAGCAAGGACGGCTCTACCGTGAGTCACGAACACCCGAGGGCGAGGTTCGACTGCAGTTTGTCGTTCCCGCCAAGTACCGCCAAGCAGTGTTACAATGGGGTCATTGTTCAGCCTCAGGAGGTCACCTGGGCAAAAGGAAGACCCAGGGCCGTATCCGAGCTGACTTTTTCTGGCCAGGGATGGGACGGGACATAGATAGTTTTGTCCGTTCCTGCAGTGTGTGCCAAAGTATCACCACTAATCAGGGACATGCCCTTCCTGTGCCATTTGTAACCACACCTGTAATCTCTGAGACAGTTGAGAGACAGGGTAGTGGTGAAGTGGGTGCAGACCTGACGTCTCGCCCATTGGCCCCACAGGACACATTATGTCCAGGGCCTGTACATACATATTATGTACCGTAAGTTAAGGGAGAAGACTGGGCGAATAATATTTCACCAGGGTTTCCAGCTTTTATTTGAGTAATCCAAGGACCAGCCTGGTTCCCAGTCAAAAGTGTAGACCTGACGTCTCACTTGTTGGCCCCACAGGACACAGTATGTCCAGGGCCTGTACATACACGTGTACTGTAGGTTAAGGGGGAAGTGAAACTCTGCAGAGGCGACTTGAGGCTATGGAAGACCCGAGTTTGCACAAGGATTCTCAGCTCCCCGATACTAATATAAGTACTATAGGTTAAGGGGGAGTTCGAGAGAGAACTCCGCAAAGGCGACTCAAGGCTATGGAAGACCCGAGTTTGCACAAGGATTCTCAGCTCCCAGATACTAATATAAGTACTGTAGGTTAAGGGGGAAGTGAGAACTCTGCAGAGGCGACTTGAGGCTATGGAAGACCCGAGTTTGCACAAGGATTCTCAGCTCCCCGATACTAATATAAGTACTATAGGTTAGGGGGGAGTTCGAGAGAGAACTCCGCAGAGGCGACTCGAGGCTATGGAAGACCCGAGTTTGCACAAGGATTCTCAGCTCCCCGATACTAATATAAATACTATAGGTTAAGGGGGAGTTCGAGAGAGAACTCCGCAGAGGCGACTCGAGGCTATGGAAGACCCGAGTTTGCACAAGGATTCTCAGCTCCCCGATACTAATATAAGCACTGTAGGTTAAGGGGGAGGTGAGAACTCCGCAGAGGCGACTTGAGGCTATGGAAGACCCGAGTTTGCACAAGGATTCTCAGCTCCCCGATACTAATATAAGTACTGTAGGTTAAGGGGGAGGTTAGAGAGAGAACTCCGCAGAGGCGACTTGAGGCTATGGAAGACCCGAGTTTGCACAAGGATTCTCAGCTCCCCGATACTAATATAAGTATTGTAGGTTAAGGGGGAAGTGAGAACTCCGCAAAGGCGACTCGAGGCTATGGAAGACCCGAGTTTGCACAAGGATTCTCAGCTCCCCGATACTAATATAAGTACTGTAGGTTAAGGCACTTTCTCCCATTTTCTATTTTAGTGTGATGGGCGAATAATATTTCACCAGGATAGGCATCTTCTGTCGGAAATGTAGGAATAAAGGTTGAGGACCCGTGTGCAGTTCGAGGCTATGGAAGACCCGAGTTTGCACAAGGATTCTCAACTTGCCGACCATAATCGTGTGCTATAATTAATGGCGACCTCGAATGTACGTCGTAGCACTGACTGCTAGGCAGAGAGAGTAATTGTAACATAATAAAATTTTGTCTCATTGACACTTTTGATGCTCCACCTCAATTGGTTTTGCAGGTTCAGCAATGGGTGTAGCAGTTTTGCTGTGCGGGCCAGCTGATCGTCTGCCGCACGCTGCCGCCTCTTCTCTGCCTTCGTCGTCGCCATATTATTTACTATGTCATTTTACACGTAGATACAGTTACACTACAACTATCACACCTACACCGTGTATTACACACATCACGCTACACAACAATTAGTTGTCAGTGTAAATGTAGCGACTTTTCGCTCAGTTTGACCTGAGTACAGGATTTTCACTGTCGTCACGGAGTTTTTCCCTCAAGCTTACTTCTATTAACGTAAATACGAGGTTTTTTCACTCACTGGCGACTGTGACTTTCTCCTGTAGCGGGATAGCACACACACCACAGTGTGAATCTTGTGTGACTGAGTTAGGATGTGTACATATATATATATAACCACAAATTTTTTCCCATAAGGAAAAAATTTAATTTTGTAAGAGCGTAATGTCACGAATCAATTCGCGACATTTCCCTTTTGTGAGAAGCCACGAACTATTAGTGGAAAACTCACTGTGTATCGCTCAGCTAACCGTTTCTCCCTCCATTTCGGGGTATACTTTCCAAAACATTCGTCACTGTTTTCAAAAGTGACCGATTTAATGCACTTCACTGAGTGCTGTACTGAGCGATACTATTGTTTTTTATTGTTCGCCCCTGCTAGCCTCTGACCGTTAGAAATGCGGCCTACTGCTCCCTTTTGTTCCCACGACTTACTCAGTCTAGTTGTGGCTTTGACGGAGAGAGGTCCTGTGCTCCAGAAGTGTGGGAGGTCAGCTAGCATCCAAGCTCCACAGAGTACGGTTTCTCCAAACTCCCACCTCTTGGTGATACAAAGCATTCATCATTCAGTATTTCCTTTTGTTTTCCTAGTCTTAAGAGTTTAATTAAGGTGTTTTTCCTAGGCGTAAGTATTTAGCTTTTGTGTGAGTGAGTGAGTGCGTCTCATTGATTTGATTTGAAATGTAACGTTAAATTTATTTTTTGTAATCAATAAATTTAACAGTTCTTTTCCTTGAGCTTAATGTAAAGTAAAATCTTGTTTCATTTCTCCAAATTAAGCTTATTTCCCACATAGCTCCTAGCTCGCATAGACATTTTACTATTCATAACTGGTACTTAGACCAGTCTTGTTGTATTAACTTAAAATCCGTTGTGCCATAGGAGTTAAGCATCAGCAAGGACCTGATATTATTATTAGTATTAGTAATTTATTGTCAGGGGTGAAGTAACTCTCTCCAGAGGCTAACAGTACAGTAATTCAGCAATTGTGAGTAATTAGTCTCTGCTGTGTACTGTTGAGAAAGTTTATAAATTCTCGTTCTTAGAGAATCGTTGCTCGATTTAGCAAGACAATCATTGTCCCTACTCTTTAATATTATTGAATATTATTATCAATCAAATAATATTTAAGCATTTATTTTAAAAACACCGTGATATTATAAAAACCCCGTGACAACAAGTGTGTGAAAAGTATTTAGTGAAAGGCAAGGATATGTTTTGGGTGTTCATGGATTTAGAGAAAGTGTATGATAGAATTGATAGGGAGGCTTTGTAGACTGTTTTAAGATTGTATGGACTTGATGGTAGTTTGCTAAGAGGGGTGAAAAGATTTTATGTAAGTAGTAGAGCATGTGTAAGAGTGGGAAATACTTGGAGTGACTGGTTTCCCGTGAAAGTGGGGCTGCGGCAGGGATGTGTGATGTCACCTTGGTTCTTTAATATTTATATGGATGGTATGGTAATGGAGGTAAATGCAAGAGTATTAGGTGGAGGTCTGAGTCTGGTGAATGTTGATGGTAAAGAGTGGAATTTTAAGCAGCTGCTGTTTGCAGACGATGCTGCACTGGTGGCAGATTCAGAGGAGCGATTGAGACAGTTGGCAGAGGAGTTTGGAAGGGTGTGTGAAAGGAGGAAATTGAAAGTAAATGAGAATAAGAGTAAATTGATGAAGTGTACGAGGTAGGTAGATGGTAGAAGGATGAATATGATTTTGAATGGTGAGTTGCTTGAGGAGGTAGAGTGTTTTAAGTATTTAGGGTCACATGTTGCTGTGGATGGAAGAACAGATGCAGAAGTGAAGTTTAGAACGAATGAAGTAGGAAAGGTGCTGGGAGGAATGATAAAAGTGTTTGGATGTCGTTCCCTTAGAATGGATATAAAAAGAAGGCTGTATGAGGGTGCTGTGGTACCGACTGTGTTATATGGGGCTGAAAAATGGAATATGGGTGTAGTACAGTAGAGAGGAAAAGTTTGAATGTAATGGAGATGAGGTGTCTGAGGAGTATGTGTGGAGTGAGAAATGAAGAAGTGTCAAGGAGAACTGGAGTTGTTTGAGAGATGGCTGATCGAGTTGAGCAGAGGTTGTTACGATGGTATAGGCATATGGAGAGAATGGATAATGAGCGACTGGTGAAAAAGATATATATATCTGTTGTGAGATGTGTAAGACTGAGAGGAAGACCACGAATAGGATGCAAGGTTAGTGTGAAGTGAGCGTTGAATGCTACAGGGATGTCTGTTGAGCAAGGAAGAGTGGCTGTGCATGACAGAAATAAATGGAGAGAAATTGTGAATGAATAAATGATGACGCAGCCCTGAGGGGATATTCTCCCGCACTTGGTCTGATCAGCTGATCAGATCAGGTGTGGGTAAGGGGATGAGTCTATTATGATGTGGCAGGGGTAAACCAGCTCTGCTGTTGGGCCATGCTGCGGATGTCACTGATTGCACTGCGCAGTTGACCCTCGTGTGGTGTGGTGCAGTGAGGATCTGTCCCTTCTCCCCTTTGGGGCCAAGATGCGAATGAATGTGTTTGAGTGAATGAGTAAATTGGAAGTGTGTCGTCCTGTCTTGGCTACCTCCCTTTCCTTGGGGGAAGCAGCCTAGGTATACAGATAAATAGACAGATGCTAGGAAGAAGGAACCAAAGGCCATGAGCCCACAATAACTGTTCCTTCCAAGAGAAAAACAAAATACAAGAAAGAGCCAAATTCAAGATCCGATCATTTCAAGTTGCATGGACACACTGCTTTTGAAGGACTGAAGATTGTAGGATGCAGGAAATACAGACAGAGGAAGACGGTTCCAGAGTTTATCTGTTGCATAAATGAAAGACTGGGATTAACGGTTAACTCTTGAATTAGAGAGTTGGACAGAAAAGGGATGAGAGTTTGTAGCTAGATGGAGGCGCCCCTCGTAGAGGTGGAGGAATGCAAGCAGACAGTTCAGAGGAGCATTGACCATTGAAGTAGCGATAGAAAAGAGATAAAGATGCAACAGTGTGGCGAAGAGACAGAGGTTGAAGGGATCCAGTAAGAGGAGGAGAGTTAAAGAGACGAAAAGCCTTTGTCTCCACCCTATTGAGAAGAGCTGTATGTGGGGAACCTCCCCACACATGCGAATTGTACTCTACACAAGGGTGGATAAAACCCGTTTATAGAGCCAACAATTGTGCAGGGGTAAAGAAAGAATGGAGTCGGCTTAGCACACCTAATCACTTAGAAGCAGATTTTACAAGAGTTGAAATATGATCTTTCAAAGATAAGTCCCGAGTGAATGAAACCCCAAGCATGTTCAAGGATGATGCAGGATTAAGCTGGATATTATTAAACATTAGTAGGTACACCTGTGGAAGATTTTGTTGGGTTGATAGATGTGAAAACCGAGTCTCTGATGCATTAAAGACAACAAGATTATTTTTAGCCCAATCAGAGATACGAGCCAAGTCAGACATTAGGTGTGCCATAGCCTCATCCCTTGTTTGTTCAAGTAAGTGTTGAGATGAAAGTTGCAGGAACCAAATGGCAAGGTGAAGAGTGGAGTCATCAGCATATGAGTGGATAGTGTTAGATGTACAGCTTAGAAGGTCATTGATGAATAAAAGGAAGAGAGTTCGTGATAGGACAGAGCCTTGAGGAACACCACTGTTGATAGATCTAGAAGAACGATGGCCGCCTACAGCAGCAGCTATAAAACGACCAGAAAGGAAGTTATAGATGAAGACACAGATAGAAGGATAGAAACCGTAAGAGGGCAGTTTGGAAATTAAGGATTTATGCCAGACTCGATCGAAAGCCTTTGAGATGTCAAGTGCAATGGCAAAGCTTTCGACAAAGTCCCTAAAGGGGGATGACCAGGTGTCTGAAAGGTAGGTGAGAAGATCGCCAGTAGAGCGTCCCTGACGGAACCCATACTGACGATCAGAAAGAAGGTTGTGATAGGAAAGAAGCTTTAAAATTTTTCGATTAATCATAGCACCGAAGGTCTGTAATAGTTAAATACAAACATAAGTCCCTTATCAGTCCCCTTCATAAAATATATATTCCCTATGTTACAAGTTTCAAGTGTTGACCCTCTCTTGTATCCATGAGTGTTCCATAACATCAGCCAGCTGTGTACCACTCGTGCAGGAACACCTCACAAGAGTCAATAACAGGACCTGGAGGATGCCTCTCCTGTCCGGCCCTCAACAGAAGTAGGCCCCTGGCTGGTGGCTGGGGAGCAACTCACGGTACTGCGAGTCCGCGAAAGGAAACTACCATTTAACCTCCTATGCCACTTCACGCCCCCTAGCTATTAGCCACCTCATCAAACGAACCCGAACCGAATACCAAACAAAAAAGGACAAACCAGTGTTCGAGCTGAACGACACTCAGGCACGAAGCACTTAACATACTACACCCTCACACGTGTCCCACCAACAAGTATCCAGCCCAGAATAGATACAAAAATAACAGATATTACCAATATTTACAAAGGATTCCTGCTCAACAAATCCGCTCCTTATGTTATCCTTGCCAGCATTATGATTAATCCTAAACTTAAAGGACTGTAATCACAATGACCAACGAACAACTCTGCTGGTACCGGACATAGCACTGTTCATTTAAATCAGAGGTTTGTGATCTACCTCTAGGATGAATTCTTTGCCTGCAAGATAGTATTGAAACTTTGTGACGCCAAACACTATGGCCAGACACTCTCATTCCACTGTAGAGCAGCGGCGTTCCTGGTCTAAAACATTCCTACTTGCATACACCACAGGGCAAGGAACGTCATCAGCAAACTGCACCAGCACAGCACCAACAACATAGTAAGACGCGTCAGTTCTGAGGGTAAAGGAGAGATTAATGTCCGGCAACTTGAGGATAGCTTTTGTGGTCATGAACTGTTTTAAGTTGCTCAAATTTATCCTCAAGGTCTTTACTCCAAACCAAAGGTTCACGAACATTCTTTCTAAGCATATCAGATAGCGGACTTGTGAGATCTGAAACATTAGGTGTGAACATTCTATAAAAGGAAATCATGCCAAGAAATTTTCTCAAAGATTTCTTAGTACTAGGCAACGACACATTAAGAAGTGTCTCAACTTTACTGTACTGAGGCGTCAAACTTTTCCCATCAACAATAAATCCTAAATATTCAGTGGCAGGAAACCCAAATCTACACTTTGATAGCCTGGCAATTAAGTTACACTTCCTTAACCGTTCCAAAAATTTACTAAAGCTTTCAGATGTTCTTCCCATGAACTACCATAAATAAAAATGTTGTCAAAATAAAAAGCAACATTACTCAAACCAGACAATACCAGTCTGATTAGCCTGACATACGTGGCACATGCTGCCACTAAACCAAAAGGGAGTCTTGTAAATTCCATCAGGCCCCTGTGGGTAGGAAAAGATGTTAACTGCATTGCACTCTCTGGAAGTGGAATTTGTAATATGCTTTTGTCAAGTCAATTTTTGAGAAGTAACGAGCACCTAAAAACTTGTACAACTCTTCCTCCACTGTGCAGGATGGTTCAGCATGTAATACAGTTTCTGAATTAGTTGCACGATAGTCAATAGCCATGCGGTAGGTTTATCTGCTTTCTTAACCATGACTGCTGAAGAACAGTATGGTGATGAGGATAATCTAATAATTTCTTGTTCATACAACTTATCTACTTCCTCCTTGAAGTGAGGCTGGAGATGGACTGGAATAGGATACTGTTTAGCTCTTATAATTTCAATGGAAGTTAGCTTTATATCATGTTTAATTAATGAAGTGCACCCTGGTACATCAGAAAAGACATCACTATAAGATTGAATTAAGCTTTCAATATTAGCATAACAAGAGGGACTCAAATTTGGAGATATATTTTGATCACTGACATCAGAAACCCTTACAGAGTCTACTTTACCATCAGTAGTCACGGGCAGTTCAGCCATATCTGAATCACCTTCCACAACACACAAATGGACTGTCTGGAAAGGTTCAAGAGCATTATTCACAATATTAGTAACTTCATCCAAAGCCTAAGCTTGACTTACAGTACTTCTAGGTAATACTTTTTTAAGCAAGTTCACATGATAAAGTTTATAAGTACCATTCTCATCAGTTAGGTAGTTTACCTTATTCCTTTGCTCAAGAACTGGAAAAGGACCACTCCAAGCCATTAGTAGCTTATTTGTACTGTACTGTCAGGGAGCAAGACCAGAGATTCATCACCCCTTTTAAATTTTCTTTTCTGAGACTTCACATCAAAGTAAGAGCGATACTTAGATGAACTTATTTCGGCATTTTGAGCAGCTATTTTTGCAGTCAGTTAGCTTATCCTTGGGTTCAATAACATATTGGTAAGTGGAACGTTGATCATCACTAACATTAGGATTTTCCCACAAAACTCTCATGACTGAAAATGGCCCCCTCACTGCACGACTATCAAGTAATTCAAATGGAGAATAACCCTGTACGGTCACTTGGAATTTCCCTCATGCAAAGACAGTAGGTACAAGATACCTGTGCCATTCCCTAGTTTTTTCTGAGCACAACTTACGCAATGATGCCTTAAGGGTGCTATGGAACCTCTCAATCCTACCGTTGCAGATAGGATGGTATGGAGTTGTAACAGAGGTTTTACACCAAGTAACTTGTAAAGTTCACCCAGTAACCTACAGTAGAGGTAAATTGTGTACCTCTGTCTGAGAGTATCTCCTTAGGAATACCCACACGAGAGAAAATTACAAGCAAAGATTCAGCCACAGATACGGAATCTATTTCTTTCAAAGGGAGAGCCTCAGGGAATCCTGCAGCAAAATCTATCAGGGTTAAGATGTATCGGTGACTTTGTGAGGATGGAGGAGACAAAGGACCAACAATATCAACTGCAGCCCTAGAAAATGGCTCATCCGCAATAGGCATTCCTTACAATGGGGCTGGTTTTACTCTACCCTTACTGGACATTCTCTGACATTTGTTGCAAGATTTACAATTGCCTCTTATGTCAGCACCCATTCCAGGCCAATAAAATTGTTCCCTTACCTTTAACTCTGTCTTACGGTAGGACAAGTGGTCGCCGAGCAGACTCTTACGAGCCAGACCTAGAATGACCTGACAATCAGCAGGTACAACTAGAGACAACTTGTCAATCCTCTCACGATGTCTGGATTTTGCACAGGAGCGGTAGGCTAACCCATTCACCACCTGATACTTGTACACAGACCCATCACGCATTGTATCTACGTGACCAGCCTCTGCTTTCTTCCTTACACATAGCAAAGTTGGACAAGAGGTCTGTAACTGTGTGAACTCAGATGGTGTGCCATTAAGAGGTTCTAACTTTGGCAGCACTAAAGGATATGCTCTCTTAATCTTACTAGACCTAGTCTCAACAGCTTGTACATAATCAGAAGCTTCACTGGGTGATTTTTCAACATTTTTAACACAGGACTCTTTAGGATCTGAGATGAGCGACTTTTGGACAGGACTACCAGCAATTACATTTACATCAGAGTTACTAGGGTCTTTAGCACCTGGAGCATTTCCAGTCAAAACAGAACAAAATTTGATAGGTGCTCTCACAGCTTTTACCAACCCAACATAGTAGGGACATCTTATGAAACATTTGTCAACTGGGAAGCTGACTGTATGACCCAGATAATCTGATATCCTAGTCCATTCACAGGAGGATAAATCAACATCAGGAAGCACTTGTTCAGCTACAATAACACAAGAACAGCCGGAATCCCGGAGGATTGTCGAGACCCAAGAACCATTGATGGTACCACAAGTAAGGAATTTAAGTGGGGAGTTGTCCTCAAGAGAAAAATTAAAAGTGACTGTATTGCTCTTTGAAAGCAAGAGAATTTTTGGGACAGTGTGGCTTAACCCATTGGATCCCAGGGGTGCTGGGCCAGGCATGGCACTGGGTGGGTACTAAGCGTACCGTCCTCCGCCTTTCGGCTTATAGTCGCGAAGCTCACAGGCCCCTACCCGGGGGTTCCCTACTTTATGAAGGCTTGAAAAATCCCAGTTCTGTCCAGTATTCTGGACACTGGGCTACAATGAGTTAATGTGCCCAACTTCCCCACACCCATGACACATTACTTTAGGTTTAGGCTTTACCATAGCCTCTTCTGGAACCAACTGCTTGGGCTGAACAATCCTCTTACCTTTGTTGGGGCCAGTGTTCTATTTAGGGTAGGAGCCAAGTATCCGCTAACCTCACAGCATCAAGAGTAGAAACATCATTCTCCTTCAGAAACAAACGGATATCTGGAAAAACACAGGACTTTACCTGGTCTAATAACACGAAGGCACGTAAACCCTCAAACGATTTCTCTACCCCACTGGCGTCCACCCATAAATCGAACATCCTCCCCAAATTAATTACAAATTGCTTAAATGTTTCACCACGCTTAACTTTGGCAGAACGAAAGTCTACTCGATAATTGTCTGGAGTTTTAGCAACCCCATCAAGCAGACTTTTCTGTAACAACTCATAATCTTTATTTATTTCATGTGTCAAATTGGATAAATGTCCACTGCCTTCTCAGTCAAAAGGCTTCCAATCTCACAGCATCAGTTTCCTTCTTAATATTCAGAAGATCAGCCACTCTTTCAAACCTAATGAGGCATGAGGAAAAATCCTCACCATCACCAAACACAGACAATCTAGGCCTCATAGATTCATCAGTTAATGCAGGGGTGATTCATGTATTTCCTCCGGTAATATTGGCCATTTCAAGTTCGTGGGCAAGAAGTATTTTGAGTTTCTGCTTCCATCTGCATTTTCTGCAACTCACGCTCTTTGGCTCTCTCTTCCCGGTGGATCATTTACTGTTCACTCACGTTTTTAGCCACGGCATCAACTGAGAGTCCTAGAGACTGTGCCTGTCTCACTAATGTTTCGAAGTCTCCCATTATATAAATAACAGTTATGAAACACGGTAACAATAGTCATGAAACTGTTATGAAACAGCAACTACTGTGACACTACATTACATACAGCACAATCTCATCTCCGGGCCCCAAGGACGATGAAGGGAGGCCGGATCAACCTGGCTCCCATAGTAGAGTACTGTTGAACCATCCCATAGACTTATCACCACCCTGAAGTCCTGAAATCCTGAAATCCTGGCAAGGTCGCCACATGTGAATACTTCCAGGTCTCTAAACAAAAAGTAGTCCAGTGAATATATATAAATCAGGGATCAGGTATCAGTAGTGTTGCTCTTGGGTTAATTGTAAACAGACATAAAAATAAATAAATTTATTACAATAATAACATAATTATAGCACCGAAGGTTTGTAACAGTGAAATACAGACATCAGTTCCTTATAAATCCCCTTCATAAAAAAATATATTCCCTATGTTAAAACTTTCGAATGTTGACCCTCTCCTACATCCCTGGTAGTTCCATAATATCAGCCAGCTGTGTACCACTCAGGCTGGAACTCCTCACAGGAGTCAATAACAGGACCTGAAGGATGCCTCTGCTGTCTGGCCCTCGACACAAGTAGGACCCTGGCTGGTGGTTGGGGAGCAACTCACGGTACTGCGAATGGAAACTACCGTCTAACCTCCTATGCCACGTCACGCCCCCTAGCTACTTGCCACCTTTCCAAACGAACCCGAACTGAATACCAAACAAAAAAGGACAAACCAGTGTTCGAGTTGAACGACACTCAGGCACGAAGCACTTAACATACTGCATCCTCAAACATTGCTCTCACTCTTGATTTTTTTTCCCTACAACAAGATCCAAGTTTCACGTTCATACGTTTGAGTTGATATCACAATACTGTCATGTAGTAGCTTTTTCACTTCCATCCTCACTTCCCTGTTTCTTATCATTGCTTTCAAGGAATCAGCAAAGTTTCTTCCCTGCTGTACCCTTTCAAGCACTTCACCCTCTAAAATTCCATCCTTACTGATCATACTACGCAAGTACTTAAACGTACTCGCATTTTCCATTTCCTCCTCATCCAAACCCATCGTACATTTGCTAACTTCACTTCTCTCCAAGACCATAACTTTACTCTTCCCTACATTCACCTTTAGATTCCGTTTCTTACGCACTCTCCCAAACTCATCCACCAAGCCTTGCAGCTCCCCTTCTTCTTCACTTAACAACACAGTATCATTTGCAAACAACAGTACAGGAAGTTTCCAAACACCACCATCTCTCACCAGGGCTGTTCCAACATCCACTGCCCTACCTTGTATCTCTTTTATAACCCCATCCATATACAGACTGAACAACCATGGAGACATGACACATCCTTGTTTCAATACAAACTTCAAATAGAAAAAAAAATCACTCAGGTCAATATCCACATGCGCTGCATCCATTTTTTTTTTTTTTTTGAATAACAGAACAGAGGAAGGAAAAATAAATGAATAAAAAAAAAATACAACAGATTACTGGTGCCCTCCGTTCATAAAATATCTGCAACAGTTAGACTTGAGCAGCTGTAGGTTGAAGTTTAGAGGGAAACAACTCTGGGGAAGCGAGTTCCAGAGAGAGTCAGTTCGGGGAATGAAAGAATTCTGATAGGCAGAAGATCTGCAATATGGCTGAGTGACATTCCAGTCATGAGCGCTACCAGATGCCCGTGTAGCACGAGGGAAGGCATGGAGTGGTGGCACAATAGATGCAACTTCGTCTGAACATTTGCTATAAAAATATCTGTAAAATAATCCAAGGGAGGCAACACTCCTTCTTACTTGTAGAGAAGGTAGTTTATTAGTAATAGCACACATATCTCTTATAAATTTTAGCTAACAGCTCATCAGTGAAGAAGTTACAGACTCTGTACAATAATCCAGGTGACTTTGAGGTGGTTTTAGCAAGTGATATGACATGAAAGGTACAGCTGAGGGCATTGTTAAGTGTGACACCGAGAATGTCAATATTTTGGAGATGGGAATATTTGTAGCATTGAGGTAATATACGAATCTGGCAATACTTGTCTATTAGTAAATTGTATATATTTAGTTTTACTAGCATTAAATGAGACAAGGTTGTTTTGTCCCCATTCACTGATCTTAGATAAGTCTTGATTTATGGAGATGGCCACACTGAGCTGAGAGTTCGAGATATCAGATTTTGTAAATGGGTGTCTTAGTGTGAATGAACTATGAAGTGTTGAATCATCTGCATATGAGTGGATGGGATTGTGGGTGATAGATAAGAGATCATTAATATGAACCGGGAATAGGGTTGGTGCCAGAACTGATCCCTGCGGCACGCTGGCGTTATTTGAGTAGAAATTGGAATAATCATCATCTACTTTTCCTCTTGTTTTTCTGTCACTGTGATATGAGGAAATCAAAGGAACAAAAGACTTTAGTCCATAGCAAGGGAGTTTAGACAACAGGGAACGGTGTCATACTCTGTTGAAAGCTTTAGAAATATCAAAGGCTTCTACATGAGTTTCTCCATTTAGGTCAGTTGATTCATGGATGGTATGAGTCAGGAGATTGAGTATGTCAATGGTGGATCTTTCGTGGCGAAAACCATATTGTCTATCACTAATTAAGTTGTTGGATTCAAGATGTTTAACTATGTGGTTATTGCGTAAAGTTTCAAATACCTTACCAAGAGAAGATGTGACAGCTATTGGTCTGTAATCAGAGGGGTCAGAGGAACTTCTTTTCTTTGGAAATTGGTGGATATTGGCTTCTTTCCATGAATTAGAGAATGAAGAAGTACGTATGCATAGTCTGAATAATTTAGCAAGAACAGAGGCAAGTTATGGGGAACACTATTTCAAAACAATTGGCGGAATTCCACCTGGGCCTGGAGCTTTGTTGGTGGGTAAATTATGTAGAATGGATTTTACTTATCTTGTCTGTATTTTAAGTGGAACAGTTTCGGGAGAGCCAAGTTCTAGTACTGGGATGTTCTGGTTGGCTTCCTCTATGGTAGAATTTCTGCCAATGTACTGGCAAAGATATATGCTTTCCCATGCGGGTCATTTGTAATGCTGCCATATGAAGATTTTAGTGGGGGAATGGATGATGACTTAAAATTATTATTGAAGGAATTGAGAGTTGACCAGAATAATCTATTGTCATTAGGGTTATTAAGTAGTTTTGATGCTTGATTTTGAAGAAAATTTTATTTAACGAGATTAATTACAGCTTTTGCATGGTTTCTAGCAATTTTAAATTGAGAGAGTGAATCAAATGTTTTTTATTTTAAGTAAGAGTTATATGCTAATGACGTTTGGGCTGTTACTCTGGTGCAGGTGCTATCAGACCATTTTGGAGAATTCGATCTCTTAGTGAACTGTTGACTTGGCATGAATAAATCCATACCAGCTAGTTTTAAGTCGGAAATGTGGGACTGGGTAGAACTGGATCACTAGAGAAGAGAGACTGCCATGGAATGTCAGCAAGATAATTTCTAAATCCATCCCAGTTTGCCCTATCAAAGTGCCATCGGGTCACCCTGACAGGTTCAGAACGGGGAGGTCTGGGGGGCGAACTAATGAGGCTTTGATGAGATTGTGGTCAATGGACACACACACACACACACACACACACACACACACACACACACACACACACACTCTCACATATATACCGGTATACAGTATATATATATATATCTATATAGATCTATATATATATATATATATATATATATATATAGATAGATCCCATTGGAGCCCGGTGTCCGGGATATTGGACAGAACTGGGATTTTTCAAGTCTTCATAATGTCAGGAACCCTCGGGTAGGGACTTATGAGGTTCGCCACTATGCGCCGATAGGCGGAGGACGGTACGTTTCGTGCCCACCCAGTGCCATGCCTCGCCCAGCGCCCCTTGGATCCAATGGGTTAATGACTGGCAAACCTATCAGTCTCATTAACCCACTGGAGCCTCGGTGTCCGGGATATTGGACAGAACTGGGATTTTTCAAGTTTTCATAAAGTCGGGAACCCCCGGGTAGGGACCTATGAGCTTCACGACTATGCGCCGATAGGGGGAGGGCGGTATGGTTAGTACCCGCCCAGTGTCATGCATCACCTAGTGCCCCTGGGATCCAATGGGATATATATATAAATATATATATATATATATATATATATATATATATATATATATATATATATATATATATATATATATATGTGTGTGTGTGTGTGTGTGTGTGTGTGTGTGTGTGTGTGTGTGTGTTCTTGGACGTTATTTCTCTTTTTCTTTTCTCTTTCTGTATACGGCTCTTCTTCCATAACTTTGGAATAAAGAGATTCGATTTGGGGGATACGATTCCGTGGCTCAGATACAGGAATACGAGCTCTCTGCCGGAATCCCCCTAGTTCCTCAGACAGCACACATGCTGAATCCCTCAGTGTTTGTGTGTCTGTTCGCATCAGGTAGAAAAGTTGCGCTAACACATCTCCACAGGGAGGTAACTGACTTCCAAGTAGTCTTTCACTTTGTTGGGAAACAAGACAAATCTTGGTTTTGCTCTTGCTTTTCGTCACTAGCGTCGACAATTTCACTTCAGTCAGAGTAAATAAGTGCTTAATGATAACACAAAAGGCAAATCCCTGAAAAAAAAATAATAATAATGCGTGTATTACTTGAATGCAGCCTCCAGTGAAGTAGGCCTAAAGCAAACACTTGTTTAAAAAAAAAAAAAAAAAAAGATTATCACAAAAATAATTTTGCTTATTAGGCTCAAACTTGGGCAGGGTGCGGCTCCAGTATATATCATCCAATTCGGCTAAAAGTTGATACTTCATGAGTTTACATCTAAACTGATAATATACACTTTCAGCAAACAAAATATTCCAGAATAAATTTTTCCCTCTTAGCAATAAGGACCACCCTTATACATACATACATAGAGAGAGAGAGAGAGAGAGAGAGAGAGAGAGAGAAAGAGAGAGAGACACACACACACAATAGCCTACTTTGTATCGTGGGGTCCCATTCACCCTCATCACTAACCTCACTTCATCAGGCTCTTCATAAAATTACAATCCTGCCAGTGAGCAGAGGGAGAGAAAGTTGGAATTACCTCCATCGGATCACTGGATGTAAATCTGAAGGCCTTTGCCGCAATGAACAGTTGTTTTTCTTGAAATGGATTAAGCCAGACCTGAAAGTAAACAATGTTTTCTCCATGCAGTCAGTATGATGACTATTTTTCTCGTTTTCAGAGGACTGAACATACTCCTCTATAACCAAGTAGGAACTATGACATCTCATCAGTTTCGTACTACACCCTCTAGATGATTCTTTTATAATGCTGGAATAAACTTTATCATACCCATGGGTTAATACTTTTGGAGCGCAGCTGAAAAACATGCAAATCAAAAAATTTTAGGGAATATCGGTATACTTGTAAATAATCCCTTGGTCACACTCAGCACCCGGATACTTTTCAATTGTTGTTGTTGCTCAGTACCAGTCATGCATGGCCCAGCAGACCCGTCGACAGCAAGTAAATAACTGCTCCTTTGGAGCTAGAGATGAAGGCACAGATGAAAGAATATAAACCATAGACTAGAAAACACTCAGAGTGCGCATTTCTCCACTAAGGCCATTGCAGGATCCGGATCCGGATGCTTCCCAAAATTTAATCAGTTCTCTCTTGGCCCATGGCCCACCCATCCACAAGATTTCATTGAATTTCATGGAGAACTTTTGGAAATATCGTGTGGACAAAGAAACAGACAAACACAGGTGAATAGCCTACTGTATATAGCCTCCTCCACCTTCGGTGGCTGAGGTAAAAAAAAAAAAAAGAGGGTAGCGTGGAAGTTAAAAATATATACCAGACTCGATCGTTAGCCCTTGAGATGTCATGTGCAATAGCAAAGCTTTCGTCAACATCCCGAAAGGAAGATGAACAGAAGTCTGAAAAGAATATGAGAAGATCATCAGTGGAATACTTCTGGCAGAACCCATACTGACAAAATGGAATGAACCTCGTGATAGGAAAGGTACTTATTTTTTTTTTCTCTTAATAGAATAGAGAACTTTAGAAGTACATAGCTGCTGGACAGCAATTCGACGGCTAATGTGAATGAGGGCAAACTTCCAGCAAGTAGGAAAGATACAAATCGACAGACATAAATGAGGGAGTTTACTTAGGCAAGGTGTAAACACAAAAGCACTGTTCTTCAGAACGATAAGAGGGATCCCATCATGTTTGTACGTCTTGTTAGTGCTGAGACCAGTGAGGGCAGAAAGTATATGAACTGAAGTAATTACAACCATAAGGAAGTTAGAGGGGTAAGATTTGGCTCAAAAGCACTGGACTCCTCCTAGGTGAGCTGGAGAAGAAAGTCGGGGTGATGAGTTTTGCCTTTTCATAGTAGAAACAGCTGCACATCGATCAGTGCAGAAAAGAGTATGGAAGATGTATGAAGGAAAATTGTTAGAATGTTTTTTTTTCCTTTCTTTTTTAGGAAGGTGCCAGAAGATGTGGGAAAAATCTGATTAAAAGCGTTCAGAGCATTTAGCACAAATGAAATTATTCTCAGCAATGCGAAGAATAGTCTTGTCAGGTATCCAGTCAGAAATATAAAAGTGACGAGACCTCTTTTAATTCTCCTTCTTGTGGACAGCAACAAGCATTACTCTGGAGTGTAGCATGTGCTTGTCTCTCCGATAAGTTGTTAGCAAGTCATCGTATGATGCTGTTGCTCATGCGTGCGTTGTAGTTTTTGATGATTACATAGGATTACATAGGAAAGCAAACAACAACAGACCTTACGGTCCTTTCGAGGCTGCTTGTTACAAAGAAAACTATGACTACAAGATCTAACTCTACATGCTGAAGGATAAGGATAGTAAAGCAAGATGGCTCCCCCCACCACCAAACCCTCCAGGAAAAAGTGAGAAAAACCACCTTGCAGCATGGAAAAACTGACATGGAAATTTCATAGGAAATAATGGAAAGGAAAAGTCACATTCTATAATACTTTGTCTATAAGATACCCGATTGAGTAACCTGAAAGAGAAAGT
The DNA here is from genome assembly GCF_032717465.1 of Coenobita brevimanus. NCBI lineage: Eukaryota > Metazoa > Arthropoda > Malacostraca > Decapoda > Coenobitidae > Coenobita > Coenobita brevimanus. Next base: position 17,865,457 of record NC_137058.1, read on the forward strand.
AATCAAATAAACTAATAGTTACGGCATGACATTATAAACCGGTACATTGAGTTAATGGGAAGTCTGTGGACATAACGTGGAAACTACACACTGCACAGTGTGGATGTTTAGGGGTGGTGCGGCAGCCTTGCCTGGCGCTTTTAAGGTAGGCAGCAGTCAGTTAGGCCCTAGCTCCGTTCACTCCACTGAGACATGGAACTCTCTCATGTGGGACAAGCACACAAGTTTCCTCCTGAAGCAGTGACCTCTGGTACATTTAAAAAATCCCGATGGTGGTCACTTGACCAACAGGGACACTCAGTGATCCACAGCCCATCACAGGTCGAAAGTAAGAGTAGTGACCGTTAACTCAGGGCTATCTGTGCAGATCCTAATTTGTGCTTATATTACTTTCTTTGCATAGGGAGATTGAAAAATATATAAGACGGGTGTCTTGGACAAAAGGGAACTGCACAGTGCACAGTGTGGATGTACAATGCACAGAGTGGATGTTTAGGGGTGGTGCGGCAGCCTTGCCTGGCGCTTTTTAGGTAGGCAGCAGTCAATCAGGCCCTAGCTCCGTTCACTCCACTGAGACAAGGAACTCTCTCATGTGGGACAAGTACACAAGTTTCATCCTGAAGCAGTGACCCCTGGTACATTAAAAAATCCTGATGGTGGTCACTTGACTAACAGGGACCCTCAGTGATCCACAGCCCATCATAGGTCAAAAGTAAGAGTAGTGACTGTTAACTCAGGGCTATCTGTGCAGGTCCTAATCTGTGCTTACTGCATATTACCTCATTTGCACTGAGTAAATTGAAAAATGTATAATGACGTGGCGCGACACTATGTACAGGTACGTTGTTTACGGGGTGTCTTGTAGACAAAAGGGGAATGAACTTACACAGCTATAAAAGCAAGTTATTCGGACAGAAAAAGGTCAGCTGAGGATTCTCGTGCAAATACTTGTCTATTTTGTTTTTGAATGACTCAGTTGAGATACTGTTCAAGGTATCTGAGGGTAATCTGTTCCAGATATTTAAAACCCTGTTAAAGAAGAAGTGTTTTCCTTCGTGGGATTAAAAACGCTTTCCCATAATTTTGCAGCCATTACTTCTGGTTTGACTCAACCGGTTTATATCAAAATATTTATTCATGTCTAAGTTTTCATATCCCTTCATGATTTTGAAAACTTCAATAAGGTCCCCTCTTAACTTGCGCTTCGTTAGGCTAAATAATTTTTCTTCAAGGCGTTCCTCATATGGTTTGTTTCTAAGTCATTGTATCATTTTTGTGATTCTTTGCTGAATTTTCTCTAATTTTTCAATGTCCTTTCTGTAGTAAGGAGACCAGAATTGCACACAATACTCAAGATGTGGGCGCACAAGTGAGTTGTACAAGGCAAGTATGACTTTTTCTGATTTAAACTCAAAAGTTCTTCCAATAAAACCCACCAGCTTGTTTGCAATTTTAACTGCCTCGGTGCACTGCTTGCTTGGTTTTAGGTCATTTGATATTATCACACCAAGATCCTTTTCATTGTCTGTACTTGATAGCTGGATAACATTTTGTAATTCGCATGGACGTTGTTACTTCCAATATGAAGTACTTTACATTTTTCTGTGTTGAATTTCATTTGCCATTTTTCTGCCCAGTTTGCTAAAGTATTAAGGTCATTTTGTAACTGCTGCCACCGTAATTTTGAAGTTACTTTACTGGTTATTTTCGTATCATCTGCAAATATGGATACTTTACAATTTAGACCCTCATCAATATCATTTATATAGGTAATAAAAAGTATCAGTCCAAGTACCAAGCCTTGGGGAACGCCGCTGATTACATTACGCCACTTGGATTCCTTTCCGTTTATCACAACTCGCTGTTTTCGGTCTGAAAGCCAGTCTTGTAACCATTTCTGCGTATTTCCTGTTATTCCATGTGCTTTTATTTTGCTCATGAGACGCTTGTGAGGGACAGTGTCAAATTCTTTCTGAAAGTCGAGGTAAATTATATCTACTGTTCTTGAATCATCGTATGATTTGTAAACATCATGCAAGAAGTCAAGTACGTTAGTTAAGCATGAACGATGATGTCTGAATCCATGCTGCGAGTCTTTAATTATATTATTTTCTTTTAGATAATTAACTATTTTATCTCTTATGATTTTTCCATTAACTTGCACACTATTGATGTTAAGCTGATTGGTCTGTTATTTCCTGGGTGCGACTTATCTACTTTTTTAAAAATTGGTGTTACATTTGCTAGTTTCATTTCGCATGGAACTTTCCCAGTACTTAATGATTTATTGAATAAGACAGCGAGTGGCAGCAGTAACTCATTTTTTGCTTCTTTGAGAATTCTTGGTGATATTTTATCGGGGACAGGGGTTTTGTTTATGTTCGCACTATTTATGGCTGAAAGGATATCGTTATTATGGATAGCATAGTTACTAAGGACTGTGCTATTTGCTTGGTTTGTGGGTAACAGTAGGTTTCTGGTGGTGTTTTCAACTGTAAAAACAGACGCAAAGTAATCGTTAAGAATGTTTGCCATTTTGACCTCATTTTCTGTGTGCTTGCCATTGTTCGTTTCTAGAGGACCTATTGATGTAGTCATAACCTTCTTCTCTCTAATGTAACTGTAAAATTCTTTAGGATTTGATTTGCAAGTATTAGCAATGTGGATCTCCAGTGCTCTTTTGCTTTGTTTAATAAGTCTTTTCGATATGCGGCGTAGATTTTCGTACCGTAATTTGTCATTATTTTTTGTAGTTTTATATTCATGGTATGCCTGTTTTTTGGCTATTAAGTTTCTTTTAATTTCACTGGACCACACTTTGGTTTACTATTACCAGCTGGATGCCTGTTGTGTAGTGGCACACATGACCACCACTTCATTAAATTTTTTGGTGAATATTTCCCATGCTTGGTTTATGTCATTGGTTTCAGACATTTGATTCCAATCTGCAGTTGCAAGTAGCGCTCTGAGCCTAGTGAAATTAGCTCTATGATAATCTGGGACCTTTTCATTGCTCTCCGTTTCTTTTACTTTTTCAGTAGTAATATTAAACTGTATAATTCGATGATCACTGGAACTAAACTCAGGTCCTATTTCAACGTTGTTGACTAGGTTATCATTTGTAGTCAAGGTGATGTCTAGGATATTGTTTCCTCTCGTTGGGTATTCTACATGTTGGGAAAGGGCGCTTTCTTGAAGATTTGTATAAAGCTCTTGTCCTGAGTGTGCCATTAGCAGTTCACCCCACTTTCTAACCGGTAGATTAAAGTCTCCAAAAATTATGCTATCCTCTTGACAACAAATTTCCGCAATTTGATCATAAAGTATTTCATCTGTCTCAGCTGACTGTGCTGGAGGATGATAGACGAGACATATATTTATTTTGTGTGAATTAATACTTAGCTGAACATAACTGGCATCTATGTTGGTAATACTGGGTTTGGATAGCACAAGGGGGTGGAGACTAGTTTTCACATATAGTAAAGGACCACCACCACTCGATGTGGTCGCTCACAGCTGAAAATATTGTACCCTGTTAATAAGTATTCCACTAGAAAGTCACAGTCAGATGTGTTAATCCAGGACTCTGTGATGCCAACAAAGTCATAATTTTCGAGGTAAATAAGAGATTCTAAATCCTTAAACTTGTTCCGTAGACTACGTGCGTTAACATAGCAGACTCTGATTCCGTCCCAAACAGTTGATCATCTGACTTTGCGGGTATTTATTTTGAGGTTACTGCTCCTGGACGTGCCGCGTTTTTTTTATTTGAAGAGGGCGACTTTATCATGTAAAAGTCTACCTAGCCGTGCCGCTCTTACCGAGTTCAAATAGAGACCATCTTTCTGGATTAGAGTATGTTGATCATAAAACTGGTCCCACAAATTGACAAAGTCGATTCCCTCTTGCGTACAGAAAGATTTGAGTTGGTTATTTGTGCTGAAGGCCTTATCATAAACACTATTCTCTGCCTTGATCTTTGGGAGTATACAAGATATTATCACATTAGTGGCCTTAGTTTTGAATCAATTGATCATTTCATGATACTTTGCTGGCAATTCCTCCGATCTATTGCGCTTCAGGTCATTTGTACCAACATGGATGACGTATAGAGTTTTATTATTTGCGTTTTTGTGACCTCATCACAGGTTTCTGTGATATCACATAGTCCGCCTCCTGGAAAACAGTACCTCTTTCTGCTGCTGCGGGACATCCACAAAATTCCTCCAGCTGACAGCATACAAAAGAGTCCCCAATAAGCCTTGTTACCAGATCATTACCAGATCGGCAAGGATCTGGTAATGATTGTATGTAGTTATAGGAAGTGCTTCCTCGTACCTTTTCCAGGTTTTTGCGACATTTCTTACCATAGTAAAGGGGACTTCGCTTGGTGAGGAACGTACTGAATCGCTGGGTGAGGAAGATACTGGTACACTATCATTTGTAACTGCCTGATGGGCGGGGGCTTGAACGAGCTCAGTTTGTAAGCATCTTCCCTCTTGAGTGCTGTTGCTGACTCCTCTGTCAGTCACTACAAACTCTTTCAGTATCTCAAACTCTGCCTTGAGTTCCCTGTAATTTCTCTGCGATTCGGCTAAACCATTTTCTAGATCTCTTCTCATGATGCATAGTTTGCACACAGGTGTCGAAAAGTAATCTGAAAAATACTGAGGCGCAAAACGACCGTACACTCCCGGCAGACCTTCAGGTTAGATGGCATTTTGCAGCAATATTTCCAAAATCCCACAAAAATAAAAAATAATATACAACTGTTTAAGGGATTTTATTACAAGTGGACAATTTACTCTATAAATGAAATATTGAATTTCTAGGGAGATTCACTTACTTTTTATATACTATCTTCCTTTACCAGTATAAAAAGAATAGAAAATCTACCTGCTATGGTACAACCTAACTTACCATGAATTGTGTAAAATGAAAAGAAAATCTACTTGCAATGGTATAATCTAACTTACCATGCATTATGGAAATACACCATAAACTGATTCACTGGGAGAAAAAATGAAAAAAAGTAACAATGGAATGTTCGGGAGAAATCAAAATAAAAACCTAGCTTCACTCAATGAACAACTGTTTATAGTGTAAAAATTATTTCACTGGTGTAACATCAATCACACAGTTGTTACTCTATACAGAAGACAATGCTATTCAATTGCACTAAACTAGCAAGCAACTCAGTTAATATTTGTTAACATTAGACATTAAAGTAAGACGTACAAACCTGATAATGGGAACCAAAACAATGAGAGCTGGTAGGTAAACACACTCTCAGTACACTACACCATTTACTAACGAGAAAAGATAATCTACTTGCTAGATATCTTTCTAACTGACCTTGATCTGAGGGAAAATAAACTATAATATGACTGAGACCAGAAATAAAGGCGGGAAAGGACAGGTATACGATAAAGAGGGTGGGAATATTATGTAAATAAAGGGACTCGCGAACGCTTTACACCTTTAACCCGCTCAAAAACTTTTACATGAAATCTTTTCAAATACTTTACACGAGGAAAATATGTCTAGGACTCTTATACACTGATCTATTCACTTTCACACCAATATTCACTCAAACTTATTAAAACATTTGGATATGCAGAGCTCTGTGAACGCGTTATTCCAAGATGGCTGCAGCCGAGTGAGGGCAGCAAAGGCTTTTCTAATTAATGACTGTTGTTGCAAGACGTGAACGTTGTCCGGGTCTCGTAGAGTTTATGCCGTAAGATGCATGTTTCTGAAATTAGCTATTAAAGTGTTTGTGGAGTTCAATGAACTAAGGCAGTATTAGAGGGAAGAAGGGGACTATGACGTGAGATTTTGTAGAGAATTAGGCATTCTGTACTCTGTGATGGCATGCTAAGTTGTGTTAAAGGCCTGTATGGAGAAGGGTGTGTTTAGTCCTCGTTTGATTTAAGTGTGGTGAAGGTTGCTCCATGATTCCAAATGTTAGAAATGATACAGTGTGTGTATGAGTGGTTGTTGATGTCTGAGGTGGGCATGGCGTCATATGGTCATGAATGTTTTAACTGTGTGTTGCTGATGCCATGCTGCCCTGGGCTTGCAGAGTTCTTTTTCTTTATCATGTTATGTATCTGTTTCGGGGTGAAGAGGGTTAGGTTCCGATTATGTGGAAAGGACTGCTAGTGCAAAGAAGACTGCTTTTGAGACTCTGTGCATGTTAGTGTAAGGTAAATTATTCTGGAGTGGTGGTTCTCGAGTTGGTCTAAATGTTCTTTGTTGGAATGGATGTATTGGGTGTTGCAGGTAATGGTGGCGTGGGTCTTGCAGGTGCTTGTTCATGATTCAGTAGCCAGGAGGGATCTGTGAAGTGGTTGAATGTTGTTACAAAGACTCCATTTTTCTATATGCTAATTTTGTTGTTAATTTCGTCGTCTGATTTCTGGAGTCTTGTGATGGTGGTTGTGTGTGAGGTGGAAGGAGGTATACTGGAGGGATTCACGTTGATTTATGAGACGAGCACTCTCAGGTGTAAAGTTTCGGCTGTGTAAAATTTGCTTTGTGGAATGTGGGTTTTGTCTGTGTTGAGTTTTATGTTGTGACATTTCGGAATATGCCTGTGACTGTTGGTGATGAGTGTAATGCTGAATGTGCTGTACTGTTGTTCCGTTTCTTCAATGAAATTTGTCCACTCAGATTTGTTATTATTTACAATTTATATGTGATTGTTTTGGTTTGGAGTGTATTCCAGAGGTAACAATGTGGAGGAGGTGATATGAAGGGGGTTTGGGTTCTGTCCGCTAGTTGGTGGTAAGTGAAAGTGTGGGCGAACAGAATGTGGTTACTAGAGACTAGTGGGAGCGGTGTGCTTGAAGTGGGATGTAGGTGTATTGTGAGCCGTCACTGAAAATGTAATGTTGATCTGTGATGCAATGTCAGAAAAGGTTTGAATCTACTCTTTTTCATTTTTATTTAATTTTATTCATGAATTATTATTATTATTATTATTATTATTATTATTGCTCTAACACAAGAGAGAAGACAGTCCCAAGTGTTATTTAAACTAGGTGTTCATTATAAGCGTCATAAACATTATTGCTGATTCATATTGAAACTATTTCTATTCCACTACACTCTTATTACTATGACTCTTCTGAACCAAGGCATATTACCCGCGTGTTTTGGTCCAACTGATACTAGCCTCAGAAGCCTATGTTTTTTTATAGGAACATCTGAAGTTACTGTTTGCCGATTTTTTCGCAGTTGGGTACGAAATGAACATCGTACAGTATTTATTTTAACTGACAACTGCAAAGGTGTTTTCACTGTATATAAAGTGTCATGAGAGTACTTAAACTAATAATTATGAGCAAAATTAAAATCCAATATTATCTCCTGATACAGTGGAAAAGATTGTGGATACAGGTTTCACAGCCTCATTCCTTTGTCTGTCTGTCTGTCTGTCTGTCTGTCTCTCTCTCTCTCTCTCTCTCTCTCTCTCTCTCTCTCTCCGCACTACCGCCATATTGCTCTCTAGTTCATTTGAAGGAGCTGCTGGGGCAGCAGTAAATAAGGAGCTGATCCAATAAACACCATCTGTCGCCCAGTGTCTCCTACAGGGAACCTAACCGCAGGGACAGGGGCAGAGGGGGAAGGGAAAGTAAAGGGAAACAGGATAACGAGGGGAAGCAGAGACAAGTGACTGAACACTGCAGACGATGTGTGTGTATGGAGAGAGAGAGAAAGAGGGAGAATGTGACAGACAGACAGAAGGAAGGAATACAATACACACGATATATATATATATATATATATATATATATATATATATATATATATATATATATATATATATATATATATATATATATATATATATATATATATAATGGGAAGCGCTAAGTAAACTGAACATAAGAAAAGAGTCAAGAGAATGATTAAAGTAGGGTCGGTAGGAAAGACAAAGACAGCCACACAGAGAAGTATGATGTACTGTAGAAAGACGACGAGCAGGGAAGGGAATGGAGGCGAAAAAGAGGTGGAGGAAGGGAAGAAAATGGAAGGAGAAAGAAAGAAGAGAGACAAGGGAAGGAGAAGCGGAGAAGGAAGAGATGAAATGGAGGTGTAGGGAAGGAAGAGAGGGGAAAGGGGAGAAAGGAGGGAAGAGAAGGGAAGAAAGAGATAGAAAGTCTGGGGAACCAAGGAAGGGAGGAAAGAGGAGGAAAGAAGGGAGAAAAGGGAAGAAAAATGAGGGGAAAGGAGAAACGAGAAAATAGAAGGGAAAGAGAAGAGATGAATGAAAAGGGAAGAAAAGAGAAGAGAAATTGGAGTAGGGATGAAAAATAAAGGAAAAGAGAAGGAGGAAAGTATGACAGGGGAAGAAAGAGGAGGGGGAGGGAAGGAAATGAAAGGAACGCGGAAAAGAGAACGAAGAGAAAGGAACGCGAAAGAGAAAAGGATAATAAAGGAAGGAGGTGGAATGACGTTGAACTCACCATACGAGTGTATCAGCACGGATGGATAATGTGATGGCAGAGTAGCTGCAACAGATGTCCTAAGGAACAGCTGCACCTACACTACATAGGTCAAGTAGCCAGTCTTTGTTATGTGTGTTTAGAGAGAGAAAGAGAGGGGGGGGGGGCCTCCCTGTAATTCAAACTGCAATTATTGTCCTCAGTAATTGTTAGACCTGGAATTGCACACTCATAAACTGTCATATATTGGGTGGTATATTTTTTGAAGCAGCATGTTAATAGAATAGTATGCTTCTGCAGAACTCTCTGATTTCCCAAACCATGGAAACCCTGGTGTGCGACACTGTTTTTGTTGACTGTACATTCCCAGCCACATGATACAGTAATGGTGGAGGGTGCATGACCCTTTCCAACTATTCTGGACGGAGAGTTCTAGTTGATCCACTGAACACACTGACTCAGGCCGCTTAGCAGTCAATTCTACGACTCCTTCTTGTTGTATAGACTAGGAAACTGCCATTGTCCTCTATAATGATATTCAAGAATGTTTATCCATTTATGCTTTACATTATTTAAAATTACAGCAACGACTAATGATGACTTTTCGTTACATCACTAAGGCCTTAGTATTTGTGGTCAGGGGTTCGTTCAGCCTGATTCTCCCAAGCAGTATGTTCCTTAACAATGGTAATTTATATACTAAAGCATCACTTAATGAGGTAATATGATGTAGATGTTTCAGTCACCTTTCATAATTATATCCCTATGGTTCCATCATGAATTACCTTTTTTTCTCCCTGACCACCATGGTGCTATGTATGACGTGGTGAATGAAGCTGATACGGGAGCTAACAGAGTTACTGTATATACTGGGTGGTCATGCAATGTCTCTTTACCTTAATTTCACTTTCGAAGAGTCTACCGAAGGCAGCCTCCCTTTCCTCGATGTCCTAGTTATCGCCCGCAACTCTGGATTCATAACTGCATTCTACGTATAATCATCCAATAAAGGGCCATGACTCATCGGCAAAGGCAAATGCCCACAGCGATATTTACGTCCAACCATCAGTGCCTACGTCAGCCGTGCCCTCACCTACTGTTCCTTATGGAGCATTGTTCATTCAGAGGTGGAAACTTACACAAGTTCTCATCAGCAATGTATGTAGGAATAACGACATGGAAGGCGTAGTGAAGAATGCAGTTAACAAATGGTATTGATACTACTGCACCTCTTCTCTAAAGAACGAAAGAATCATTTCCCACTACCGAAACTACATGTGTGCAATATATAAAACTGACGAGAGAATAATGAAATATATCACTCATATAATTATTAGATGCACAGATCCTAACAAAAACTTCACGGTAGTCACATACTACAAGACCTGCAAAACTTCCCATCTACCACTGAAGAACAGCCCTGTGGTGAAGAGTACGCTCATGCAACATGACCACGTCATCTACCGACATATCTGCACAAGTGACGACTGTGGGCCTCATACCTACATTGGAATGATGAGGACTTAATTGTTAAGGCACTTTATATGTCACCTACAGAATAGATCGATAAAAAAAAATAAATAAAAATCACTATGGAACTCTTCCTAACACCTCCCTCACCCGTCAGCACCTCTAAAAGGGTACTGACATAACTGATTGCGAAAATGGCCCTCGTAGACGCATGTTTCTGGAAGCACTTTGCATATCCGAACTGAATCTGCAATCAGCTCACAAGCAGAAGATTTACAAATCCTACCAGCACGGAAAAGCTCACAAATGTCGGTCGGTAACTCATTCCACCAACGAGATAGCAATGCATCTTTCATCATAAGGTCTTGGCTGACCAATCACCTGGTGACGTGTCAACATCCACTAATCGTACAATGAGGTCTCGTTCCATCTACTATCTGGATGGTCTGAGGATGTTCCCAGGAAGGAAGGAAATGTTACCAAGTACACTGACATTTGGACAGCTGTTCAGAAGTCTAAGTGAAAATCAACGTAGCTCTTCCGAGCACGTCGATAACACAGCACAGAAGTTAAATAATGCCGATATGGCAGTTGCATTAAACTTCGTTTTGCAAACAAGAAAAAATTATACATACGTATTAGGGTGGTCCTTATTTTCGAAAGTAAGAAATCCTAACCTCTCACTCCCTGGCTTTGTTCCATTCCTGATGAGACATATTGTGATAAAATTTCGTGACGATTGGATCATAGTTATTGGTAGTCCAGAAAGGTCCAAGGTATCTACCTCCATAGTCCTATTACATGGGTTTGATTTCTTTTCTCCCCACAGATTCGAAATGTAAACCAGCAGTCAAACTGGATTTTTCCTCATTGGGAAACCAGCAGCGCAATTGAAGGAGACGAAACTTCCCTCTAACCGGGAAGTCCTCGGCCTGTTCCTCAAGAAACACCTTGAAGAAAAACTGACAATCCGCGAGGCTTCAACGGCGGTCGTCAGAGAACTGACCCCCATATGGGTTGGAAAGGCCAGGATCTCCGTTAGGGGGGAGCAACACATCATCAAAAAGCTGGAAGGTCTATTCCAAACCTGGAAAGACCTAAAACGCTTGAGGGACTGAAGGACACCGGGGCAGGTGAAGAAGGAGGAAGCTTTCCGGGACTCAATGGACGACCTCTTTGATATCACTCACGCGGACACCCTGTCTCTCATTGTCCTTCAAGAGTACAAGGATTTTCTCCTTTGCTCAGCGAGAGAAGGGCCATAGAGGCTTCATGAGGTTCGCGGACAATTCCCTGGCCTCCAAAGAACGGAGAGCTGTGGAGAAGAAAGAAGCTGGGGAAAGGCGTCGGGAGAAGGCCCGTGAAGAAATGAAGGCATCCACCTCATCGGCCATCCTTGCTTCTTCAAGCAGCAGTGCTGAGGGACAGGACAGCAGCAGTGCTGAGGAGGGAAAATCCTGCTCTCCACCCAAGCGGCCACGAAAAGCTATGAAAAACATAGTTTCATCATCTCTTGCAGCTGCACTGGACTGTACTCAGCTTTCCGACCGAGAAGCCACCATCCTGCTGACAGAAGCTGCAAAAAGCCTCGGCCATGACACTACGGACCTGGCCATCAACCGCACAGCCATTGCCCGGTCTCAACGTCAAGCCAGGAGATGTTTCATGGAAAACCTCAAAAAGGACTTCCAAGCGGATGTCCCCTTGACTGTCCATTGGGATGGAAAACTCCTTCAAGCCCTGACAACCAAGGAGCATGTGGATCATCTGCCTATCTTGATATCCGGAGTAGGAGTCAGCCAGCTCCTCGGCGTCTCTAAACTCCCTTCGGGGACCGGTGAAGCACAAGCTCAAGCTGTTTTCCATACTTTGGAGGAATGGGGAGTGACCAAGAAAGTGGTCGCCATGTCTTTTGACATGACCGCTGCAAACACGGGACATCGGACCAGCGCATGCGTCCTTCTGGAACAGAAGATCGGAAGGGATCTTCTTTACTTGGCCTGCCGCCACCATATCGTGGAAGTCATCTTGGCTGCTGCTTTCGGAGCTGTGATGGGAGGAGGGACTTCCGGGCCCAAAGTGCTCCTATTCAAGAGGTTTCAAAGCCAGTGGGATTTAATCAACAAGGGAACATTTTAACCTGAGACTACGGATGATGCGGTGAACGCGGCAATAACTCCAACTCATCGAGATGAAGCAATGGCCTTTGCAATGGAACAACTGACGATCCACCACCCTTGAGAAGACTACAGGGAGCTGTTGGAGTTCCCGATCTTGTTCCTTGGGCATATACCTCCTCGTGGAGTTCGATTCCGAGCTCCTGGTCCCATGCACCATGCCCGATGGATGAGCAAGATCATTTACGATTTCAAGGTTTGGATGTTCAAGAACCAATTCCGACTGAGACCGTGAGGAGAAGGCTTTGAGGGATCTCTGCATCTTCAGAGCTCTTCTCTACGTCGAGGCATGGATCACCTCTCCTTCTTCACTCCAAGCTCCTAGGAGGGACTTGCACCTCATCAAGGCTCTCGTCGACTTCCCTAACCAAGAGATCAGCAAGGCTACATCAGAGAAGATGAAAAGGCACCTCTGGTACCTTGGAGAAGAAACTGCAGTCCTGGCCCTTTTTGATGATGCCGTATTCGTTCGAACGAAGAAGGATATGGTCAAGGCAATGTCGGGAGAAATGGACGATGAGGAGGAGCCTCCCAAGCGAGCTCAGCACGATCTCGGATTCTTGAAAGATGCCAACCTTGAAGACTTCGTGTCACCAAGAAGTCAGGGTTTCTTCGAGAAGGTGCGACTTCCAACGGATTTTCTCTACAAAGATCCTGAAAAGTGGCCGAATCGTGGTGATTATCAGGAGGCCTGCCGACTCGTTAATGGTTTGGAGGTTGTGAATGATCATGCTGAACGAGGGGTCTCTCTCGTCCAAGCATACAACCGGCTCCTCACGGAGGACGAAGAACAGCTGCAGTTCCACCTCCAAGTTGTGAGCAAGCACCGGAGTGGTGCTAGTGATACCCCTGTCCTTGAGCAGCTAATACCCACTAAGTTTACTGTTTTAGAGTGGGGGGGACCTGGATGACCAGAACCAAAGTATACTTCCATACTAGAGGCCACCCAAGGAGTGGCCTTCAAACACCGTGGACTACCAGTTTATATTAAACAATCTTCGCGAAAATTTAACTGAATCATTTTTAGATCAAAATGAATTGATGAGAACCTTGAGAGTGGGAAAAAGAGCATTTTGAAATTTTGTGTATAGTATAAGGGCCACCTTAATACGTATATATATATATATATAAAGTGGAGGAGTGGGAGGGTGTGAAATGTGTAAGATCGGGCGTGGATGAGCGAGGAAAATGCAAGGAAGGAGGTGCTTTGTTGATGAATGAGGTGTGGCAGAGTCGAATGAGAGATTACAAATATGTCAGATCGAGGTGTATGTATGTCAAGTTTAAGTTTCAGAAGAAGAAAGTGACTGTGATAGTTGCATATGCACTGTGTGAGGACAAGAGAGAGAGAGAGAGAGAGAGAGAGAGAGAGGCTTTGGGATGACCTGGATGAAGCAGTGGGAGAAATACCCAGGAGCTATAAAGTGATCATAATGGGCGATATGAATGGAATAGTATATACTGGTCCTAAGGATAACATAATGGGTTGTAATGGAGTACCAGGAGATAAAAATAATGGGAAGCGACTGAAGGATGTGTCAGGAAAGGAGGTTTTGCATTTTAACTTGTATTTCAAAGATGCACATAAATATACTTGATATAGAGAGAACGGGGATCTTGTTGAAAGAAGCCTGATTGATTACGCACTCGTAGAGAGGTCGATGCTGGGAATGGTTGTTGATACGAGGGCCGTGAGAGGCCGACGTGGAGGTCTGTCAGCTCATATGACTGTGGTATGGAAGATCAAGGTGAGAGGAGTAAGGTGGACCAAAAGAGAAAGGAGCAGTTGGGGAGACAGACTGAAAGTTGAGAAGCCGATGGTCAAAGAATAGGACCAAAGTAATGGTGGAGTTAGAATCAGTGAACTGGATGAAATGAATCTGAACAGCCTGTGGAATGTTTACAGGGATTGCTTATTCAGAATTGCTAAAGCAGTTAGTGGTGTGGCAAGAATAACAACAAAGAAGAAAGCTAAGGCATGGTGCGATGAAGAGGTTAAGAGAGCAGTGGAGGAAAACAGGAGGAAGTGGCCAGAATAGTTACAGGACAAGGGTTCAACTAAAGTAAGAACTGAATATACTGAGAGCAAGAAGCACATAAAGAGACTAGTGAAGAGGAAAAGAAGAAGGTAAATGATGATCTAGGAAGATAAATTAATTTAAACTACTCTGAAAGTAGGAAGTTATTCTGGAAAGAGGTGTGGAAATGTAGAAGTGACAGCAGAAAGAAATGTGAAGAATGAAAGATGTAGGTGGTAGATTATTAACCTACGGGGATGAAGTAAGGACCAGATGGAAGGAATATTTTGAAAGCCTGATGAATGGGAACAGAGACAGCAGAGCCAATGTAAACATGACCGGTTTCGGGGGTGTGCAGAGAAGGAATGCAGTGCCATGAAACGTGACTCTTGCCCAGGTGAAGATTGCTGTGAAGCGACCGAAAAATGGGAAAGCAGCTGGGGTTGATGAGGTATATGCAGAGATGATTAAGTGTAGCAGAGAGAGTGGAATGAAGTGCTTGTTGGAAATATGTCAGAAGGCTCGGATGAGTGAAACTGTGCCAGCAGAGTGGAAAAAGGCTTGATTGTACCCCTGAACAAAAAGAAAGGTGAGCGAAGTGAATGCAAGAATTATCGTGGCATAAGTTTATTGAATGTGGTAGGGAAGGTATATGAAAGAATTATAATAGACCAAAGCTGTCCAACTGGTGGCCTGCGGGCCACATGTGGCCCTCGAGGTAGGAATGAGGGGCCTGCGATGACTTAAGAACAAATGAGAAATAACAAACGGAAAATCCCGTAAAATTTGTCATATGAAGATTGAACAAAAATTACCGCACTGTTAGGAAGTATTTATTGACAATTTGATTGATAAAAATTCCATTTGAATAATTTATTGTCGTTTGAATAGGCTGCACATGTTTTATACCGGTATTATTTTCATTCAACAAGTTTCCAATTTCATATTGCAAATTTAAAACTTGCTTGCACTTTAAAGTAATACTGTATAGCACAGTGTGCACATGTACTGTAGTTCACTAATCTGACGGAAATCTAGAAACAGTATTTCCTATTTTGATAAATTCGGACGAAATACAAAATGTAAACACACTGGTGGTGGTTCCCAGGTACACACGTACAGTACAACTATTTTGGATGAGTTGATGCTTGCCTAACCAGTATTATCCTATTGTTTCTACATTTATATGAGGTCAGTGGTTATTGTAGCTTATAGTGAATGGGAATAAAAGCTGTTAGAGAAAGTAGTCACCAGCTGGAAGATTTTGTGCATGTATATAATATGATGTAGATGGTAAGCTGCTAGGTGCTGTCAAGAGTTTTTATGATGGTAGTGACGTATGTGTAAGGGTTAATGGGCACCTACATGCATGGTTCACGATCAGTGTGGGCGTGCGAGATGTCCCCATGGTTGTTCAATATATATATATATATATATATATATATATATATATATATATATATGGATGGGGTGATGAGAGAAGTAAAAACACTAGTGACGGGGAGGGGGATGGTATTGAAATGAATGGTGATGGATGGAATATCTCAAATTTGTTGTATGCTGATGATGCTGTACTACTTGCAGATACCAGGCAAGAACTTGGTAGACTAGTGTAGAGTTTTGCTGATGTCTGTGAGCGTCGTGCCTTGAGAGTAACTGTAGAAAACAGTAAAGTGATGGTTATTGAGAGAAATCATTCCCAGTGCAATGTTACAATGAATGAAGAGAGATTGGAATTGGTGAAAGAGTTCAAATACCTGCTTAACTTGATCAGCCATCTCCCGCATAACTCCAATTCTCCTTCTCACATCGTTATTTCTCACCTGATTTATATGTGTCACTCCACATGTACTCTTCAGGCACCTCATCTCCATTACATTTAGACTCTTCCTGTTTGCTGCACCCATATTCCACGCTTAACCCCTTAAGTACTGGTAGGATCGGTAAATCCTTTTCCAGAGTTTGGCTTGATGCCAAATAGGATCGATAGAGGGACCTTTATGAAAAACTGCGGTCACTAGGTTTTGGCCCGATTGTGACGTATGTCGATGCAAAGCAATGAGAACTAAGTCCTGAGTAGGGAGGGGGGAGGATCCGGACCCCTACCCATGGTGGAGGGGGTATTTCCCCCACTGCCAGCTCGTCACCTTCCTCTACCCCAATACCTTTGTTCTCTCTCCCCCTCCCTCGCTTCTGACCGCCTCCTGCTCCCTCCCTCCCCCTGCCCCACCATCTTCCATCACGCCACCGTGGTTCCCCCCTTTTCCCCCCTCCCTGTCTCCCTGGGGAGGGTTATATCCCCCCTACCCACCCTCCACACCCCTGTACTCCCTCTCTGCCTTTCCTCTTTGTCTTGTGGTGTCTGTCTTTCACCTCTATACCCCCACACCACCCCTCCAGGCCTCTCCTCACCCCATCCCCACCCCCACCCCCTGTAGCATGCCGTCCGCTTACCTCTCCCCTCCCCCCCCCCGCCTAGAGTATTATACGTCATTATTACTATTCATACGTCATTATTACTATTCATACGTCATTATTACTATTCATACGTCATTATTACTATTCATACGTCATTATTACTATTCATACGTCATTATTACTATTCATACGTCATTATTACTATTCATACGTCATTATTACTATTCATACGTCATTATTACTATTCATACGTCATTATTACTATTCATACCTCATTATTACTATTCATGCTATTGTTTGTGTAACATACATAGAATGTATGTTTTTTCATGGATGTTTTTTTATTTTGACAGCTACACAGCTATGAAGGAAGGGGACGGGGGGAGAGAAGGTGGGGAGGAGAGAAGTGTTGGAGAGGAAGGGTGTTGGGAGTGTGTGATGAACACCGACATAAAATTATTTAGCATGCTATTGTTTGGGGAAAAAAAAAAGAGCTGGAATATTCTGAAGGAGGGTAGGGAAGGAGGAGGGGTAGCTCTGGCTTTTTCTTCTTGAAATTCTTACAGCTACTTGATTTGACAGCTGTGAGGGGGGGGGGATGGGGGTAAGGAGTGAGGGGAGTGGGTGTTGGAGTGTGTGAGTAACAGCAAGAAATAGATTTTGTGTGCTTGTGCTCAATATTTTTTTTTTTTTGAACAGCAACACAACTATGAGGGAAGGGGACGGGGGGAGGGCAGGTGGGGAGGGGAGGAGTGTTGGAGGGGAAGGGTGTTGGGAGTGAGTGAGGAACACCGACCTAATTACTGTTTGAAGAAAATTATGAGCTGGAAAATTCTGAAGGCTGGGGGTAGGGGGGAGGGGGAGGGGGAGGGGGGAATGGAGGAAGAGAGGGAGGGTGATGGGAGTGGGTAAGGAAGGTCATGGGAGGGGAGGAATGAAGGAGGAATAGGGTGGGGACGCATAGAAACCTGGAGTCGCCCCACCTGGAAGAGTAATTTTTTTCAGCTTTGACGGGCTGTAGCACATGAACCAGTTGGTCTAAAATTCTCTGGTTTCCGGGATAAGGTGTGTAAATTCAAGCTCTAAACCTTGAGCATAAAACTTTTTACTTCTGTAAGAGTTGAAGAATCGGCTCCATACACAGGATTTCAGGGAAGTTCGGTCGATTGAATTGCGTTTACTAGGGGTTAAGCCACATTAAACACAGTCGGTACCACTACACCTTCATACAGCCATATCTTTGCATCCATTCTGAGCGAATGACATCTAAACACTTTCTTCATTCCTCCCAGCACCTTTCCCTTTTCATTCATTCTGATGTTCACCTCTACAGCTATTCTTCTATCCACAGCAATATTTGACCCTAAATATTTAAAACACTCTACTTTCTCAAGCAACACACCATTCAAAACTACATTCATCCTCATACCGTCTACCAACCTCGTACACTTCATCATTTTACTCTTATTTTCATTTTCTCTCAATTTCCTCCCTTTACACACCCTTCCAAACTCCTCAACCAACTGTCTCAATCTCTCTTCCAAATCAGCCACAAGCTATTTCACTTAAAAAAAAAAAAATGTAACTGAAAATAACTTAGTAAGTATCGACCCAATAGCATATTATCGGTTATTTACAAACTCTTCACTAATGTCCTTAGGAACAGAATAACAACAAATTTGGAAGAAAACCAACCTTGTGAACAGGCAGGATTCCAGAGTGGGTATTCGACTGCTGATCATGTACACACAATGAATCACCTAATTGAGAGAACTACGGAATATAATAAACCACAGTGCTTAGGTTTTGCGAGCCAGACGCCTCAATCCCGTTTGGGGTGGCCACAAACAAAACGCCTCCACGTCGCCCTGTCCCCCGCCATTTCACTGCCCTGCTCCCAACTCACACCCCTCTCTCCCATATACCTCTCCACCCCATCCCTCCATCTCATCCTCGACCTCCCCCTCCCTTTCCCCCCTCCACCTCACTCACATACACTCTCTTCGTCAGTCTTTCACCCTCCATCCTCTCCACATGGCCAAACCTCCTCAGTATGTTCCTCATAACGCTTCCTATCACATCCACATCCACACCACAATGCTCCTTTATACCCTTATTCGTCACCCTGTCTCTCCATGTGACTCCACAGGCTCCTCTTAAATAACTCATTTCCACTGCTCTCACTCATGACTTGTGTCTTTCCAACAACGTCCAAGCTTCACTTTCATACGTTAGAGTTGGTACCACAATACTGTGATGTAGTAACTTTTTCACTTCCATGCTCACTTCCCTGTTTCTTATCACTGCTTTCATAGAACCAGCAACCTCTCTTCCCTGCTGTACCCTTTCAAGCAATTCACTTTCCAAACCTCCATCCTTACTCATCACACTACCCAAGTACTTAAACATACTCATAATTTCCAATTCCTCACCATCCAACCTCGCTGTACATTCACTGACTTCACCTCTCTCAAAGACCATCACTTTACTCTTCCCTACATTCATCTTTAGATTCCGTTTCTTACACACTATCCAAACTCATCCACCAAGCCTTGCAGCTCCCCTTCGTCTTCACTGAACAACACAGTATCATCTGCAAACAACAGTACAGGGAGTTTCCAAACACTATCCTCTCTCACCAGGGTCACTCCAACATCCACTACCCTACCTTGTACCTCTTTTATTACCCCATCCATGTACAGATTGAACAACCATGGAGACATCCCTGTTTCAACCCAACCTTCAAAGAGAAAAATTCACTTAGTTCACCATCCACGCGCACTGCAGCCTTAGCACCATTATACATACTCTTCACAGCATTCAACAACTTCCCATTTACTCCATATATTCTTAATACTTTCCACAATCCTTGTCTATCCACCCTGTCATATGCTTTCTCCAAATCCATGAAAGCCGCATACAACATCATTCCCTTCTCTAGAAACTTTTCCACTAAAGATCTAAAAATGAATATCTGATCTACACAACCTCTTCCCTTCCTAAAGCCTCCCTGTTCTTCGTCAACTAATTCCTCTGGTCTTTCTCTAACTTTGTCAACAAGTATCCTACAATACACTTTTCCTATTATACTAAGAAGACAATTGCCCCTATGATTACCACAAACTTCTTTTTCCCCTTTCCCTTTGTACAAGGGAATAATTATACCTGACTTCCAATCCTCCGGGACTCTACCTTCCTCCCAGGCCAATCTACACATCTTCCACATCCATTCTACTACAATCTCTCCTCCATACTTCAGCATTTCACCACACACTCCATCAATTCCTGGGGCTTTCCCCAATTTAACTTTCTTCATTGCTTCCACAACTTCTATCCTACTGATTTCCTCCTATCTTCTCACCTCCCTCTTTCTTCCAGCCATTCCCCAGCCACTTATACTCGCATTACTTCCATCCTCTATGTTCAACAATTCCTTCAAGTGTTCTCTCCATCTGCTCACTTTTTCTCCCTTCTCCACTAGTAATCTACCATTTTTATCTTTCACTCCCCTGCTAACTTCACTTCCACCCTGTCTTACTCTCTTCATCTCTTTCCAGAACATTTTCTTATAGTTCCTCCACTTTACACTCAGATTCCTTCCAAATTCCACATCCACTCTCTTCTTATTCTCTCTTACTAATCTTTTCACCTCTCTTTTCTTTCTACATATAACTCTCCCTTCTGCCTCTCAACTTCTTCCACGCCCCTGTTTCTCATCCATTCATTGTATGCTTTCTTCCTTTGTGCCACAGCCTGTCTCACCTCTTCAGTCCACCACGCTGTTCCTTGCACCCCCCCTCCGTCTTCTCTTCCTCCCACACACCACATCACATACTGCACATATTTCTTCTGTTAATATCCTGCACACACCTTCCACGTCCCCCATCTGCTCCATTCATATTTGCCCAATCGTTCCTCCACTTCTCTCTTATACTCAGCCTTTTTCTCATCCTCGTGTAACCTTTCCACTCTCCTTGCAACTGCTCCTTCCTCTCGCCTTTCCCTTCTATTTCTCCATCTTACTTGGATCCTAATTCTGGCCACCACCAAGTAGTGGTCAGAAAGTCCACTCCCTCAACCTCTATAAGCTTTTGTTGATTACTAAAAGCCTTTAGACTCAGTGGAACACATAGCAATTATATATTCAATATGAGAACATTGTAAAACTGGTCTAAAACTTACATCAAGAGGGAACTGCTACTGTTAAATTACATAAAGAGTCTGGAAAAAAAATCATGCCTGAGAAGGGAGACACAATTTCACCAAAACTATTACAGCATGCCTTGAAAGTGTTTTCAGAATGCTAGACTGGGAAAACAAAGGAGTAAACATAGATGGGGGAAAGATGAACCATTAAAGATCTGCAAATGACACTGTCCTAATTTCAGAAACAGCAGAAACACTGCAAGAACGTTAAATGACCTGAACAGAGAAAGTCTCAAAGTAGGGTTGATAATGAACTGGAGTTAAACTAATGTTTAATCCAAATACACCAAAGAGCGTCATCAGAAAAAACGAAGAAGTTCTTGAAGAAGCCGGAGAGTACAATTACTTGGGGCAAATACTATAATTAACGAAAGACCTTGATAACGAAATAATAAAACATATAACAGTTAGATGGAAAGCTTTCGGTAAACATAGAGACATCCTGAAAAACAGCTTGCCAGTATGTATGAAACGAAAAGTATATAATGAATATATAATCCCAGCTATGACTTATGGTTGTGTGATCGATGGAAAATCACCTAATCTGTTATCAAAGAGCAATGGAAAGGTCAGTGCTGGGAATATCTTTAACCCCTAAGTGCCAGGTGACGGTTATATCTGAAGCGGAATTTGTGAATCTATGGTATCAGGTGACGGTTATATCCAACGTGAAATTTGTGAATCAGAGGCACCAGGTGATGGCTATAACTGCAAATGTTTTCGTGCCACAGTTTGAAGTGGCTGTAACATGATCTCGTCACCAAAGGGTGGGGATAGCCTCCCAGCACTCGAGGCAAGCATACCTCAGTCATCTCTGACTGCTAGGTGTAGGATGATGTTTTCTTATTCCTCTCGTCCGATACTGTTCCCATCCTACGTGGATCCTTGCATCATCCGGCCATGCCAAGCCTCTTCGCAAGAATACTAGAAGAGAGCTCGGTGATTGTGTCATAAGGCATGCCTTGGATGCAACGGTGTCTATTTTATCTAGTAGTGGAGTAAGGTCTCACGCTGAGAGCAAAGCCATAGTTGGTGCCGCAGGGAGATGCACAAACACGTCCTGCTCTCACACCGCTTTTGCGGGGAAAATGAGTTCTCTTCCTCACGTAATTACTGATAAATGCAGCGACCTAGACACCTGAGATACTCTCATTCGCAAGAGGAGGAGTTGATGAGTAAATGGTCATTAATTCGTTTCCCTAAATGCTGAAATTTACGAGATATTAAGGTTTGAAAACAACCAATTTTTGGCGGTTTCAGAAAAACTGCATGTAGTAGGGTAAATAATTATTGCCCGGTGTGTGAGAGTTAAGAGACAGAAAAAGCTCAAGTAGGGTGACAGAGCAGAGTAAAGTCAAATTCACTGTGAAAGGTATAAAAGAACAGAATTGAAAGTGGAGGGTCATGTAGCAAGAATAAGGGATAACCGATGGAGTAAGAGGTCGACTAACTGGACTCCAAGAGATAGTAAGTGTCGCAGAAAAAGGCCAGACAGGAGGTGGTGAGATGAGATAGAGAAGTTTGCAAGCAAAACTTGGCAAGGATCGACTCAGCCAAGGAATTCGTGGAGAAAGATGGGGGAGGCCTTTGCCCAGCAGTGGATCTGCAGTGGCTGATATATATATATATATATATATATATATATATATATATATATATATATATATATATATATATATATATATATATATATTAGGGTGGTCCTTAATTTCCAACTTGAAAAATTTGCTTCGGCTGCTGCGGGACTTCGTTCCTATTGATTGAAAAATGGTGTAATCAAATCTTCACGCTTATTAGATAATTTTATCTTTGCCGCATCATGTTCAAAGTTGTACCATTATAGTGTAATGTTAATATACCACTGGGTTACCTAGGTCCCCCTCTTTGCAGAGTATTAGCCCTTCACTGAACGCGGTATCACGGGAACCCAACTCCCACTCATCGTTGCCTGGTTTTATGGCTTGTAAATGACTGGTTGACAGTCGTGCACAGGGAACATGGAGCAATAAAATGGTTACTCGTAATCATCGAAATATCATTAGTTTTTCATTCTGATTAAATATTTATGAAAAAAAAGTCAGTGAATGTTGGAGATTATCGTACCTTGCGCAAAACATGCACCCTCGCTGTGACGTCACAGGCCATACCAGGGCCACAGCTAACCACCACTCACAACAATGTCTGGGATTATACGTCAGTAAAGGGAAGATTTCTGTGATAGTAACACGTTATTATCATGCTAGGTATGTAAGATTTAGTGTGATAGCTCTCTTAATGATAAAGTGTGCTACAGTATGTTTGTGCTTTAGTGAAGAGTTTTGTTGGCTTTAAAGAAACTCGTATATGACGGCGAACCTGGTGACAAAGTACTTGTAGGACAACTCGGTAGCACCAAGATTAGGTTTGATCAAGTCGTAATGAAGCGATTTATGAACTGAGTCAATATAAGTATTGCTAGGTCATGACTCCATGGGCACACAGACCTAAAATTGGGCAGTAATATATAGGGACGATGTCAAAAAGACCACAATATTTCAATGTTTTTCCTCCCATACTGGCCTGACTGTCGACAACTAGATCTCTGTGATTGTTGATTTCTTGGTCTTTTGTACTGCTGATGTTTGAACATCCTATTAGTAACAGCCAGTCTGATCTGAAGAAGAAGATTTTCACATCGCTACCAATGGCTTAAGCCAAAGTTAGTTTCATAAGTGACTGTCAGGCTAATCTGTATATGTTAAGCTATTATAATTTTTATCAGCAGGTAGGTTCATATACACCTAATTATTTGAAATCCAATCAAAAAATTGTTTAATCTGACTATTAACAAAAATGTAGGATTCAGAGCAAAAATTTGCTAAAGTTAGCAGAAGTGTTTCACCTATAGCTTAGACAACTTGCCATAACAAACTTCTGTTTTGTGTAAATATTGTTAAGTCCCCGTCCCACACTGCCACAGGCTTCAACAGCAGTAGTACAGAACAGGTAGGACGTTGCCCAGTGAGTTGTTCTTTCCATGGTCAGCCTTTAGGTATACAGTACACAGGATCGGCTCAGGCGTCGTAACTAAACACATTTTCCAGCTAATTACAATTAATGCTTTCCAACTTCACTCATCTCACAAGCACTGGAGCTATACAAACTTTAATAACTGCAATTACACTTATTGCTTGACAACATTTTTTTTTTCCACAAGTACCCTACCGATGATATACAGATTTTAGTAACCACTGTTTGCCAACAACATTTTACTATTTTCACAAGTACTGAAAATATACAAGCTTCACAGACACTGCATTGACACTCAAACTGAACTGAAAACCGACTAAACTTGCTCTAGTCTCTTCCCCAACCTGATATAGGCTTGCATTACTAGAATGATCTGCTTCTCCACAGTTCTGGTGTATTTCAGAGAGAGACGGACAGAGACGGAGAGCACAGTTACCAACTCGGAGACAACCAGAACATGCCAGTTTTCTTACAGTACGTAACACAATAATTTATCTAGCATACAGAATTAAATTGAACTGTATAATTTGACAATCGCACAACTAAAACTTTATGAGAGAAAAAGAGCACAAAAATTAATGCATAACTTGCGAAACAACTACGCTCACAAACAGTAGGCAAACTGGCAGCTCTGACTAACACCAAAGCTATGGTAAACTTCGGGAAACATCGAGAAGCTCCTCGACTACCTAACTGGCTATTCTTGCTTCATACTACTACCCCCTCCCTAGTTCTTTGTCATCCTGACAAAACTACACAATATATACAAACATAAACCTTAATCTTAATGAGACATTTAACTATAAAGAAAATAATCCTTCAACTTATCAGGTCGTCTTCTGTGCCGCTTCTGACAATGTCCTTGCTCCTCCTCAGAGTCCAACCCCTCCAGGAAGGTCTTGGTCCGCTTCATGATTCACATCTTCTCTTGGCAAATTGTCACCATCCTCTTGCACTTCAGCTCTGTGGTCCTCCTCACCATCCTCGGCTGCAAGAGAGCATGATTCCTTGGAGATGTCCAAGCTCTACTGTCCTGGCCCATGGTACTGCCACAAATTATTCACATGTACCACCTTTGGGCGAGATTTCCTGCCTCCCCAAATCCGATACGTTACATCTGACAGGCGGTCCAACACAGTGTAAGGCCCATCCCATGGCCTCTGCAGCTTCAGTGACTGTCCCTTCTTTCACTGATGATTATATAACCAATCTTGGTCACCATCCTTGAAGCTCACCTCACTTGCCCTGGCATCATACTTGCACTTCATCATCTCTCCTGATAACTTGAGGGCTCCTTGCACTTGATGTTGTACCTCAGACAGCCTTTCCTGAAGATGCTTTGCACAGGTGGAGGTGTCTGTAGGGAACTCTTCACCAGGTGGTCTTCCCATTAACAAGTCAACAGGTAGGTATAACTCATGGCCCAACATCGGTTTTGCAGGGGTGTAGCTGGTAGACTCATGGGATGCAGACCAATATGCCATTAGTGACGCAGATAATTTCTGATCCCATTCTCTTTGTCCGTCCACGCAGTACTTGGACAGTTCTTGTCCCAGGGTCCAGTTGAATTTCTCCACCATCCCATCTGACTGTGGCCTTAGTGGGGTCGTCCTGGTCTTCTTGATCCCCAATAACTTGTAGTACTCATGGAACACAGGAGACTCGAAGTTTCTACCCTGGTCTGAATGTAGCTCTTGTGGCATCCCAAAACGACAGAAGAACTGGTCAACCAACACCTGAGCAACAGTTGCAACCTCATGATTGGGGATGGCATAGGCTTCTGGCCACTTTGTGAAGTAGTCCATGGCAATACATATATACCGGTTTCCTCTTGTAATGAGTGGCAGAGGTCCAGCAATGTCTACCGTGACTCTTTCTATCGATGGACCCACTTGGTACAGCTGAAGAGGGGCGCAACCACGTTTCTTGGGTCCTTTCTTGGCACAACACACATCACAGGCCCAACACCACTCTTCAACATCCTGATGCATGCCAATCCAGTAGAATCTCTGTTGCAGACGGCTTAGAGTTTTCTTTGTTCCCAGGTGCCCACTAGTGATCTGGTTATGGGACTTATCCAAGATCTCGGACCTCATCTTCTTCGGAACCACCAGTTGCCAATACTTGTTGAGGCCATGGGGTGTCTCCCACTGATGCTCCAGTAGTCTGTTATTCAAACGAAGAGGGTCCCACTGACTCCAGTAGCTCTTGGTCGCAGGGCTTAACTTGGAAACTTCTTCCCAAGATGGTTGCACTATACTCCACTACAGCCACTCTAGCACTGGTTGAAAATCTGCATCCTACATCTACATTCTCTTCAGGGCTTATGCATCTGACGCTGGCCCTATCACAACAGTACTGTGGCATTTCTTGCCAAGATTTCCATTCGTACTGCATTCCTTGCCGTCTGTTCTTCCATCTTCACGCATGCTATTCATCAAGGTTCTCCCGCATTTCTTCAGTGTCGAGCTTATTGAGAAAAATTGGCTGGTTGTTGCCTCTCATCACCAGCTTTCACTAATTTACCCTCATCCTTCTCAATTGGACACCCATAGCTGAAGTGTCCCACCTCACCACACGTCCAACACCCGTTTGTTGCAATCCTTTGTTTCTTGCACTGTTCCTTTCTTGCTCCTTCTTCCATTTGTAACAATCCACCTTCTTGTGTCCCAGCTTCCCACAGAGCCACCAACCTCCTCTGATCTCCTGTTCTCTCTTCCACTTATAGCAATCCTCTTTTCTGTGTCCTGGCTTTTCACAGTACCAGCAACTTCCCTCAAATTTTTTCTTTTCACATATCTGCCCCTTTCTTGCCTTGAATCCTGCACATCGACCTGTCTGAAAAGTGGATGTACTGGACCTGACATAGGACTCAAACTCTAGAGCCCTGGCTAGTGCTTCTTGCATGCTTCATGGTTGTGCCTGCTTCACTTGCACTTTCAGCTCTGCACTGTGAAGAGCATCTATGAACTGGTCCCTCAGAAGAATAATCAACAGGTTAGGTGCTGCTCCAGGGTGTGCCTTATAAGCCATACTCTCCAGGTCATGAGCAAGCTGTTGTAGGGGTTCTCCTTGAGCCTGTACACAGCTCCGGAATCATCCTCTGTAAACCTCAGTACGGTACATGGTCCCATATCTGCGCTCCAGCACTTCTGCTAGGGACTGATAACTGTTCCTCTCCTTCACTGACATCTGGCCCAGAACTTCCATTGTGGCACCCTTATGGCTAGTAGCATGCTGGACTGCCCTCTGCCTATCATCCCAACCATTCTGATCCGCAAGTAACTCAAACTGCACACGGTGAGATTTCCAAGATATTCTACCATCAAAATCCTTAGGTTTCTTTTTAATTGGATCCCCATTATAGCCATGCACTTCACTGGTTTGGGGCCTAAAAACTAGGGCATCATAATTTAGTCCAGGACTTAAATCTCCTACATTCTGATTATTCAAACCTGTAATGCTACCTTTAGATGCTTGTGATCCGCCAAGATTCGCCATATTCTGTCTATTTTTATCATATGCTCTCTGTACACTAGCCTGAGGCTCAGCAGTGCAATACTTTTCTACAGCCTCAATTTTCTCACTAATTATCTGCACATGGTCAACTACATGCTTCAACTGGTTATCTGCATGCTGTATGCACTCCATCACATTTTCCTCACTAATTGTGTTCAGCTGGTCATCTACATGCTGTTTACACTGCATCACATTGTTGGTTACCTCATACTTCTGCTGCTCTAGCTTGGCATCTACTTCCTCCTTAAGCTGTTGCTGTTCTTCCTTCATTTCCCCCATGAATGCATCTAGCTGACCTTGTACCCTCAGTTATACTTCCCTCTGTTGCTCCTGTAATGCCTCTTGAAGTCGTTCATATCGTTCTTTTTGTTCTTCACGTTGTGTCGCTAGTTGTTCACTTTGTGCCTGAAACTGTTCTTTGATTTCATTCCTGAACTCTTTTTGTTTTTCACGCTGGGCGTGTAATTGTTCTTGGAGTTCTTTCTGTCCTTCATTCTGTGTCCGTAGTCCTTCATTCTGTGCTTGTAGTCTTTCATTCTGTGCTTGTAGTTGGACACTTAGAGCTTGTAATTGGACACTTTGTGCTGGTAATTGTTCTTTGAGTATTTTCTTTTGGGCCTGTAACAGCTTCAAAATTGTCGCCAGGGACATTCCCTCCTGTCCAGCTCGAGACCTTGTCTGCAGACCATCTGCTTCCATGACGAAGGTTAGCCTCACTGCAGCCCTTAATAATAATCTCACTCCTGACACCAGTGTTATGTCCTCGTCCCACATTGCCACAGGCTCCAACATTAGTAGTACAGTACAGGTAGGACGTTGCCCAGTGACTTGTTCTGCCTATGGTCAGCCTTTACGTGTACAGAGTACACAGGATCTGCTCAGGTGTCGTAACTAATCGCTGGCTTCTTTAGTTCACTGTCTTTATTTTCCAACTACTTACACTTAATGCCTTCCAACTTCACTTCACTCTTCTCACAAGCACTGGAGCTATACAAACTATAATAACTGCAGTTACAGTTAATGCTTGACAATACTTTTTTTTTTTTTTCACAAGTACCGATGATGTACAAACTCCAATAACCTTTGCCGACAACGCTTCACTGTTTTCACAAGTACTGAAAATATACAAGCTTCACAGACACTGCACTGACATTCAAACTGAACTGAAAACCGACTAAACTTGCATTACTAGAATGACTACTTCTCCACAGTTCTGGCGTATTCCAGAGAGAGAGAGAGAGAGAGAGAGAGCACAGTTACCAACTCGGAGACAACCAAAACATGCCAGTTTTCTTACAGTACATAACACTATAATTTATCTAGCATACAAATTTAAATTGAATTGCATAATTTAACAATCACATAACTAAAGCATTATGAGAGAAAAAGAGCACAGAAGTTAATGCATAACTTACGAAACAACTACGCTTATGAACAGCAGGCAAACTGGCAACTCTGATTCATACCGAAGGTATGGTAAACTTCGGGAATCATCGAGAAGCTCCTCGACTACCTAATTGACAAATCTCGCTTCTTAACAATATAGTATTGATTTACAATGTAAATACATTTATTTGTGCTTTAATATTGATGCAAAATGGAAGTCTGTCAATGCG
The DNA here is from genome assembly GCF_032717465.1 of Coenobita brevimanus. NCBI lineage: Eukaryota > Metazoa > Arthropoda > Malacostraca > Decapoda > Coenobitidae > Coenobita > Coenobita brevimanus. The sequence continues at coordinate 17,894,343 of NC_137058.1, forward strand.
TGTTGACGATCTGAAGGTGAAGTATCTGCTACTTTTAGCACATTTTAACTCTAAAATGTGATTTCTTATTAAGCCATATTAAGCACAATTATTTTTACTGGATTTCAGATAATTTGGCGTGCATGAACCTATTGTGATAAAAGTTATAATATTTTCCATTTAAAAGTGCCAATTTGGTAAATGACCTCCGATTCTGAATTTCCTCACACCGCTTAGCAATGGTAGTTGTCATTTGTGATGGCATACTCCCGATGCTCTGCTTGCCACCACAGCTACATGGTTTTCATCTCTTGAAACAGTGATGAATCTTCTTTTCTGGTGTAATCTGTGTTCTTGCACAGTGGAACAAAGCACCAGTGGTGGTTATTTGCTGACTTGGCCATGACAGAGCAAAGCTTGACTTATCAGCAGACCCACAATCATACAGGTGGCGATCACTTTCATATTTTGTCTCCGGGGTGGGTGGCCTTCGACGTCACAGCCACTCGAGGCTCGCGCTGCCATCAACCACTTTTTGTGCAACTTTGAAGGCTTATATCGCCAAATTATTACTTTGGTTTGTCAAGTTAATTTTATTATAGGATAATTCAGCATATTAATCATGCAGATAAATTGTTTGGTTTAAAAAATATCAACCATCAACTAGACCATTCCTGCCAGCTGTAGCCTTCTTTGCATCTGAATACACTTGCCTGTGTTGCTCAATGACCTGGAGAAGAAACTGCCGTTGATCTTCGTTCTTGGTCAACATTGGATTAAACTCTCGAATCTGTGGTAACCTTCTTTCAGCAAAGTCATTTGTAACCTGTAGCCCCTGGACAATGCACTCAGCTTCCTTGTAATACTCACGACTTTCCCATGTGGATGGATCGAATTCTAGGAATGAATGAAGAAGGTCAAGCAGTGTGAAGATCTTCTTGATGTTATTGATAACAAAACTTGAAACTGTTTTCTGATGCTGTCACCTCAAGTTCAACTGTTGCTCTTTTTAGTTGATCTTTGCTTCCTTCTTCATTAAGAGCCATCACCAATTTTAGCTTCCCTTTAGGGTCAACAGTTGGATTAAAAAAAAAAAAAAAAAAAAAAAAGGCCAATCAAACTAACTGCTCTAACAAATACCACTAGTGATGACCAAATGCTGTCAAGCAGACTTGTGAGATGTCCTTCTCAGGATAAAGTGACAATTCCTTCAGAAGCCTCAGATTGTCTGCTGGAGCTAGAGCTGCTTTTGTCACCATGGACCGTGATTTCAGGTATTTCTTCATCATGAACACAACCAACTATCCTCGGCCTTGTTTCAGCGTGATGCTTGTCTGATGATGGAATAGATAGACTTTGATGCTGTATATAACTTTAGCCATCCATCTGGCATGGTATGTGTTCCATGGGGCAGTACACCACCCAAGACAGCAATGGACCGTGCTAGCAGTTCTTGATAATCATCTCGAGGTTGGCTTTTCTTCCACCTATTTCATACAAAATGTTAAAAGCTCATCACATAGTTCACTATCAGTCAAAGGCATTTCCTCATTGTCATTCAAGGTCTGAGAGTGTGTTTTGTCAATAGCATTCCACTTGGCTTTGAATTACTTGAATATGTGAATGTTGGGACCAGAGGAAGGTCAAAGACAAATGGTGAGAGCCTTTTGAACAAGGATCTCAAAAATGTGATCCCGACAAGCCAGGTGGAGGAGACCCTTGTTCACTGTTGTTGAATAAGGGTGCATGCCCCTGCCCACAGTCCGGTATTGCTGGCAGTGGTGACGAATACCATTCCTACCACATGTTCAGATATACCGCAGTCGTTCAGGGGTTCATTGATGACATTGGCCATGGCCTTTCCTGTCCCTGATTTCAAACTGGGTACATTCAAAAGCTATGAAACTCCATTACCTAAGACGATAATTGGAAGGCGTTCAGTGACATTTGCTCCTGTTAGATCAGGAATAAGTTTTCCAAGCCAGTGCACTATAAGTGGCACAGTTGGATGGAATGATTTCTTTAGTCATTCTGCAGATTCCCTCCGACTCTTGATTCGATCTCGGTGGATACTTTGCCTGTTGACAGTATACACTGTTGGATATTGTTCACAGGCAGAAATAGATGCAGAATGCAGATGTACTGCAGCAAGATCGGAAGTCTCGGTCCAATCTAATGCAGCAGCAACTGGAGAAGTGACAACTGTTTTTCGTGTTCGTTAGCGTTTCGGAGGAGGAGCTGCAGCCGAAAAGGAAGGACCTTCTATATCTGTACAATCGTTACATGTTTCGTCTTCATCACCAGTTGGGCTTTCCTCCAGCTCCACTATTTCCTTTCTTAGTGCTCGATGACTTTCCTCATGTTCTCTCCTCTCCTGTTCAGTGTGTGTGTGTGTGTGTGTGTGTGTGTGTGTGTGTGTGTGTGTGTGTGTGTGTGTGTGTCTCTCTCTCTCTTCATTGTTTCTGGTGGAGTTTGGCATCGATATCCGGCATAGAGCCTCGCCTCCCTCTCTCCCTCTGAGCCACATAAACTCCGTATCCTCACGATTTTTATTGCGGTCGAAAGCATTCGTGTGTGCAGTGTCAAAAGGATCTTTCATCTGTTCTTGAAAGTTCTTCTCTTCTACTCCTCTCTTTCTCTATTGCGGCTCTTACTCTTCAACTTTCTCGATTCATTATAAAGAGATTTGATTTCGGAGATACGATTCCGTAGCTCAGATGCAGGAATGACAGCTCTCTTGCAGAATCCCCGTAGATCCTCAGATGGAACACGTGCTGAATCCCTCTGTGTTCGTGTCTCTGTTCACATCAGGTACAAAAGTCGCGCTAACACTTCCTCGCAAGAAGGTACTGTCGCCAAACTTTCCACCTGGGCCACCTAGCCGCGAGAGGTGGGAAACGGGTGCTGACAACAGTGTATCTGTTTGTTCGTGTGTACATGCTGGACGAAAGTTCGGATCATCAACTCTCTTCGTCCGTATTGAACCTCCTTCAGAGTCAGAGTTCTTCCCATAGATGGCTGGGTGAGGAGCTGGGTGGGGAGAAAAATGTCTCAGGAGTTGGGTGGGGAGAAAATTGCCTCTTTTTATTTTATTTATTTAGCCAAAACAAATACAAAATATTTACAATGGATCCATAAATTGGAAAGTGGCTGAGCCTTTGAGAGTAGAAGCTCTCGTAAAAGGCACCTGTAATTTAACATCGAAATGCTCCTCAGAACATTTGACTTTTCTTAAACTGTATTATCTCTTTATCAGAACCAAAGTGATAATACCAAATCAACTCCAAACAAAATTAATAAAATAGTTAAAAAATTACAATTCCATATACAGTAAAATAGCTAAGATGTGTTATAGAGAATTGTCCTTAATTCTAAATTAAAATAATAATTAAAAAAGTGGGATGAAATGCATTCAGACATATATACACATATACACATACATAAAGACATTCACATACACACAATACATCCAAACACATGCACGTAATCATTTATACATGAATACATATACACATACACACATACATAATTACACATTCAAATACATATACATAATACTAAACTTGCATTACAAATACAATAAATAGATCACACTTATACACATACTGTAGATACAAATCCGTAAATACTCAAACAAATATATAAATACACAACCTGTATACATATATTAATACACATCCATACATCCATAATGTATACTTACCTACATACATTAGCACATACATACATACATACTTACATACATACATACATGCATACATACATACGTACATACATACAGACATACCAATACATACATACGCACATACATACATACATAGACATATGCATACATATACATACAAACATATACCCTATTAACCCTGCATACAGTATACATACATACATACATACACATATACATGCATATATATATTCATACACATTCATTTACATGTACTAATGCTACAAGCCATGAATACATAACATACCCAGTACAATAAAAGTAAAAACAAATATTTAAAATTATTTTAGTATCAAGGTTACGAATATGATGGCGCATACTAATTTTAAAGCAACATCCACATAGCACACAGTTATTTGGGTTGGCTAAAATCATTAGATGTGAAAAATAGTCCTCATTTACACGTTATGACTATAGGCTTGTAATAAATATTTTTTCAGTGATTTCTTAAAGCTTGAGATGTTCTCCTTCATTCGTATATTTAATGGCAATTTATCCAGATCTTCACTCCCTGATACAGTATCGACGTTTGTGACTGTGATGTGGCCATTAATTGAATTTTTAAATCGTGATTATTTCTTAAATTATAATTTCTGTTAGAGTGGTATTGGAACATGTTATCGCTGATATAACCATTGAGAGATTTATATACAAAGAGAGCATTACAGTATCGACTTATGTCATCTATTTTTAACAATTTCATTTCACAAAAAAGGTTGTTCGTATGATAGAACCTAGGATGTTTGGCAACTGTTCTAACAATCTTTTTTTTTGAGCAATTCGAAGTGGATTAACTTTAGATTTGCCAGAATTTACCCATACTGAGTGGCAATAGAAAATGTTAGGATACACCAAAGAGTAATATATTAGTTTTAGTGCATTGATGTTTAGTATGTGGCGAGTTAATTTCATTATACCACATTGCTTGTTTATGTTTGTGACCACGTTTTGAAAGTGTAAGCTTCAGGAAAGATGTTTATCAACAATTACACCCAAAAATTTAGTATGATCAACCTCTTTCACCACACACTCGCCTATTCCTAATGGATCCCGATGCTGTGGTATATTTTTCTTCCGATGAAAATTGATAAACGTTGTTTTACTGGTATTTAATGTAAGTTTATTATTAGTTATCCATCTGTTAATACTGATTAGTTCATTATTCATTATTTGCGTCAGGGAGTGAAGACTCTGGTGACTAGCATAGATTGTACAATCATCAGCGAAAATTACGAATTTGAGTTTCTTACTAGAGTAAACAATGTCATTTATATATAAAAGAAACAACAGTGACCCCAAAATGGATCCCTGCGGAACTCCATAGGAAATTATCTTTGTGTCTGATGCATGTTCTTTAAACTGGACATACTGTTTGCGATTTTTTAGGTAAGAGTGGAACCACATAAGGGAAATATCTCTGACACCCTAATATTTCAGTTTAGAGAGTAATATATTGTGGTCAACAGTGTCAAAAGCCTTAGATAGATCTAAAAACACTGCAATGGAAAATAGTCTCTTATCAAACCAATGTAAAATATCATTAGTAAATGATAAAAGGGCAGTTTCTGTTGACCAGGCTTTACGAAATTCATATTGGGAATCAACAAAAATATCATTTTTACAGCAGTATTCCATGAGCCTACAGTACATTAACTTTTCTAAGATTTTACTTATTGCTGGAAGCACAGACACAGGCCTGTATTTCTTTATTTCTCTTCTATCACCAGGCTTAAAAATTGGTATTACTTTTGCAATCTTTAACTTGTCGGGGAATATTCCAGCTGCAAAAGATGAGTTGCATAGATGAAAGAGAACTGGGCATAGTATGTTGGCTGTTTCCTTTATTACACTAATAGGAACCTCAACATTACCAGCAGCAGAATTTTTTAACTCATTAATAACTTTCAGCAACTCCTCCCTTGCGACTGGAGACATAACGAGAGAAATTACAAATCTGTTACTCAAAGTTGATCCAGAATAATAATCCGAGCTATTCATTTGTTCGGCAAGAGTCTTACCAACATTTATATAATAATCATTGAATACATCTGGAATTTGATCATGTCTTGTTATTGTTTCGTTTTCCACTGTAAAAATATTGTTCAGGCCTGTATTTCCTTCTTTCCCGAGAATATTGTTAATGATTTTCCATGTCTCCTTAGAGTCACCTGAGTTATCTTCAAGGTTTTTGAGGAAGTAGGCAGCCTTAGCATTCTTTACTCTCAACATAACCTCATTACGCAACCTCCGATAAGCCTCTCCGTAAGTTATAGGTTTCTTAGCAAATTTTCGCTGGAGCCTGTTTTTTTCTTGGATCATGGCTCTCAATTCAGGAGTTATGTATGGTTTTGAAGACTGGTTATTCTTTACATTCTTCTCACAAACTGGAAAATAGCATCGGCCTTATTATCCCTGTTGTTCTTAAAAATGGAAAAAAAAAAACAGGAAAATGGTCAGAAATTTTTACATAAACAACTCTATTACTAATGTTATCAGTATAATTATTTGACCAAATATGATCAATAATTGTGGCAGTAGTGGCAGTCACTCTTGTTGGTTTAATAATTGCATTAAAAAATAATTTAGAGTAACATAATGCTATTAAATCGCTTACGGGTTTACTTGTTTCTGATTTAAGTAGATCTAAATTAAAATCCCCACCAATATAGCACCTCTTTCCCTCACGGTCTATGTTTGATAATATGGTAGTAAAAGATTCACAGAATTTCTCTGTATCTGTATGCGGTCTTTTGTAAACAATACCGACTATTATATTACGTCCACTAACATCATTAACTTCGATAAATATAGTTTCTATATATTCCTCCTGGAATCTCAAATCAGGTCGCTCAAAACTGGTAAAGTCATCCTTTACATACAGAGCAACTCCCCCACTGTTACGAGTGAAAGCATTACTGTACATTGTGTAGTTAGAAATAGTGTACAGCTGCTGTATATCAGCAGTTAATTTTGTTTCACACAATCCAATAATATCGAAATTATGATGCAGTGGAACAATACATTGATCAGTGAATTCATCAAAATGCAGTGGAATACTATCAATGTTATGATACAATGTAGAGAAGCTGTTACCAGGCATTGTACGGAATAGACTGTTCTGCAAGTTTGGAAAAACATTATTACATATTGGTGAATTATAATGGTGGCAGTTCGATAAAAAGTTGTCAGGGTTGGTGATCGCATTATACCGACCCTCATCAAAACTAAAAGGTTAGTGCATTTAGAGTGTCAAGGGAAATAATGCTGTCATCGGAATATGTGTTATCATTTAAAGCTAATAAAAGACTGTTATCATCCAATTCAGAAAATGGAAAACAAAAATCCGTATTCATCATAGAGTAATTAATTCACTCAAAATGTACCCTACCAGCAGGATGATCTTTATTTAACCTGGTTTGTAGAACGTTGTCTGCTTCTTGTCCCTCCGAGTCACATCCCTATCAGCTCGAATGGGGGGCCCAGGCGGTGTAAGGGGGCCCTCAGCACCACTGGGGGCCGAGGACGAACGCACCACATCCACCCAAGTCACTCTACTCTCCCTCCCGACTGCTCCACCACATGGATCAAGCTGCTGCGGTGCACAGAATGGAGATGCTGGCGGAATGCATGATTCCAGGGGAGGCAGGCTGGTATCAGGTGACTTGTGTGGTAACTCACGTGCAGCAGCCCCAGCCACCACATCACCACCACCTGCTCCACCATTCTCACTCGTTGGACGATCTCGGACTACTAGAGTGCGGTAACTAAAACAACTCCTTTCCCGCTTCTTTTTGCTTCACGAAACACATCCATTTGTTTACGTCGTACTTCCAAAGTTCCAGGGCAAAAGTCGTCATTAATGTAAACTTGAGTTCCTTTAAGTCTGCTTCGGTTCCGAAGGGCCTTTTTGCGGTAGTAGTAGTAGTAGTACTAGTTGTTCCCTAGGCAGTCTGGCCGAACAGCCCCGAGTCCCTTAGGAAGGCCATGGCCGAGACCGGGCTTTCCCACAGAGCTCTCAAAGAGTGTAGGCTATGTTGTGTTGTTGGCGTAGGTGATTGTGTGCAATGCAGTCTTCCATAATGTGCTTAATAGTATGGGGTGCTGTGTTGCATCCTGGACAGGCATCAGCAATGGAGTCATCCAGCCTCTTCTGGTAGCTTAAGAGGGCTGGATGGTGCCCACTTCTCAGCCTGGCCAGGTGGACCCTGTCCTCACGAGGAAGATAGGATTCAGAAGGGTGGATGTCAGGAGGCCGTGCATGCAGCTGTGTGTTGTCTTTAAGTGACTGAATGGAGCGGCGAGTGATCTGAGTATGGATATGCTTCTGGAAGTTGGTCTGAGGTGGGCAAGGGGGTAGAGATGATAGTATTTGTGTATGGTATCGTGTGCTGGGTGTTGTTTTGATGTTCCTTGGTGTGGATGGATGTGCTGCCATGTACTGTAGTGGATGCTGTGGGTTTGTGGAGGCTGCAGCAAAAAACTGGGTGCCTCTCAAGTCTAGGTGATCCTTGACTTTGAGGACTTTGGTTTCTTGATGTAGGTGGTCTGTGGGTGTAGTAGCTGTGCAACCTGTGATTATTTTTAGGGCCTTGTTCTGTATGGTCTGTAGAGTGTTGTAGTGTGTTTTGGTCAGGTTAGAAGCCCAGGCAGGGCTTGCATAATTCATCACTGAATGTATGTATTGTTTGTATACTGTGATGGTGGTTTCTTTGTTGTGTCCGAATGTTGTATGGGCAAGTGACCTCAAAGCATTGAGTCTTGGTGTTATTTTATTTTTAATGTTTGTGATGTGTTGTTTAAATGACATTGATGTATTGTATGTTACACAATGGATTTTGTGTGTGTGTGTGTGTGTGTGTGGTAGGGGAGTGTTGTTTATGGTGAGGTGTGGGATGTGACTGTGTTCTGCTGTCCAATTTGTGAGAAGAGTCACTGTAGATTTGGCTGGGGCTATTTTAAGCCTGTTTGTGGTGAACCACTCATGTAGTGTGTTGAGGTAAGGTTGAATGATGTGTGCGGCTGTGTTTGCGTTTTGGTGTGTACATGTAAGTGTTATATTATCTGCATAGGAAGCTATATGTATCTGTGGTGTGTGGAGTGTCGGTACGTCGTGCATGTATAGATTAACCCGCGGCATCCCGTCGACGTTCTTTTACGTCCACACGTTTTGTCACTGCCAATCCCATCGACGTACATAAACGCGAAAAAATTGCAAGGTCCCTAATTTGCAGAATTTTCAATTTTCGCGAGTCATTTTTGGTATGTATACACGTGATACCTTCCTCAACAAGATGCCAGGCAGGGACAATGCCTTACCCAGCATGACCTCCTCCCCCCCCCCTGCATGCCATTGTCTCAGCAATTCACCTGTTATCAGTGATCTGGCCAGTATAGCCATGTCATGCCACGGTACGAAATTCAGGGCCAGAGTGATTCCCCAATCAGTGACAATGTGGAGGACAAACTTTACATAGCATTAGAGGAAGAAACAGTTAGAAATGATGATCAGGTAATGTGGCAAAAAAAGGTCAGGTATTAGTGAGTGAAACAATGCTTATAATGCCTATATTACTGCTTGAAAACCAATATACTCTTGTACTACATATAAATTCGTAACAATAAATAAATAAATACCGTTTATGAGTGGTGTGAAATAGTTATCCTCTCATAGAACTCGTTTTCTTTGGTGCCAGCCTGATGGAAAACCCAGTAAGGTAAGGAGGCACTCCTACCTGTAATGAGTATTTAAAACCTCAGGTGAGCGATTTCTCTATGAATTTTCGATGTTTCTCACCAAAAGCGAAGGTTTGAGCCAAAAAAAAATTTTTCCTAAAATGGTCGGGATTGGGGGGAGTCAGTGGTGGAAAAGTGGTCGGGATGGGGCGGGTTAAAGAGTGTAGGGGACAAAACAGATCCTTGGGGGACGCCGTTTGTGAAGTTTCTGATGTTAGAAGACTGGCCCGGGCAAGTACCTTTTTGCATTCAGGAAAACTGGTGAACCACGCTACAATGTCTCGAGGACGATCATTGCACTTTCCCACACGATGAGCTCTTTCAAAGGTCGGGTTCATATTTAACTTATCCTGCAGTAACTTTGTCACTTTATACTGGCATTGTTCCCTTTTTTCTCCAGGTTATTCAGGTATACCAGAAAAACGCAGGTTTTTACGGCATCCTTGGTCATCAAGATAATCAATTCTGTTTTCATGCTGGGACAGCTTGTTGCGAAGCTCTTGGTTTTCCTCAGCAAGGAAGTGAAGCTTTGCTAAACAATCTATTTTATCATTGTTTGCTTCATTCAGTTTGCATGTTGTTTCGTCAAGTTTGGCTTGAGTGAACTCCAGACTTTTTGTGATATCAGATATTTTCCTCTCATGATTCTTGGATTTTCGTGAAGTTCTTCTGCAGTCTATCAATGGCATCATTGAATAACTTACGTTGGTTGTCAGTAAGAGTTAAGATTTCCTCACGATCCATCTTGAAATCAACATAGGACTTCACTAATTCAGAGTTTTCACCGTCTTAGGTTGCTCAGTAGGCTTTATGTCTACTAATTTTTATTCTGATTATCCACCACGGTCAGGCGTCAACTCAGGAGTTGGGTGGGAAGAAATATGTCTCAGGAGTTGGGTGGGGAAAAAAATGTCTTAGGGGTAAGGCGGCTCTCCCATCGGGTCATCCAGGTGCATGAAACTGGTCACACGGAAAATTGTTGTGTGCCATAGGTCGCGCTGACCAAGGCCGAATAAATTTGACAATGTTAATTTTATAATAAGGTAATATATGTAATATTATAATATAAACATATACTCTATTATAAGTAATACAATAATATATGCTATACTATACTTATTTGGCCTTGGTCTGTGCAATCTGTGGCATGCAACAATTCCATGCCACCGGTTTCCTGCAACTGGTTGAGCCGGTGGGGGAGCTGCTTAACCCCTTAACCGCGGGGCGTCACTTTTGTGACGCTCGGCCACAATAGATCATACTGCGGGGCATCACTTTTGTGATTCTGTGTTATTTTGAATTATCCCGGGCTCTCAAGTGGTGGCTTGTATCATCTATCAGTACTGCCAATGTCCAACACTAGTCAGCACTCCAAATCTCATCTGTAATCCCATCCATTGTTGACAATTTAGCGATTTTACCCCCTTCATGACTCCCCTCCCTACCTGCCCTCCATTACCCTGTCCTCTCACCTCCCACGCTGCGCTGCGCTACACAAATTTCCCCCTGATTTTTCCACAGATTTCATCCATTGAAATAAGCCCTATGCCCTATACTTATACAAAATAATATATACCAAAAAAAAAAATAGGTAAGTGATAGTGTTATACACCAGAAATTGGCTAATTATCACCTGACAAAACCTCACGTACATTCATTCGCTACATTACCACGGTAATTTCCCCTTTGATTTATGCCTTGTAATCGATGTCTGTAATAAAAATATATATCAGAAAGGAAGGGAGAATCCTAACTGACATTTACATTCACCTGGAACTACCTATTTCTTTATTTATTGCCGAGATTTTCTACCTATAAGAAATTAGCCTGTAAGTTAGCAGCAGTCAGCCTAAAGTGTCATTGTCAACCCTTCCCTTCTCAGATAAGCCGCGGCATTTAGTTCCTTGTCCTCCGCTGTAGAGAAACCATGTCGCACTCGCGCCCTGCCATTCCTGCCGCTTCTGCGCCCATTGCAAAGGGCCCCGTGACCTCTACTCCTAAGAAAAGTGGTGAGGCAAGCAGGAAAGGCCTTAGTGACTCTGCGGTGGCACGTGAACTGGCAGAATTGTCCATGATAATGATGGACAGTGACTATGACGATTCGGGTGAATCGTGTGATGAGCCGGGTGAGGTTATCGCGCCAGAAACAGCAACAACGAGTGCTACAGTAAGTGAATCAGTGTCTAGCTCCAAGGGAAAGGAGCCTTTAGTGCAGCAAGGACAAGAATTTGGGAAGGGAGTGAAAAGGCGGCGTGTTAGCCCCAGAACAATGCCCCCACGTGACCCAGCCCGCCATGAGTCACGAGTGCATTCACCTCCCCGTTCCCCAAGCCCCACTTTACTCATCTCTTCATCATCGTCAGCTGAGTTATCTCCGGAGTCTTCGTCGTCGGAGTCACCACCAGCATCAACAGTGAAGGCAGGCCGTAGAGGTAGAGGTAAATCAAGGAGAGCGAAAAGTAGTGTAGCTAGTAGGGTAAGGGCTGCTAGTGCTGTACGGCAACCTAGGGTCAGTGCGAGTGACCTTGACCGAGATAAACCTCCCTCACAGCCAACCTCCACCACCACCACCACCACCACCCGCCCTACACCGCCACGACAGGGAATCCTGGACGCCTTCGCGTGGATGGAAGGGTCAGATTGTGTGCCCGAAAATCTAGTTTTTGATGAGAGCTCCTCAGGAGTTCAGCCTGCCTTCACTATGGACGAAAATGCTGAGTGTGTCGACTACCTTTTGGCCTTCCTAGATGATGAAATCACAACGTGCTGCAAGTGGTACAGGTGCAGCCAAGATGCAACAGTGGTCCATGCTGGGAGTGCAGGAGCTGTATGTGTTCTTTGCCCTCATGCTTCTCATGCCACACTCCAAGAAGCATGAGTTGGAAGAATACTGGTCCATGGACCCCCTTACTACCCTCACCCACCTTCAATAAGTACATGGCCAGAGATCGCTTCCAGAACATCATGGGAAACCTGCACTTTGCTGACAACGATGTACCTTCCCAAACCGACCCACTCTGGAAGATCCGGGAGATTCTGAGCAGAATGAAGGATAAGTTTATGTCATTCTTCCACCCCTTTCAGAAGGTTGTCATTGATGAATCCTTGGTTTTGTTCAGAGGACATCTTCGGTTTGTTCAGTACATTCCAAGCAAACGCCATCGCTTGGAATTAAGTTCTTTGTACTGTGCGACTGTAAGACGGGGTACATCCTTGACTTCGTCATATATTCAGCCAGCACTGTCGATCTCGATAAAACACACCCCCTTGGCTTCTCAGGCTGTGTAGTGAAAGTGCTCCTAGAAAAGTATTTTGGTGGGAATCATGTGCTGTATACAGACAACTACTATACAGCACCGAAACTTGCCAAATACCTTTCTGAGCACGGCATTGGTTCCTGCGGCACTGTGAAAAGTAATCGTGCCAACTTCCCCAAATTCCCAGAGGCGGGAACTTCGCAGCGAGGAGACGTGCACCTACGCAAGTGTGAGAAGATGCTGGCAATACGGTGGCATGACAAGAGGGTCGTGCACATGCTCACCACCGTACATAAGGGGGAGATGAGAGACAGTGGGAAGGTCGACGTAGGACAGGCGAACCTGTGATGAAACCTGATGCTGTGTTGGGTCATAATATCAACATGCGGCTGGTGGACAAGTTCGACATGATGATTGGTGAGATCGACTGCCTCAGGAAGAATACTAGGTGGTACAGGAAAGTTTTTCTGCATCTGATTGATATGACGATGCTGAACGCCTTCATCCTGTACAAGATGAAGGTCAAGCCACCCAAGTCCTTCTCCCTGAGGTTGTTCACCAGGAATTGTGTCCAGCAGCTGCTGGAAAGATATGGTAGGGTGACAGCAGCACTGGATGGCGCCTTGGAACTCCAAGGCGCCATCCAGTAACACTTCCCGACCAACTTGAGCAGAGGGCGTATATGGATCGGCACAGACTTGAGCTAATGCCTGCCACAGGGAAAAGGAAGGCTGCGATTCGCAGGTGTCAGGTATGTGCGCATACCACACGCCGCACACCTGAGCATAAACGCACCTCTTGGCAGTGCGCTAAGTGCCAGGTTCCCCTCTGCGTTACCTGCTTCTTTGATTACCACAGGCAGAAGCAGTTCTAACAGTGCAAATGTGGAAGCAGAATTATTTGGAAATAATGTGGAAATAATGTGTAAATAGCAGGTGAAAGCAATGGATGTTCAGTTCATATGATTGAACAGTGTATTATAGTTTTATCTTACTGAAAGTGACAGTGAATAACATAGTGTAAGTAAAATAGCAGGGTAAATATTGAAAATAGACTAGAAAATGTAAATAGTAATGTAAGTAATTAGTAATATAAGAATATGAGTACAAATAATTTATGTTATAACAGTGAAAGTGAATCCGTGGCTCTCTACGTATTTTACTGAATGAAAAATTGAATGACTTCAGTGACAATAAACTAATACGACTGAAGGAAACTTATGGAGAAAGACTCCAGATGTATATAAGTGTGATATAGTAATAGAAATATAAAGTGTGAGGGGTTTTATGAATAATAAATGACAGAGTGCCTAGAGCGAACTAGCGCAAGTGGAACGATCAGACGCGCTCGTAATTTCCATTGCTTTCACAGTGTTTTTTTTTAGAGTATGGATCCCAAACTACTTGAAAATTGTAGAATAGTGTTTATAGTGTTTGTATCTGGCTGTGGTAATCATATTACGGGTTGTCAGGAAGTGTAAAGTGGAGACTTCGTTACCCTACTTCAGAGGTCTCCACAAGTCCTACGGTAACCGACGAAGGCTCAACAATCATTCCAGGAGAAAGCTGAAGGTATGTGCCATAAGCATATTTAATTTTATTATTCTAGGACTGATAACTGATTTTTGGCAAATATTTTTTGAGAGTCTGTCGGAGCCCGAATAACCCCACGGGACACGCAAGTCATTGGTAAACAAGCCCGCGGTGTAGGGGTTAAAGGGGGAGTTTGGCATAGTGAAGGCCAGGGCAGGCGTCGGACGGAGGGGGGGGGGGGAGTTATTCATACCGCCAGTGATAATTGCCGAACCAGTTTTTGAGATCCATTAGCATTCTACTAAATATCTGCATACTTACCAATACTAAACATTTTATTTTCTATGTTATTTTTACATTGTTACTATAACATGGTAATGCACTCTATACCGGAATAGCTCCATGCCTTTCTCTCTCTCACTCTCTCCTTATATCAGTAGTTCCATTACGCAGGGTTAACACTTGATACCATTATCAGTATAGGTTGAAGAGGAATGCATTTACCTAACATCTATGTCCAGTTACATGTAGGATTACCTGCCATATTCACATCATGAATGACACTGACTAATAAACATTAGGATGATGTTCAGACACTCTTAACGATTACTTATTTCCTCGTTGGTAGTATTTCATGTAAATGTTTTTGTGTGTTCTGTGGTGCACTACGAGGTTGAAATATTGTCACCTCAACAGGCAGAGTTTGTACTATCACGATCCAAAGTTTCTTTACACCCCTGGGTGGAGGAAGGTCGAAGCCAAGGTTGAAGAAATGACGGGCCACCGAACACAGGCCAGTTCATGATGGAGGGGTTCACTAACCTGAAGCTTAGGATAATAAGAATCACCCGGATGAAACACACGAGCCTATTTATGAATGACGGTTGGATCCAAGGTTATAGTGAATCATGTTATGACTTAAATGAACTACGTTTGTAATACCCCTGGGGGTAGGGTTTTTTTTCAAGAATACTCCCCCAGTATCCCTGCTTGTCGTAAAAGGCGACTAAAAGGGTTGGCGGACGGTTAGTGCCCCTCCCCGGAAAACAACTAACTAAAAAAACAAACAATAAGCCTCGGACAAGGACTGACCAAACGATGACGACCAAGGACCGGACAAACGACATGATTATTGGAACGTGGAATGTAAGGGAAACGAATGATGAGGTGAAAGAGAGAGAGATTGTTAAGGTGCTTGAGGGTGCGAAAGTGGATGTATGTGGAATAACTGAAACAAAATGGAGAGGAGAGAGTGTGAGAGAATGGAAGTATGGATGGGGTAAATGTGCAGGAGTAGGTGAGAATGAGAGGGCAAAGGAAGGAGTATGTATAGTTGTGAGTAAAAGATGGAAGAAGAGCATAAGACAGTATGGATCAGTTGGGTCAAGGATTGTGTGGGTAAAGTTGAAAGTTGGAATACAAATGTGGGCAACTGTGTGTCTGTGTATGCACCAATGCAAGATCGTGCTAGAAGAGTGAGAGAAGAGTTCTGGACAAATGTAGAAATGTGCATGGAAAAGTTTGGAAGAAATGAGAGAGTGCTTTTGATCGGTGATATGAATGGTAAAGTTGGGAATGAGAAGGTGGATGGAATAGTTGGTGAGTGGGGCGTGCCTGCTGAGATAGATGAGAATGGGAGTGCGTTAGTGGACATTTGTGCTGCGAGGGGGTTGGTGATAGCCAATACCCTCTCCAGGCATAAAATGATCCACAGGTACACATGGCGAGTGATGAAAAGGGTGGGTGGTGAACTGAATGAAAGGAAGGCAATGATTGTTTATGTGTGTGTGGATGAAAAGATGCGAAGATGTGTAATGGATGCAAGAACGTATAGAGGTTGGGGGAGTGGACTTTCTGACCACTACTTGGTGGTGGCCAGAATTAGGATTCAAGTAAGATGGAGGAATAGAAGAAGAGAAAGACGAGAGGAAGGAGTAGTTGCAAGGAGAGTGGAAAGGTTACAAGAGGATGAGAAAAAGGCAGAGTATAAGAGAGAAGTGGAGGAACGATTGGGCAAATATAAATTGGAACAGATGGGAGACGTGGAAGATGTGTGTAGGATATTTACAGAAGAAATATGTGCAGCATGTGATGTGGTGTGTGGGATGAACGGAAGACGGAGGGGGGTGCAAGGAACAGCGTGGTGGACTGAAGAGGTGAGACAGGCTGTGGCACAAAAGAAGAAAGCATGCAATGAATGGATGAGAAATAGGGGCGTGGAAGAAGTTGAGAGGCGGAAGAGAGTGTTATATGTAGAGAGAAAGAGAGAGGTGAAAAGATTAGTAAGAGAGAGTAAGAAGAGTGTGGATGAGGAATTTGGAAGGAATTTGAGTGTAAAGTGGAGGGACTGTGAGAAAATGTTCTGGAAGGAGGTGAAAAGAGTAAGACAGGGAGGAAATGAAGTTAGCAGGGGAGTGAAAGATAAAAATGGTAGATTACTAGTGGAGAAGGGAGAAAAAGTGAGCAGATGGAGAGAACACTTTAAGGAATTGTTGAACATAGAGGATGGATATAATGCGAGTATAAGTGGCTGGGGAATGGCTGGGAGAGGGAGGGAGGTGAGAAGACAGGAAGAAATCAGTATGATAGTAGTTGTGGAAGCAATGAAGAAAGTTAAATCGGGGAAAGCCCCAGGAATTGATGGAGTGTGTGGTGAAATGCTGAAGCATGGGGGAGAGATAGTAGTAGAATGGATGTGGAAGATGTGCAGATTGGCCTGGGAGGAAGGTAGAGTCCCGGAGAATTGGAATTCAGGTATAATTATTCCCTTGTACAATGGAAAAGGGGAAAAAGAAGTGTGTGGTAATCATAGGGGCATTTGTCTTCTTAGTATAATAGGAAAAGTGTATGGTAGGATACTTATTGACAGAGTTAGAGAAAGAACAGAAATTAGTTGGAGAAGAACAGGGAGGCTTTAGGAAGGGAAGAGGTTGTGTAGATCAGATATTCATTCTTAGATCTTTAGTGGAAAAGTTTCTAGAGAAAGGAAAGAAGTTGTATGCGGCTTTCATGGATTTGGAGAAAGCATATGACAGGGTGGATAGACAAGGATTGTGGAAAGTGTTAAGAATATAAGGAGAAGATGGGAAGTTGTTGAATGCTGTGAAGAGTATGTATGATGGTGCGAAGGCTGCAGTGCGTGTGGATGGTGAACTAAGTGAATTTTTCTCTTTGAAGGTTGGGTTGAAACAGGGATGTGTCATGTCTCCATGGTTGTTAAATCTGTACATGGATGGGGTAATAAAAGAGATACAAGGTAGGGTAGTGGATGTTGGAGTGGCCCTGGTGAGAGAGGATAGTGTTTGGAAACTCCCTGTACTGTTGTTTGCGGATGATACTGTGTTGTTGAGTGAAGACGAAGGGGAGCTGCAAGGCTTGGTGGATGAGTTTGGGAGAGTGTGTAAGAAACGGAATCTAAAGGTGAATGTAGGGAAGAGTAAAGTGATGGTCTTTGAGAGAGGTGAAGTCAGTGAATGTACAGCAAGGTTGGATGGTGAGGAATTGGAAAATGTGAGTACGTTTAAGTACTTGGGTAGTGTGATGAGTAAGGATGGAGGTTTGGAGGGTGAAGTGCTTGAAAGGGTACAGCAGGGAAGAAAGGTTGCTAGTTTTTTTAAAGCAGTGATAAGAAACAAGGAAGTTAGCATGGAAGCGAAAAAGTTACTACATGACAGTATTGTGATACCAACTCTAACGTATGGAAGTGAAGCTTGGACGTTGTTGGAAGGACACAAGTCAAGAGTGAGAACAGTGGAAATGAGTTATTTAAGAAGAGCCTGTGGAGTCACATGGAGAGACAGGCTGACAAATGAGGATATAAAGGAGCGTTGTGGTGTGGGTGTGGATGTGGATGTGATAGGAAGCGTTATGAGGAACACACTGAGGTGGTTTGGCCATGTGGAGAGGATGGAGGGTGAAAGACTGACGAAGAGAATGTATGTGAGTGAGGTGGAGGGGGGAAGAGGGAGGGGGAGGCCGAGGATGAGATGAAGGGATGGGGTGGAGAGGTATATGAGAGAGGGGTGTGTGAGTTGGGAGCAGGGCAGTGAAATGGAGGGGGACAGGGCGACTTGGAGGCGATTTGTTTGTGTCCACCCCAAAAGGGATTGAGGCGTCTAGCAATAGATAGATAGATAGTTTGTAATACACAAGGAGTCCAGAAAGATCTACTAGGAATTAATACATAGTTTATTTCAGTGCAATTGTTAATGATACTGAAGATCTGTGTTGTTCATATTGAAAAATTACACTACTTTTTGGAATGATTTAAAAGCACAAGGATATAGTCCTATTATCATAGACATTTAAACAAGATGGTTTGCAAGGCACCCTGTAGGAATGTGGTGACATCAGATGGAGAGCAAAATATCAAATTCTTTGACACGTTTTGGTTCTAAAAATTGCATAATATACGTATTGTTTTCCACAATGATACATGGAATTGCAAGATTGTTAATAATGATATGGTTGTTGACAGAGTTTGTGGCAATATATTATCTTTAGTAATTTTAGGAGGAGGACCTGAAAAATGTGAGTGATGAATGAAATAGATAGTAGTATGTGTCGAGAGAGAAGGTAGGGATAAAAAGACAGGTCGAGGAAAAGAATAGTATTTTCGCAGATTACAAAACATAAAGCAGGGAGTTAAGTAAAAAGTAGGTGTAAGAAGATACTATAAATTGATTTAGGAATAACTTTATATTTTGTCACCCGAGGTAGATACTGTGGTATTTATATCATATACCGATATAAGTTTTAGATATGCAATTATGGTCACAAAACCTTGGGAACCGAGAGGCCCATTAATAATCATTACAAAAAAAAAAAAATATTATAATGCAATATAATTACATGTATGAAATGGAATAAACATAAAAGTTTACAAACATTCATTTTGTAACAAGGACACAAATCTACCTCACCACTGAGTCCTAATATTTAGTCCATCCACCCTGGGCTTCCAGGACATTCGCAGTCTGGTTGGAAGGGAGTTCACCAAGTTGCTGCATATATCTGGCCGACTTCGAATGCTTTCCCATATCTTTCTTGCTTTTGTTTCCACTGCCTCTCTTGTCTGTTCTGGAACGTCCCACTCCCGAACCATCATCCCCCAAAGATTTTCGATTGGGTTACAATCACACCCTTTTGCAAGCCAGTCAAGACATTCAAAACTGAGGGTGACAATTGAACCACTCCCTCACTGCACGGCTGGTATGTATCGGAGAACGGTCTTGCACCAGCCTGATGACTTGAGGTTCAGGAAGAGCATATGCTCTGACAGATGGCAGGAGAGAGGTCTCAAGAATATTGATGAGCATCTAAATGTCCATCAGTGGTTACCAGCTCACCAGGACCTCCTGCTCACATCCAACCATGAAAAGAGACAGTAACCCTACCGCTCTGAGACGTCTTGTGGATGTTATTACTATCATATCGAGTATTCAATAACTAACTCCAGCAATGTCTTGCTGATCCTTCAACAGATTTGAAACATTTCTTGTCAATGAAAATTATTGTCTGCCAAAAGTCTAAGTCCATGTTTATATAATTTTGAGCGAACCTCAATCGCGACTCTTTGTTGGCTTCTGTGAGCTTCTGTTTTACAGCTGGCACATGGCACACTAAGCCCGCCTCATGTAGCCGACGTCTAGAGGCGACGGGTGTGCATGGGAGATTTAATTGTCGTGTCAGGCGAACCGCTGTACTTTTGGGCGATTGTCTAGCAGCAGCAACGAGTTGTTCATCTTGCTGCGGTGATGTTATACGAGGACGTCCACATCTAGACCTACTCGTCACGTGTCCCTCTTCCTCATATCGGGTAATCCATAATCTTACAGTCGGCTTACTTATGCCCATAAGCCGGCTGATCTCGTTTATTGACTTCCCAGCTTCATCGTGGCCAACAATCATAGTCCTTCTTGTTACTACCTCAGGACGATCGGCCCTGTTGCTTGGCGGACGCCGTCCACGGTGTGGCAATTCTTTCTAAATATGATATTACGTATAACTATATTTTGTTTGCCTAACAATATTTTTCAAAAATAAACGTGCAGCACTTGGAAAACTGACGTAAGGAAACGGCTAATATATATATATATATATATATATATATATATATATATATATATATATATATATATATATATATATATATGTATCATCATCATCATCATCAGCCGTTTGAGTATCCACTGCAGGACCGGCCTATCCCGACCGAAGTCGGGACGATACAGCCAATGTATCTCTACCAAGTGGCTTAGGCTGTCTGGTAGAGATTGTATGTGGGGTGAGAAGTGCTTGTAAGTGTACTTGTAGTGTTGGAGTTGGCTTTGGATGTGTGTAATCTGTGAACCAAGTGTAGTCAGCCCGCGTAAGCCGATTGTGTGCAAGCATACTTTATAGTAAGCGACACTGGTTCAACCACAGCACCCCTTGTGTCCGCCAATGCAGTACGTGGCCGGGTGAACACACCCAAAGTTTATTACCATGGCGGGGCGCGAACCCTGGTTCATCCGTGTACGAAACGTACACTCTACCACTGTACCATAGAAGCTCCATATTATATATATATATATATATATATATATATATATATATATATATATATATATATATATAAATGGAATTACAGTGTTAAGACTAAACGAATATCGTACTGATATTGCACTTGTGATGGTAGTCGTGCAGGCACCGCAGCCAGGCAGTGAATCTCAGGCATGAAAGCTACACAAACGTGAGCTTCCTTCTCACCTATTTCATCAAGCACTACCTTGAAATCATCTCTGTGCTTCATTAGTTATTTGATCCCTAGAATATCAAGTGTTTTGAACATAGGCCCGATTCACCTGATATATTTTACGTAAAACTTGCAAACATTCAGTCATTGTATAATGTGGATGACAAACATCATTTTTCAAGCTGTGTTATTCAAGAATGTATGATCCCAATTCACTACGCATGTTTGTGTTTCCTGCCATTCATAGAAGGCTATATTAAAGTTCACGTGAATGAGCTCCTTTGGTATCATGAACCATTATTAGTCTTGTATACTGGCAGTGTCCGATCATCTGGTCTTGCTACAACCTTGGCTTCGACCTTCTTCCACTCAGGGTGGTAAAGAAACTTTGGATCGTGATAGTACATACTCTTGTCGAATGTAAGTATAAAATATACTACAGCACTAGCTGTGTGTGTGTGTGTGTGTGTGTGTGTGTGTGTGTGTATTTTGGGCAGCCGAAACTACACATTCAAACTGCGCCAAAATTGGCACAAAAATCTCAAAAAAAAATTCGCTGATGTGAAAAAACGTGTCCCCATCACGATTTAAAAACTTTTACTATATTTAATGAGCGATCACATTTTGACCAAAGAACGCCGCTCCCAGTGCCTGGCATAGGATCTCCTTAGAATTTTTTGCCCATACCTACAGCAGCACGAGAGCCCTCTGCAGGAGCAAGTGCGAGGGACCCAAAGGGCCTACGAGCACTTGTATCAGCTATGATAGTGACTTACCGTATCATATTTCACGAAAATGGTCATTACAGCACACCTTTATAGTCCATTCATTTAACGAATGACTGAATTACACACTACAAGGAAAATTGACAGTGAGCAGTGCTGCTTATGTGTGAGGTCACACATTTACACGCTCATCGATTATTCACCGAACAACATTATCTCACATAATAGCAAGATGAAGACACCACCTCTCCATCACAGTGTACAAAATCTTCCAGTCATTTTAAGCACAATTTCAATTGATTCATGAATTGTAGGGACATTTATATCACCATTGCCTGTGATACTACTTGTGTGATTGGTAAATGCAACATAACGAACATGAAATTATCATTACAGGCTGGAACACTCAGGGGTGGATACATCATGTCAGTCGACTCATGACTAGCTGACTCGAGGCAGTATTCTGCCTCGACAAACGAGTTTCAACCTCCATCATCTACAGTTCCTATCTCTCCTACTTAGTTTAAATTAATATCTGCCCAGTGAGTAAGCCTGTAATGATTAATGACCTAACTTATCTAATCATGTCTCGGATCAAGAATGGTATTTCAATAGGTATAATCGAGACTGGTCCAGGACTGGCGAAGTGCAAAATCAACAGTCAGACACCGGTATCTATTTTTCTACTGTAAGGGCCAGTCACACAACGGTCCTTCCCCCCTGTATTCAGTAGACAATTTTTCGCCAATGGTTTATCATGTAATAATGAAAAAGAATATGTTAATAAATATGTAATATATGCAAAGATGCGATCTTTTTGATTATTTTACTTATTGCTTCCAATACTCGCATTATCCAGTATGTTCAAGAGTTCCTTGGAAATTCTGTTGGCTATAAATTGTCGACTGATTATTGGGATGAACTTTGACTGAGGTTCACTACAGGAGACGAGAGTTGATGATCCGAACTTTCGTCCAGCATGTACACACGAACTAACAGATACACTGTTGCCATCACCCATTACCCACCTCTCGTGGCTAGGTGGCCCAGGTGGAAAGTTTGGCGACTGCACCATAATTCAAAGTAGTCTTTCACTTGGTTGGCCTTTAACCCCTTAACCGCGGGGCGTCACTTTAGTGATGCTCGGCCATAATGGATCATACCGCGGGGCGTCACTTTTGTGATTCTGTGTTATTTTGAATTATCCTGGGCTCTCAAGTGGTGGCTTGTATCATCTATCAGTACTGCCAGTGTCCAACACTAGTCAGCACTCCAAATCTCATCCGTACTCCCATCCATTGTTGACATTTTAGCGATTTTCCCCCCTTCCTGACTCCCCTCCCTACCTGCCCTCCATTACCCTGTCCTCTCACCTCCCACGCCGCGCTGCGCTAAGCAAATTTTCCCCGGATTTTTCCACAGATTTCATCCATTGAAATAAGCCCTATGCCCTATACTTATACAAAATAATATATACCAAAAAAAAAAAAAGGTAAGTGATAGTGTTATACACCAGGAATTGGCTAATTATCACCTGACAACACCTCACGTGCATTCATTCGCTACATTAGCACGGTAATTTCCCCTTTGAATTATGCCTTGTAATCGATGTCTGTAATAAAAATATATATCAGAAAGGAAGGGAGAAGCCTAAGTGACATTTACATTCACCTGGATCTACCTATTTCTTTATGTATTGCCGAGATTTTCTACCAATAAAAAATTAGCACGTAAGTTAGCAGCAGTCAGCCTCAGTGTCATTGTCAACCCTTGCCTTCTCATATAAGCCGCGGCATTTAGTTCCTTGTCCTCCGCTGTGGTCAAACTATGTCGCACTCGTGCCCCGCCATTTCTACCGCTTCTGCACCCATTGCAAAAGGCCCCGTGACCTCTACCCCCATAAAAAGTCATGAGGGAAGCAGGAAAGGACTTAGTGACTCTGCAGTGGCACGTGAACTAGCAGAATTGTCCATGGTGATGATGGATAGTGATTTTGACGATTCAGGTGAATCGTGTGATGAGCCGGGTGAGGTAATCGTGCCAGAAAGTGCTAGTAAGAGTGCTTCAGTGTCGAAAGTTATCCCTAGCTCCAAGGGAAAGGAGCTGTTAGTGCAGCAAGGGAAGGAATTTGGGAAGGGAGTAAAAAGGCAGCATGTTAGCCCCAGAACAATGCCCCCGCGTGACCCAGCCCGCCATGAGTCCCGAGTTGATTCACCTCCCCATTCCCCAAGCCCCACTTCACTCATTTCTTCCTCTTCGTCTGCCGAGTTATCTCCGGAGTCTTCATTGTTGGAGTCACCACCAGCATCAACAGTGAAGGCAGGCCGTAGAGGAAAAGGTAAATCCCGGACTGGTAAAAGTAGAGTTGGTAGTAGAGTAAGGGCTGCTAGTGCTGTACGGCAACCCAGGGTCAGTGCAAGTGACCTTGAACGGGGTAAATCTTCCTCACAGCCACCCACCACCACCACCCACCCTACACCGCCACGACAGGGAATCCTGGACGCCTTCGCGTGGACGGAAGGGTCCGATTTTGTGCCTGAACATTTAGTGTTTGATGAGAGCTCCTCAGGAGTTCAGCCTGCCTTCACTATTGACGATAATGCTGAGTGTGTGGACTACCTTTTGGCCTTCCTAGATGACGAAGTCATGCAGCACATATGTGATGAGACCAACAGGTATAAATCACTACGTGCTGCAAGTGGTACAGGTGCAGCCAAGATGCAACAGTGGTCCATGCTGGGAGTGCAGGAGCTGTATGTGTTCTTTGCCCTCATGCTTCTCATGCCACACTCCAAGAAGCATGAGTTGGAAGAATACTGGTCCATGGACCCCTTACTACCCTCACCCACCTTCAATAAGTACATGGCCAGAGATCGCTTCCGGAACATCATGGGAAACCTGCACTTTGCCGACAACGATGTACCTTCCCAAACCGACCCACTCTGGAAGATCCGGGAGATTCTGAGCAGAATGAAGGATAAGTTTATGTCATTCTTCCACCCCTTTCAGAAGGTTGTCATTGACGAATCCTTGGTTTTGTTCAGAGGACGTCTTCAGTTTGTTCAGTACATTCCAAGCAAACGCCATCGCTTTGGAATTAAGTTCTTTGTACTGTGCGACTGTAAGACGGGGTACATCCTTGACTTCGTCATTTATTCAGCCAGCACTGTCGATCTGGATAAAACACACCCCCTTGGCTTCTCAGGCTGTGTAGTGAAAGTGCTCCTTGAAAAGTATTTTGATGGGAATCACGTGCTGTATACAGACAACTAAAATACAGCACCGAAACTTGCCAAATACCTTTCTGAGCACGGCATTGGCTCCTGCGGCACTGTCAAAAGTAATCGTGCCCACTCCCCTAAATTCACAGAGGCAGAAACCTCGCAGCGAGGAGACGTGCACCTACGCAAGTCTGAGAAGATGCTGGCAATACGGTGGCATGACAAGAGGGTCATGCACATGCTCACCACCGTACATAAGGGTGAGATGACAGACAGTGGGAAGGTCGACCGTAGGACAGGCGAACCTATGATGAAACCTGATGCGTGTTGGACTACAATATCAACATGCAGCTGGTGGACAAGTCCGACATGATTGGTGAGATCGACTGCCTCAGGAAGAATACTAGGTGGTACAGGAAAGTTTTTGTGCATCTCTTAGATATGACGATGCTGAACGCCTTCATCCTGTACAAGATGAAGGTCAAGCCACCCAAGTCCTTCTCCCTGAGGTTGTTTGCCAGGACTTGTGTCCAGCAGCTGCTGGAAAGATATGGTAGGGTGGCAGCAGCAACTCCAAGGCGCCATCCAGTAACACTTCCCGACCGACTTGATCAGAGGGCGTATATGGATCGGCACAGACTGGAGCTAATGCCTGCCACAGGGAAAAGGAAGGCTGCGATCCGCAGGTGTCAGGTGTGTGCAGATACCACCCGCCGCACACCTGAGCACAAATGCACCTCTTGGCAGTGCGCTGAGTGCCAGGTTCCCCTCTGTGTTACCTGCTTCTTTGATTACCACAGCCAGAAGCAGTTCTAACAGTGCAAGTGGGAAAGGAGAATAATGTGGAAATAATGTGTAAATAATGTGTAAATAGCAAGTGAAAGCAATGGATGTTCAGTACATATGATTGAACAGTGTATTATAGTTTTATCTTACTGAAAGTGACAGTGAATAACATAGTGTAAGTAAAATAGAAGGGTAAATATTGAAAATACAATAGAAAATGTAAATAGTAATGTAAGTAATTAGTACTATAAGAATATGAGTACAAATATTTTATGTTATAACAGTGAAAGTGAATCCGTGGCTCTCTACGTATTTTACTGAATGAAAAATTGAATGACTTCAGTGACAATAAACTAATACTACTGAAGGAAACTTATGGAGAAAGACTCCAGATACATATAAGTGTGATATAGTAATAGAAATATAAAGTGTGAGGGGTTTTATGAATAATAAATGACAGAGTACCAAGAGCGAACTAGTGCAAGTGCGACGGTCAGACGCGCTCGTAATTTCCATTGCTTTCACAGTGGGTTTTTTTTGGAGTATGGATCCCAAACTACTTGAAAATCATAGAGTAGTGTTTATAGTGTTAATATCTGGCTATGGTAATCATATTACTGGTTGTCGGGAAGTGTAAAGTGGAGACTTCGTTACCCAACTTCAGAGGTCTCCACAAATCTTACGGTAACAGACGAAGGCTCAGTAAACATTCCAGGAGAAAGCTGAAGGTATGTGCCATAAGCATATTTAATTTTAATATTCTAGGACTAATAACTGATTTTTGGCAAATATTTTTTGAGAGTCTGTCAGAGCCCGAATAACCCCGCGGGACACGCAAAACATTGGTAAACATGCCCGCGATGTAGGGGTTAAGCTAAATCTTGGTTCTGCTCTTGTTTTTCATATCTGGCATTGACAGTTTCACTTTAGTCAGAGTAAATAAGTGCTAAATAATAACTCACATCCCTGAAAAAAGAAAAAACAAAGGTGTATAAGTAGAATGTAGCCTCCAGTGAAGTAGGCTTAAAGTAAACATTTTTTGAAATAAGAAAAAGAGATTATCACAAAAATAATTTTTGCTTATTTGGCTCAAGCTTTGGGTAAGATGCGGCAACAGTAAATTTTATCCAATTCTGCTAAAATTTGGTGTCTCAAGAGTTTACATCTTAACCACTACACACCGGGGTTTTTCCGATGTTGCACACTCCTCCCTAAGGGGGATATCCTTGGCAGATGAAAGTACCCTAACTATCTATCTATCTTTCTATTGCCAGACGCATCAATCCATTACGGGGTGGCCACAAACAAATCTCCTCCACGTCTCCCTGTCCCCCGCCATTTCACTGCCCTGCTCCCAACTCACACTCCCCTCTCTCATATACCTCTCCACCCCATCCCTCCATCTCATCCTCGGCCTCCCCCTCCCTCTCCCCCTCTCCACCTCACATACACTCTCCTCATCAGTCTCTCACCCTCCATCCTCTCCACATGGCCAAACCACCTCAGTGTGTTCCTCCTAATGCTTCCTATCACATCCACATCCACACCACAGCGCTCCTTTATATCCTCATTTGTCAGCCTGTCTCTGCATGTGACTCCACAGGCTCCTCTAAAATAACTCATATCCACTGCTCTCACTCTTGACTTGTGTCCTTCCAGCAACGTCCAAGCTTCACTTCCATACATTAGAGTTGGTATTACAATACTGTCATGTAGTAACTTTTTCACTTCCATGCTCACTTCCCTGTTTCTTATCACTGCTTTCAAGGAAACAGCAACCTTTCTTCCTTGTTGTACCCTTTCAAGCACTTCACTCCAACTTCAAACCCTAATATCTGCCCAACTATAACGGGTGGAGAAAAAATTGAAGATACCACTACATAAGAATCAACAACTCTTCATCTTTCAAATGAAAATATCCTCACGTCTCCAGATGATCCCGTCGATTAGTAAGGATAAGTAAAAATTCAAAGGACGATTGTGGCTATACACGCCATGGCGATGCTCCGTACCCAAAATCGTGACTGCTATACACATCAGCCAGTGGTTAGGAGTTAATTCATAATATACACTTCCAGGAAGCAAAATATTCCAGAATTAATTTTCTCTCTTTAGTAATAAGGATCACCAGAATAAATATATATATATATATATATATATATATATATATATATATATATATATATATATATATATATCATCATCAGCCGTTTGAGTATCCACTGCAGGACCGGCCTATCCCGGCCGAAGTCGGGACGATACAGCCAATGTATCTCTACCAAGTGGCTTAGGCTGTCTGGTAGAGATTGTATGTAGGGTGAGAAGTGCTTGTAAGTGTACTGGTAGTATTGTGGTGGCTTTGGATGTGTGTGTAGTCTGTGAACCAAGTGTAGTTGGCCCGCGGAAGCCGACTGGGTGCAAGCATATTTTATAGTAAGCGACACTGGTTCAACCACAGCACCCCTTGTGTCCGCCAAAGTAGTACGTGGCTGAGTGAACACTCCCAAAGGTTATTACCCTGGCAGGGCGCGAACCCTGGGTCACCCGTGTACGAAACGCACACTCTACCATTGTACCACAGAGGCTCCATATATATATATATATATATATATATATATATATATATATATATATATATATATATATATAAATCATTAAAGACCAAGGCGTAGCCATTGTTCACTATTTTTCTGTTGATCTTTTCGAGTTTTCTTACACATTGTTTTACACTACGATTCAGGTTGTAGATAATATGTCCAAGATCCATGTCGTAACTATATTTTATTAATTATTTATATTCATTTCGAAAAGATCAACAGAAAAATAGTGAACAATGGCTACGCATATGGTCTTTAATGATTTCTGTATAAAAGAAAACATTCTGCCTAAATATACTAATATATATATATATATATATATATATATATATATATATATATATATATATATATATATATATATATATATATATATATATAGTGGTAGATGGTGGCGACCATCAACCACTCACTTCATGTAATGCTGCCTACTTCTTTTCTTCCTTAGCCTTTATCATTCTTTTTCTGTGCCTGCCCTCCTCTCTTCCTCTTTCTCCCATGTTTCCTGTCACTTCTTATTGCTTTTCTTTCCTTTACAGGTGGCTTTACATTGAGTGACAAGCCAAATGGTTTCCTGTAGGCCAAGAAACCATTTACAACGCTAGGTGGGAACCACATAACCAAACCATACATGCTCCCTATGTGTCAACAAGTCGGTTGGTGGAGGGTTAGTGCTCCTCCCTGTAAGACAAATAACTCAAAGTCAGATGGCCACCCCTTACGGGATTATGGCATCTGGTAATATATATATATATATATATATATATATATATATATATATATATATTCTTGGAGGCATGCTAGGTTGAAACCTGTGGCATATTCCCCTTTATTGATTTTTATATATGCATGGTTTCTGTTTGTCGTAACATTTTTCGGTAGTCTTCTTGGAGTTTCTTCAGGCATTCCTGAAAGGGCTGTGACATTTCAGAACCATATTGATCCATCTTCAGGATGGATCTGATGGTCCTTTCGTTGTTGTAGTTGTAAAGATTTTTCCATCTGACATGGTCTGAGTGGAAGCGGGCCTATGGTGTGAGGCCTGCCAGTGAAAGGCAGATAACATGAGGCAGCTGGTGCTAGGCAGTAGATAGAATTAAGTTGGGATGTGATGCAGCTGGAGATCAAGTCAATGAAGTCGGACTTGGAGAGGTGCTGAGCGAGGCGTATGCCGAGTTCTGTGGTGTCTAAGGAGCCGGAGACAGGCGGGTGGTCATCATCGGCAGGAGGAGGACTCCTGGGCGTAGGGTCGTTGATGTAATGAGGCACGGCATGGCGTTTGGTGGCAGGCAGCTTCTTCGTCATCTTCCCCTTCTTCCTCGGTGGTGGTGGGGTGGGAGAAGGGAAGGGGCTCATTTCCTGGGTGGACTGAAGATTGGCCGGTGACACATCGTCAGGAGATGATGATGGAGTGGGAGGAGAGTCTGCTACGTCCTGGATGATGGGCGGTATGGGAGAGGCGGAGTCCTCCTCAGTAGCCGGTGATGTGTTGTGCAGGACGATGTCAGGGTGAGCATAATTGGTGTCCATGGGCTGTGCAGGGCTGGCTGTGGTGAGGGTAATTGCCTTGTTTAAAGAAGCATCGAGCTGCAGCCTTTTCCATGGTGTTCTGCTGGGTTGGGGAGGCTGCAGTGGAGAGGCACGATGCTCCTAATGAGGGGCTGACTGTACACCGTGGGTGAAGGTCTGTGGGATGACAAGGGGCAGCAGCCTGTTCTTCTCGAATATCTGAGGGAGAAGAATGAGCATTGCAGCCTTGTCGTCACCACAGAACGCCCTTCCCGTCGTGATGCACATGGCGACAATTGTATCTACTTCACCAGGACATCAGGGATCCACAGGCCGGCGCACCCTGGCCGTGGGGCGCTGCCATGCATAGGCAGAGCCCAGCACATCCCCCCCCCCCGCTCCAGTGACATCCATAGCCTCGGGACCTATGGGTGTCTGGTGAAGACGGAAAACGACTGTCGCGCCCTCACCTAACGAGCACCAGAGGCGCCACAAAGTGGGAACAGCAATCCCCGGATGGTGTACAAAAAAATCAGAGCCCGTGTCCTGGCACCTGATTTCATGATGCCTGTAATGGTCTGCGCTCGTGGCAACTCCTCCGTGCCTGTAGTGGCCCCCCTCAACGGGTCGAAGGCTTAGGTAGCTGGAGAAGGCATGGCTGAGGAGATGTTGTTGCCACTGCAGCTGGGCACGAACTCTGATGGTTCTTTCCTGGATGGCTGCTTATATACGATTCAGGGGAATCAGATGGAGACAGGTTGGTGGAGCTAATCAGCTAAGCTGATCACTCATTGGCTGCTTCGTTGGCTAAGCCTATATGGTGTTTAGATGAGGTAGGAATTGGATATTATTGACTTCTGTTTATTGTAAGTTGTTTTGATGTAGATTGCCTCTAGAAACAAGAGACGGTGAGGGTCTTGTTCTCTGTCGATTATTTTGGTGTTCTTATCCAGATCGTTGAGTCAGGTTGGAGTTGTGTAGGACGGCATAGTGGTTCTTGATGTCTCCATTCTGTAGGTGTCAGGTGAAGCACCTAGACAGTCTGGTCCATGCCATTCCAGTGTATGAGTTGGGTCCATACTCCTCACTGTTGCAACTATGGTGGTGGGCGTCTTAGTCATGGCGAGTTGGTTACGAAGCAGAAGGTGGGCTCTTTTCTTTGTTTAGTAGTAGATGGTGAGAGATATATGTTGTTCTGGGTCTGTAGGACGTATATTTCTGCATACAATATCCGTGATGATCTTCTCATACGTCTTGTAGTCGCTAGACTTATGGTTTCTGAAGTATAATTTTGAGGTGTTTGCCAGTTGTGAGTGTAGTGGTGTTTTGGAGGGTATACTATTTGTCCATGTAATAAAAATACAAGAGCGTTTTTAGCTCTAAAGTGAAACTGAAACTGAATAGAATTTTAAAAAAAATCTACACAGCAACAATTCTTGTCATAAGGAGGTATACAAATCAGGTATAGAGAAACCCTTAAAGTACCAATCAGTCCCAAGTTGCCCACTGCTAGGTGGACGAGCTATGTGCCCAGTTGGGATATGTATCTGACGATACATGTATTCCATATATTTTAAGGGAGAAAGAAACAGCTCACAATTCATGACCATCACCCGGACAAATGTTCTTAGGTAACTTAACTATCGGCAATATTTCCATAAGGGTTAAGAGAACAGTGTGTGTTGAATATTATACACGGTTACACATTCCCTTTCAGCTGTTATCTAATAACTTTCTCTCCCATCTTTACTTGAATCTTCTCATTGCCTCTTGTCATGTTCTCTCACTTCCACTCCTCCGAATGTTTGATCAGCTTAAATTCTAGATTGTTTAGGCCCTCTTAGTTGATCCTTGTTTGTCGAAACTTGCTCAACTGATCTTTGCTCGTTACAACTCGCTTAGATGATCCTTACTTACTTAAACTCTTTCAACTAATCCATATACTTGGTCAGCCGATACTTACTTGCTCAGTTAATTTTCACTTGCTCAGCTGACACCTACATTTTAAAAATAATTTAGCTGATGTTTACTTGCATAAACTCGCTCAGCTAACCCTTACATGTCTGAGTTCGGCCAACTGGATCTTATATGTTTTTGCATGCATGATGTTTATAGACACTTAGCACTTCCTCATTGGTTTATACCTATTGATCTCAGTCTGTTTGCTAAAAGCAGTTCATTTGATCCTTATTAGTTTGTGTTTATACTTGTGCAGCTGGTTCGCATTTGCTTATACTCAGTAAGTTGATCCTACATGTTTACATTCACTCATTCACAATTTTATTTTTTTATTTCGCTAGGAAGATGGAACCAAAGGCTGGGCCTGCAAAACAGTTCCTTCCAAGAAAACAACAAAAACGATACAAAAGAGAGCCAAATTCGAGATCCATTCTTTTCGAGATACCTGGACATGCTGCACTTGAAAGACTGGAGATCGTAAGAAGTAGGAATTACAGACAGAGGGAGACAGTTCCAGAGTTGACCTGTTGCATAAATGAAGGACTGGGAGTAACGGTTAACTCTTGCATTAGAGAGTTGGACAGCAAAGGGATAAGAGTTTGTCGCTAGACAGGTGCTACGCACCTGTCATAGAGGTGGAGAGATGCAAGCAGACAGTTCAGAGAAGCAGTGACCATTGAAGTAGCGATAGAAACGAGATAAAGAGGCAACAGTGTGGCGATGAGACAGAGATTGAAGGGAGCCAGAAAGAGGAGGAGAGTTGATGAGACGAAAAGCCTTTGACTCCACCCTATTGAGAAGAGCTGTATGTGGGAAACCTCCCCACACATGAGAGTTGTACTCTAAACAGGGGCGAATAAAACCCGTGTATGAAGTCAACAACTGTTCAGGGGTAAAGAAGGCACAGAGTCAGTTTAGCACACCCAATCTCTTGGAAGCAGATTTTACAAGAGATGCAATGTGATCATTCCAAGATGAGTCCCAAGTGAATGAAACCCAAAGTATGTTCAAGGATGATGCAGGATTGGGCTGGATATTATTAAACATTAGTGGGTACTCTTGTGGAAGACTTTGACAGATTGATAGGTGTAAAAACTGATTCTTTGATGCATTAAAAACGAGATTATTTTTACCCCAGTCAGAGATATGAGCCAAGTCAGAAGTTATGTGTGCCATAGCCTCATCCCTTGCTTGTTGAAGTAACTGCTTAGATGGACATTGCGGAAACCGATTGGAAAGGTGAAGGGTGGAATCAACAGTGTACAGGTGGATAGGATTAGATGTACAGCTTAGAAGATCATTGATGAATATAAGGAAGAGAGTTGGTGATGGGAGAGAGCCCTGAGGAACACCAGTGTTGATAGATGTAGGAAAGGAACAATGGCCGTCTACAACAGCAGCTATAGAACGACCAAAAAGGAAGCTGTAGATGAAGGCACAGATAGAAGGATAGAAACCGTAAGAGGGCAGTTTGGAAATTAAAGATTTATGCCAGACTCGATCGAAAGCCTTTGAGATGTCAAGTGCAGTGGCAAAGCTTTCGCCAAAGTCTCGAAAAGAGGATGACTAAGAGCTGAAAGGTAGGCGAGAAGATCGCCAGTGGAGCGTCCCTGATGGAACCCATACTGATGATCAGAAAGAAGGTTGTGATAGGAAAGATGCTTTAAAATTTACCTGTTAAGAATAGACTCAAAAACTTTTGAGATACAGGATGTTAAAGCAAGTGGACGATAGTCAGAGTGTTGGGAATTGTCACCCTTCTTTGGGACTAGCTGAATGAGAGCAAACTTCCAGTAAGAACGAAAGGTACAAGTTGAAAGACAAAGGCGAAAGCGTTCACCTAGGCAGGATGTAAGCACAGAAGCACAGTTCTTGAGGACAACAAGAGGGACTCCATCAGGCCCATATGCCTTGTTAGTATTGAGGCCAGTGATGGCAGAAAATTCATCAGCTGATGAAATCATAATGTCAGCCATGAGGAAGTCAGACGGGGGAAGTGATGGAGGAATAGCACCGGAATCATCTAAGGTGGAACTGGAGGAGAAAGTCTGAGTGAAGAGATCTGCTTAATCAGTAAAAAAATTGCTCCAGAGCCATCAGAGTAGAAAAGAGGAGGGAAGGATGATGAGGTAAAGTTGTTAGGAAGGTTTTTGGCAGGGTGCCAGAGGGAGCGGGAAGAAATCCGATTCGGAGAGTTGAGAGCATTTAGTACTGATGAAATTATTTTTAGCAAAGCGAAGAACTGACTTATCATGATTCTGGGCAGAAACATAAAAAAAATGTGATTCATGGGTGTGTTGGCTCTGGTACCTTTTATATGCCCTCTCCTTTTTGCGGTCAGCATTAGAACAAGCATGATTAAACCAAGGCTTTCTTGCATTAGTCAGAAGATGTGAGAAAGGAATGTATGCTTCCATGGCCGAGAGGATAACCTGCATAATGTGCAAGGCACACTCAGATGGCTCCTGGCCATGGAAGCAATAATCATTCCAGGGAAAATCAATGAAGTACTGCCTGAGGGCCTCCCAATTCGCAGCTCCAAGTGCCACAGACGACATTTCTTTGGAGGGTCCACAGGTTGCACTGGAGCGATAGGACACGTTAAGGTAATAAGGTTATGACTGGAGGAGCCCAACGGAGAGAAAAGATTAACAGTGTAAGCAAAAGGATAGTCGTAAGGAAGACGTCAAGTATGTTGGAGCTCTCTCCAAGGTGGTCAGGGATACAGGTAGGGTGCTGTAAAAGCTGCTCCAGGTCATTAAAGATAGAAAAGATGAATGCTTGTTCACCGGGTGGATCAGTGAATGGAGAGGAGAGCCAAAGATGGTGGTGAACATTGATATCTCCTAGAATGGAGATTTCAGAGGAAGGAGAATTGGACAGAATGTATTCCATCGTAGAAGTAAGATAGTCAAAGAATTTTTGATGGTAGAATTAGGAGATAAGTAAATTGTGCAGATATATTTAGTCAGAGAATGACAGGAAAGCCGAAGCCAGAAAGTAGAGAATTCAGAAGAATCAAGTTCAGGAACACGAGAGAAAGATAGGTCGTTGCGTACATATATACAAGAGCCACCTTTGGCTTTGAAATGAGTATAGAGAAAGTAGGAGGATACAGAAAAGCGTTTTCTGTCAGGTGCCTCAGACAGCTGAGTCTCGGTAAGGAAGAGAAGGTTAGGTTTAGAGGAGGAGAGGTGGTGTTCAACAGAGGGAGTGTATGAGAGAAGGCCGCGAACGTTGCAGAAATGAAGTGAGTCAGACAGTGGTTCCAGGCAGCTCACAGAGTTGTCACCGGAAGAGGGGCGGATGGTGGGGGCGTTTATGGTCCCCCCACCCCCTGGAGGCTCTGAGGCATGGTTTAGATACCTTTTTATTTCGTTTTTCAGTGTTTTCATCACCGAATAATAACAAAACGCATTTAATATCATGTTTTCAGTACCAACATGTATTTAATGTCAATGAGTGAAGAACAACCGAAGAACTGATTAATCCTCCAAAACAATGATGTCCTATATCCAATCCTGTTGTTACCTGACCATTTTACGTAGCGTAGAAGAATCCCCTGTCAAACTGCAGAGGATAGGAACATTTTCCACCTACCTATTCAATACAAAAACGTTACCTCTTTTATGTTCATGATGTGAGCAGATTTTATTTTTAGCAAATGAGACACTTTTCATAGGGAGATGACTACAACCAGTCTCCATTTGTTCCTTCAGTCTGTTAAGCTTTTACTCTTGGTGCCATTGATAACACTGTTCTGCTTAGTGATAATGAGTTGGAGTTCCCAGACTTCGTTAATGAGTTTGGAAGCGTGTGTAGCAAACGAAATCTGAAAATCAATGTAGGGTAAAAGAATTTTATTGCATTTGCTAAAAATGAAGTAACAGAATACATAGTTAGGCTGAATGGTCACGAAATGTAGAACATGAGTGTCCTCATTTGACTGCAGCTATGTGATGAGCATGGATGAAAGTTTGGAGCATAACGGACCAGACGAGTAAAACATGGACGAGAAGTAGGTTGCAGGCATTTTGAAGACCGTGCTTAAAAATAAGGAGGTGAACACAGGGTAAAGAAGTCGCTGAACGACAATATACATATAGAAGTGAAGTTTGGTTTGCATTGAAAGGACACCAGTCAAGATAGTCCATGAGCCAGACCAGAATTTGGTACCTCCTGGCGGGGCAAAATCTACCAATGTTTCCTTGAAAGCCCTCTGCTTATAGATAATCCTGCCACATGATAGACATTTCTAAGTCACAGCTTAGTGTCAGTAATCACACTTTGATCCTTTTTGGAGGGTACATTTTTCCATATTTTCGTGTTTTTCTCCAAAACTATTCATCGTACCGGTAAAAGGTATAGGACCAAAACAATAGGAAATTAAATTCTGCAAAAGTTTGTTTCTATACATACTTGCTCTAAAACTTATAGTTTTTACGCAAACGAGCCGGGAAGCGGAATACGCATTTCTCGAAAAACTTGGAAAAAATCAACTTCGCACTCACATTTCCTCCAATATCTCCTAAACTACTTATTTCTCGGTAAAGTGGCATAGAATTGATCTTTTAGAGTGAAGATTTCTCTTTCTTTTGGTATCTTGTTTTTCTCTAAATGTTAAGTTTTTTCAATAAACACAAAGAATGTAGACTCAAATGCAATTTTTTTCTATTGTGCGAAAACTTTAATACACAAAAGAAAATACACATGCACATGCTTGTGTAGATGCTAGTTATGCATGCAGAGCATGTTTATGATTTAAAATGTGGTATAGTAAGATGGGGTAAGAAAAGAACAAAATCATAAACTTTCATTTGCGCATTTTTTTTGTTCTTATATTTTCTCTATAACCTGTCCATTTTAATTATTATCCAGTAGTAAAGGGAACATAAGCAGGATTTAAGCCCAGGACGTATTACAAATTTAATATCCATATTTTTTTGTGATTTTTTTCTTTCCCGGAAGAGGAGTGAAGAAAAAAATACTGGGGTAAGAAAAAAAAAATTTATTTGGCAAAAAAAAAAAAAAACTTTGAAATAAACATCTGCACATTTTTTTTTTTTTTTTACAAAATATTGAATTCATGTTTATATTTTACCTCAGACACATAAAAAAATGATAAGGTGAATTTACTTGAAGAAAATCTTATTCCTTACACAGGTGTGCTTTCTATTCCTTAAACAGGTGTGCTTTTTATTCCTCCCACTTCCATTCACTCCCACTTCCCTTCTACCTCCATTCACTCCCACTTCCCTTCTACCTCCAGTCACTGTCACTTCCCCTCTACCTCCATTCACTTCCACTTCCCTTCTAGCTCCATTCACTCTCACTTCCCTTCTGCCTCCATTCACTCTCACTTCCCTTCTGCCTCCATTCACTCCCACTTCCCTTCTGCCTCCATTCACTCTCACTTCTCTTCTGCCTCCATTCACTCTCACTTCCCTTCTGCCTGCATTCACTCCCACTTCCCTTCTACCTCCATTCACTCTCACTTCCCTTCTACCTCCATTCACTCCCACTTCCCTTCTACTTCCATTCACTCTCACTTCCCATCTACCTCCACTCACTCGCACTTCCCTCTCACCGCCTTTCACAATCACCCCAACATTCAAATCACCTTATGCTTCTGGCAGTTCTAATGGGATTCTAAGGGAGTGTTAGTGGTAGTCGTCCTGATTAGTACGACTTGAGCAGCTACTCTGCCTCTAGTGTCACCCTGGACCACTCCATCAGGAGTTATTCCCTCTCATGTACTCACGGCTGGATTAAGCATGTGGGAGGCCCGGGGCCCGCTTGGAAGGGAGGCCCCCTTTCCAATTCCCCCAGTGCATACACCACAGACTGGTAACCTAAATCCTAATATATAAATAGGACACTTTTAGTTAGGAAATACTGAACGGGGACTATTCATCCAATGCTGTAATATGTAATGCATAAACACGAAATGAAATGAACACAAGTTGCTCTGGTGGGAGGCCCCCTCTTGGTGGGTGGCACAGGGCCCGGGCCCCTTGGGCCCCCCCCTTAATCCGGCGGTGCATGTACTCCTAGGCAGTGACACGCCTAGCTGACGGGTCAGCAAGGGTCAGACACTGACACCACACAAACAATCAACATCCCCATGCTACCACTCCCCTCTTGTACAATATCCCCCCCCAGGGTACCACACTATACCGCTAACCTAGTGGTAACAATAATATTGTTTACAAAATGGGGCAATAAAAACTCAATTTGGGGCAAGCAATGCTCACGTTTGGGTAAAAAATTATCAGGTATGGGGAGAGAAAAAAATCAGTGAATCTGATTTTTCCTACCCCATCCAAGCACATCCCAATGGGGTAACAAAATATCCCCCCTACCCCCCAAGGGAGGGGTATGGGGGGGTATGACAACACATGAAGAGGGCAAGGGGGGTGGGGTGATCCTTTCTTTCCCCTGAGTGTGCCAAGGTTATTGGGGGAAGAAACAATCAAACTTCTTGCAAGGTACTAAAAGTTTTGGTGATTTTTTTGTTTTTGTTTTTTTGGTAAAAAGGACCCTGCACATATATATGTAAGTTAAACTTAATAACATGCAAATAATATATGTTGTAAAAAGGTAAGCTAACTATAGATAACATCAAAATGTTAATTGCTTGGAGAGATAAGTATTAAGGGGGTGATTTGTTCTTACCCCATTACCCCCCATGTTTTTTCTTACTCCATTTTACTATAATGAGGTATTGCAGTGAATCTGTTTTCTTCCTTGTAGTCTACCCTATCCATGCATCCCCCAAGCTTTCTGCATGCACAGTACAGTATAATATTTTCAGAATAGACCACCCTAAATGAATTCTGAAGAGTATGTTATGATGTTTTTTTTTTTTTTTTTTTCTAATAATCATGGCGGCGCAACTGCCAGGGTCATATGCCGCCGTATAACAAAGAAGTAAAAAGTCAAAACAAAAAACAGAGGATAAACCACACAATCAAAATGAAGAAATTCTAAATATCCTTAAAAAGTCCTGCCTCCTTCACAAACGAGAGGGTTGCCCCTCCCAAGGCACAGGCATCCTCCCCAAGCACAGAGGAAAGATGATACACACCACCATCCGTTTGGTGGTCAGAGAGGAATCGACGACGCAAATCCTCAAGACTAGGGCACTCCACCAACAGGTGCCGAACAGTCAAGGGAACCAGACAGTCATCACACAATGGAGGAGGAGCCCTTTCCATTAAAAAGCCATGAGAGAAACGGGTGTGGCCAATGCGGAGGCGGCACAAAGCAGTCTCCCATTGACGAGGAAGCCCTGGTAACTGAATGAGCCCACCTTCTGGCTAATTGAGCGCAACTTATTGGGACCTACAGCATCCCAATGCTCCTGCCAACAGCACCAAACTCTGGAGGCAATACAGGAGCGCATATCTGCAGCAGGCAGACGATACAGAGGGGACTGTGCAAGAGGGGGACGAGCCGCTGCCGCCTTGGCCAGCTGATCAGCTCGTTCATTCCCTGCCACTCCTACATGAGTTGGAACCCAACAGAAATCTACATGACGTCCACGACGCCCTAAAAGGAAAAGCCACTCTAAAATGGATAAAACCAAAGGATGAGAGGGATTAAAAGACTCCATTGCAGAAAGAGCACTTCGTGAGTCACTAAAAACAGTAAAAGCAGTGTGGGGGAGAGTGAAGAGAATCTGAAGGGCAAATAAAATAGCAGTCAGCTCAGCCGTAAAAACAGAAGCAGTCATAGGGAGGCTCCCACCTCGACAGAAGGTGGGAAACACCACACCAAAGCCCACACCCGCATCAGACTTGGATCCATCAGTATAAACTGGTATGGAGTCCCCATGAGAAGAGGCATGCTCTAAAAAACAGAGAAAATAAAACCTGAGAAGGAAGGGGAGGCCTTACTGAATGAGAAGAAACGACAAAATGTCACCCTGGGGAGAAGCCAGTAGCCCACCCTCGGGACACGGTGGGGAGTGATCGGCACAGAAGGAACAGAGAAGCTAGACATAACTGACTGCACCCTGAAACCAAAGGGCTTTGGAAAGGATGGCCGAGTGGCAAAAATAGGTGACCGAGAATCTTGAGAGACCTTGACAAAGGGCACAGAGTCTGGGAGACGAGATAAGCGATCCCAACATCGCATCAAAAGGGAAAGAGCGGAGCAAGTCTAGAGGAAGGACACCAGCATCAGCCAACAAACTCGAAATCGGGAAGATCGGAATGCCCCAGTGGCGAGACGAACACCAGCATGATGTATGGAATCTAAACTACGAAGCCGGGCTTCTGAGGCAGAAGAATAAACTTCACATCCATAATGAAGTTTGGATAAAATCAGAGACTGATGCAAGAGGAGGAGGGTCTTGCGATCAGCTCCCCAGTATGTGTGCGCTAAAACTTTCAAGAGACCCAATGCTCTGAGACACTCAGCTTTTACGTACCTCAGGTGAGGGACCCAAGTCAACCGGCTGTCAAAAATCAGCCCTAAAAACCGGGTTTCCTTTAAACACGAAATACGACGCCCGTCTAAAAAAAGGTTTGGGTCAGGGTGGACTCCACGAATGCAGCAAAAATGCATGGCAACGGTCTTCTTGAAGGAAAATCGAAAACCTCGGTCATCAGCCCATCTAGAGACACGGTTGAGAGCCATCTGCATCCTCCTTTCTGCCATTGACATCCGTGAGGCAGTGACAGAGATTGATAAATCGTCAACATAGAGAGAGCCACGAACACCATCAGGGAGCACAGAAATAACGCTGTTAATTGCCACTGCGAAAAGGGTAACACTTAGTATGCTCCCTTGTGGCACACCATCCTCAAGGGGATGTGCAGTAGACAGCTCACTCCCAACTTGGACCCGAATAATACGATTAGATAAAAACTCCCCGATAAAGTGGAGAGTCGCCCACGAAGACCAAACTCATAAAGTGATTGTAATATACCATGACGCCAGGAAGTGTCGAACGCCTTCTCCAAATCAAAGAACACTGTGATATGATGCTGGTTAGTTGCAAAAGCCTGGCAGATGGAAGATTCTAAAGAAAGGAGAGCATCTGTGGTCGACCGCATCTTCCGAAACCCACACTGGACAGGAGACAAGTAACCACCCTTCTCTAAGTACCACATGAGCCGACTATTCACCATCTTATCAAGGACCTTACAAAGGCAAGATGTCAGTGAGATAGGGCGATAATTAGTGGCCTGCAAGTGATCCTTGCCCGGCTTAGGGATGGGGAGAACCACAGCAACACCCCATGAGGTCGGAAACCCACCAGTGCACCAAATTCTGTTATACAGTGACAACAGAAAATGAAGGGCTGCATCAGGCAAGTGGTGTAAGAAGGCATATGGGACATCATCCAAGCCTGGAGAAGAGTCGCGACACTGCGACAATGCCGTCTGAAGTTCAGAAGCAGAAAAAGCAACATTATACGACTCCTCTGCAGTAGATGGAAAACTAATGCCCAAAGATTCCAGGTGCCGTCGGCGGTGTGCCGACGGGGATGAGGTGTCCTTCCTAGAGACATTAGCAAAATGAGCGGCAAATATCTCGGCAACAGACAAAGATTGAGCCACCACCACACCTGCACGAGGTAAAACAGGAGGAGAGGGAACGGGAAATTTCCCTGAAATCTTCCTCACCCGTTTCCACACTTTCGTGAGAGGAGTCTGTGAAGAAATTGAAGAAACAAATGACGCCCAAGACTTCCTCCTAGCCTCCTTCATAACCCGCCAGGCATGAGCTCGGGCCCTCCTATATGCCACTAAGTAACCAGGGTCACCTCGGTGACGACGAAGTCGGGAGAAAGCAGCACGTTTAGCCCGAACAGCAGAAGCACACTCATCGGTCCACCAGGGAACTGGACGGCGAGGAAAGTGACCAGCTGTTCTCGGAATACTCTGCAGTGCCGCCGAGTGAAGTAAGTCTGTGAAATAATCAACAGCAGCATCAGTGCTGACAAAATCCTCCACACATCGGCTCGGGGAACACAGCTCCTCAAAAACCGGCCAGACTGCCCTATCCAAGCGCCAGCGGGAAGACGACGCCGAGGCTCGCTCTGTGTCGATCTTAATAAAATAGGGAAGTGGTCACTGCCATGTAAGTCGGGTAACACAGCCCATGTAAAATTCAGGGCTACCCCTGCAGAGCACAGAGACAAATCAATAGCAGTAAAAATACCCGTTTGACTATGGAAGTAAGTAACTTCACCAGAATTTAAAATGTACAGATCCACATCCTCCACAATGGAGGCTAACATAGTACCTCTAGAGTCAGCTGTGGAGCCACCCCACAAGGGATGATGACTGTTCATGTCAGCCAGCAAGAAATAGGGTGAAGGAAGTGCATGAATAAGATTTTCAAGATCAACCCTCTGAATAGTGGCACTAGGAGGGAGGTACAAAGAGCACACAGTATAATGACGGGGAAGGAAAATCTGGAGAGCAACAGCCTGCAGTGGAGTGTTAAGACTCACAGCAGTGAAAGATATGTCACTGCATACTAGAATAGCCACACCCCCACCATGACCCTGTCCAGGAAGAGGATCTGAATAAAAAACCTGGTAACCAGGTGGACTGGGAGGCGCAGCATCACCAACCATTGTCTCTTGTAGGCAAACACACACAGGTGAATACTCAGCCAGAAGCCAACGGAGTTCCTCCCAGTTGGCTCGTAAACCACGGCAGTTCCATTGAATAATATTAGCCATTAAAACTATTGAAATAAAAAAGGGGCAGGGGAGAAGGACAAACAGAAAACCATAAAAAGATACTAAAAATATTAAAATGGAGGAACTATATACCCAAAAGAAAGGGTCACTTAGTGGAAACCACTGAGCGACCCTGGGAGACAATCTTCTTGGGAATGCGGATACGCCCACGAAGGGCCTTGTCACGGGCAGCAGCATGGCTAGAACGAGGGCCTGGGGTCTGCGAAGTGTTGGGAGACTTCACAGACACCCGTCGCTGCCCAGCAGGAGAGGAAGAGCTACTCCGAACCCTGCCCGGGGCCCCCAGTGAACCAAGAGGTCGAGCAGGAGGGATTGGGGTCCTGGCCTCCAAACGTGGAGGGCAGGACAGGATCCTCAGAAGGTAACCGGAGGAGGAACATCCGATACCCCGGAGGAAGAGGTGCCAGACTGACCTGACACCCCAGAAGCCCCCGAAGACCCAGAAGCAGGGTCTGAGGGCTGTTGCACAGATGGAGTGACTACAGAGGGTGTGGACTCCACGACCGACACCTTGCTTGGAGGATCTTCAAGACTCAAAGACTCTGAGGAACCACGATGACGTTTAGCGAATGAAGAATGTGCACCATGACTAACAGGGGATACCATAGATGTAGAGGTCGAGTCTTGAACTGTAGCGGCAACCGTCTCAAGTGCGGGAGATTGTTGCACTGGCATGGGATCAACAGATGAAGGCATAGGAGCTGACACAACAGGAGGAACTCGAGTCTGCTGCTGGACAGGTCGATGAGGACGGCTATGACCGGACAAAACTGACGCATAAGACACTCCGTTACGGAAAACAGATGACATGGCTCTACTCCTGGCCTCAGAAAAGCTTATTTTGTCACGATTACGGATGAGGAGGATCTCCTTCTCCAAGCAAAACCGAGCACAGTCTTTAGATGAAGCAGGATGTGCCTCGCCACAGTGCAAACAACAAACAGGTCCAGGACAGTCCTGTCCTGCATGAGTGGATTCTCCACAACTGACACACCACTGGGAGGCCCTGTTGCAAACGACGACAGACTCGCCCAACATGCCTGTACATCTGACAGTGGTAGCAGCGTCGTGGGTTTGGTACAAAGGGTTTAACCCTAAGGGACAACCAAGCCACCTTGATGGATGAAGGCAGAACAGTACAGTCGAACGTCAGCAACAAGGATGGAGTTGGGGTAAAGTACACCATCAACCTTCTTCCGAAACCTCTCCACTTTGAGCAACCCTGTGGACCTGGAGTTCTTCAAGTAGCTTCTCTTCACTGTAGCGAAGTAAGTCTTTGAAGAAAACAACACCTCGACACTGATTGAAAAAAGCATGAGGGACACAAGAAAACAGCGCATCCGGGTCCTTACACTGGGCAGCCAGCCGGGAACCCTCTTCAGGGGATGTAACCTCCACTAGTAGGCTACCATCCCCCTGAGGTGAAATCTGCGGCTCCCTCCCACAGATTGACATAATGCGCCGATGAACATTAAAAATATCCAAATTCCCAATAGGTTGACCATCCAAAGTACGAATGGTGTAGTACCTTGCAAAATCAATCCTCTCAAAGACACCCAGCAGGACCTCACGGGCATGTCCACTATATGTTGTTGTCTGTGTCCGGCTCTTCTTTGTAGTGGCCGCTGACCGTAAACCACTGGAACCAGGTAGGTATGGATCCAGGGTGGCAATATGGGCCTCACCAGACAGAGGCACAAGAGGCGCACAGGAGGGAGATTGTAAAGGGTGGTCAGGGACAGAACCAGGGTCGTCAGCAGATGAAATTTTATTCGTGGCCATATTAGAAAAAAAACTACCTTCATTCCCCCACCCCTCCACCCACCATGGAGCCCAACAAGGGGAGGCCATATGCCAGGGAAAGCACCACTGGCGACCCCAGAGGTAGTGGGAAAGTATACGCAGGTAACCACCAAGGGACCCTGACAAGGGTGACTCCAGGACGATAGGAGCCACCAGGTCCCCCAGTGCCCGCTTGACCCTAAAGCCACTAGGTGACTAGCCTGGATGGCTAGCCAGTGACCAGCCGATTGACCTGGTCGGGCCCAACCAGGCCACCCATCTAGCCAGAATAAGGGACCAAAGAGGTGTATTGCTAGCTGCAGGGCGCACCATGCAGCATCACTCAACCTCCAGGACTCCCGTCTCCCAGCATTACGGGACGCCACGCACAGCAAACACGTGGGGAGGCAACAGTCCCGCCCT
Organism: Coenobita brevimanus; assembly: GCF_032717465.1. Classification (NCBI taxonomy): domain Eukaryota; kingdom Metazoa; phylum Arthropoda; class Malacostraca; order Decapoda; family Coenobitidae; genus Coenobita; species Coenobita brevimanus. The sequence continues at coordinate 17,939,029 of NC_137058.1, forward strand.
AGATGGCAAATGGGCAGGGACTGACATCACCAGTAGGCCTCCTGTACCAGTGATGTAGGGGGTGCTTGGTCCACGACACTGACAAATGCCGAACCCTACAAAGGTAGGCATGCCTCCAAAGTAGGTGGCACTGCCAGCCACGCTTCAAGCCCCGCCACCACGTCAAGGTGACCCCCTCAGCGGGGATATTATGATGTAATAATGGTGGTTGTGTTTCGCGCATTGCAGGATACGCTTTCCATGCGTAACTCAAGATACTGACGAAGATACTGATGGTCTGATTCTGGGACTATGATTTCTGTAAGGTGATATTAAGTGGAATATGGTATGATGTTTATTAAAGTGTCAGGTCATTTTTGTTGGACTGTATTTTCTATCTTCATATGAATCGATGTCAGAATCATCATCACTTTCATCAAAAATCACTTCAGTTTCCTCCTCCTCATCCTCACCTGCTTGATTGGCGCATGCCAATTTACACAGATATGTGCACTTCAGTTTATTTTGAATACACGTACATGTCTCCTCCACACACTCCCTTCGACATGTACAAGCCAACATTTCCATGACGGTTTCTGGGGCTGGTAAACCATCACCCCAGTCGATCACCAACTTGTCATCCTCAAACGACCATCCATGGCCAGCAGGGTTTGGAACATCTGGGAAGGCTTCTAAACTCCTCTTCCAAATTGCACACTGATAATTTGCCCGTTTACAGTGGTTTATGAGTGAAGACGAACAGGGGGGAAGTTGCAAAGACTCAACCTCTCCCTTCTTTGTGCAAAATATATGGAATCTTAGAGCGTTGACACTTTCAGTTATATCCCTAATACTGTAGATGCTGCATGTTAAAGATTCTAGCCTTTTAAATTGTTCATCACGTATTTCCCAGGTTGTGCCAAGCTTTGTTAATGTTTCACAGTGTTCAATTCCTATTGAGAAGTTTTAGGATGACAACTTCCCACGGCCAGCAAAGGCACTTACCGTGTCACATTCACTAAATGCGTGAAGCCCGAGTATTGCATTGCATTTCTTCTCCCCGAGTTTCTGTGCTACTTTTCTTGATATCGACATATTGGACACGTGTTCGCGAACCACTCTTAATGAATAATGGGCATGACACTTGGCTTGAGAAGGCAAGACAGAGTACAAACACATCCGTGTCCTCAGATACTATGATGACAGCACTGGAGCCAGTGTTAGCACAGTTCACGGCATGCTATATAAGTCTGGTGTCAGCTTCTTGCTGTGTAGATCTGAGGGCTTCAAATTCGGTCACTGAGTCTTCTGTGAGTTTCTTGCAGACCTCCCCAACTGTCACATAGACTTCTTTTTCCTTTCAGTTGTATTCTCTGTTTGTCACTACTCCAATCTAAGACAAGGAATTCAATAAGTTTAGTCTTGTTATCAGGGTTGCACAGGAAGTTCCTCCACTGCTTTATCTTATGCCCATGCTCTATACTTTTGAAGGAAGTACCCTCAAGTGATCCTCGTTTTATCCTCTCTGCATTTCTGATCGAATGGTCTCTGTACACATCGAACACAACGTCAATACGCTTACTGGATGCCCCTGCTCTCAGAGCCTTAGTGAAAATTGCTCTGGAAACATCACTGAAACACATGTGATTTGCTTCCAAACTCTGAATCAATGTCATTCCATCAATTACACACGCAGAGTTCACAGGCAGTATTTCCACTGGAGGCATATCCTTTTCAGCTTCTTGGCCAATGCAGCTTTATCAGTCTTGCGTAGGGAACCCTCAGGTGTAGCAAGTGGCCATGGTATTGATCCTAGGCGGTGCGACAGGACATCTTTCATATATAACTTGCGTGTCTGTCCAATCAAAATCATTTTGGCAAATAAAATTCCAATCGGCTTTCACTATGACCTGCCTCCCGCCAGCTTGATACGTTTTCTTGAGTTTTATATCACTGAATGTCTTCAACTTATGCTTTTTCAGTGGATCATGGAATCCCTTTGTAGGTGGGTCAGTTTCAAGTCGTTCTTCCCTGAAGGTCCTGCATACAGATTCGCCAATGTCCTTAGCTTGCAGTAGATGCTGTGCGACTTCAGTGGATGCTGCCACGCCAGTGGAAATGGAGACCAAAACTGAGTTTGTGAACGGATTTGTCCAACTACTTTTCAGAAGGTCCATCAATGATTGAACATCTTTCTCATCTCTTTGCATCCTAGATGGACTAAGGTCTGGATGGTTGAATGATACACTGCCAATTCCTAGCATATCCCTCAGGAGTCTCAGGTACGAACTTCGGTATTCAGCAGTGTGATAGTATCTACAAACTGCATTTGGCTTTAAGCTGAAACCTTTTGTCCCCCCAGGTGTTTGTGTGTCCTTGTTGACTGTTTCCTCAATCATCTGATCAACAGGGATCTTTCCAAATGGGTTTCTTGATCCAATTTGGACAGAGAATCCGCCTCCTTTGAGATATTCATGAATATCAAGGTGTTCCATGTCCAAGTGGGTCATTTCGCTATAGTATGCAGACCAGTAGCGGGCGTAGTTTTGTCTATCATGGGCAAAACACCATGGTATCATATCATGAACTGAGGAGAGGTGCAGCTCCCAGTCGCCTTCCCTTGAAGCACGCAACAAATTGAGCATAATATAAACCATGTCAATGTATGACGTCCAAAAACCTGTCAAGTCCCCACCATTACAGTGAAGATGTTCCAGGTATTCCTGAAATTGCTCTGCTAAAGCTTCAAAGGCTGGGTTCTCAAGTGTTTTCCTCAAGGAACTCTGTGAAATGTCTTCAACAAATTGGTGAATGACCTCCATAATGTTTACCTCTTCGTTCTGACCAGACTGGACTTCCTTTAGAAAACTATCCCAAGCAAGCCTAAGTAAAGCCTCATACAGTAGTTTACGGAATCTCACTGCACGATTGTACTTTCTTCCTTCCAAGACCCCTGAAACTGAACCTTCAGCCACAACCCCAGATTCTAGGCACAAATCTTTCAGCCCTGCATCTTGAAATCGTTTACCTATGATTTGAAGTAGAGTACATTCAGTATGAAAGACTCCCATCCTTGGGACCATATCGGCGAACCTTTCCCGTTCCTCCCAGATTGTTTCAGTTGTTTTTGCATAGAGGGCTTGGTCAAATACAACAACCATGCTCTCAAGTTCTAGTGAGCGCTTCAGTTTCTGTGACTGGGACAACACCTCATGAAATATTGAGAGGTGTGTTGCTGGCGCATTGATTGTTGGCAGGTACCCAACTACATCTTCATGGATTTCCTCTTCATCCCACACAAGGATACTGAAGCCAATCCAACTGCTGACTCTCTGGTTTGAAGTGCAATGCAACCGTGCCAATATCCACACCAGGGTTTTCTTGTAAATTTCACTTTTCAGTTGGTCTGCTTCTACTTTTACATATGCCCGAGGAGGTGGACCCAAACGATTGCCAGCATTGGAAACAGGAAGATCGGTGTCAGTCACTTTCACTGTCCTTTCTTTCTGCTTCACTTGACCTGGACAAGGGGACTTTATTGGGTATGGACCAAAGACCTTGGGTTGCACTATGATCCCATTCACTCTGTGGGATGTACCAGCTCCACTCAAGGTTTCTTCTAACCTATCAATGTTGTCCCAGGCACAACGAACTTGAATGTTCTTTTGAATGACTTCTAGGATAGTAACACCTTCTTCATTTTGCCTTGCCAATTTATGAAGACAGAGTGCTGTTTCAATCTCTTCAACCTGAGAATAGGACAAGCCATGTCCAAAGCGATTAAGGATGTGAATCAGCTGTACACAACCTGTCAAGGACTTAACAGCAAAAGACAACGTGATGTGTTTTGGTGTTTTCACCCTTGCATGAGTTACAGCATGAACAATGTCCTGACCAGTTGACTCTGTTAACCTCTGTACTCTAGTCGTTACAGTCTGGTCCTCCTCAGCACTAATAAGAGTTTTCAAGAGCGTCATCAATGAATTTGGCATGTACTGCGATGGTTCATTCAGATCAGCAGGCAAAGGTGGCCAGGGCGATTGGGTATCTAGATTCTTAATGTCATCCCTCAAAATGGTTGAAGCCTGAGCTATGATCCCATAAGTGTCAAAGTTATGTTTCAAGATATGTAGTTCATCTTTCAATACTTGGTTTTCCCTTACAAGTTCAGCCATGGTCAAATTGTCAGGATACAACAGTACTCTGCCATTTTTTTTCATAAACCACATGAAGAGTATCTCCAAACTCCGTCTTTAGTTTCCTCAGAATGTGGTTTTTGTTGACAGTCTCACTTCCTCCACTCCTTCTTTAAGGAACCAGTCTACGAATCTTTGGGTGAGCTCAGTGAGTCTTACAACTTGGGGGCTTTCAAATACAACATCTCGCACAAAAGCAAATAGTTTATCAAAGCAAATGTTCTTCTTGTTTTTATACTCATCCAATTTTGCTTCCCCCAGATCTGCAGCTAGCGACATACCAGCCTTGTTTTTGGGTGTACGTGAACGAGTATACGCACGATAGCATTACCGATGATAGTGTCCTTTGGCAGCGACTGTCTCTTGACACAAGAGCAGTGATTCGGGCATCATTTCGTCTTAATGCTGCATCGCAGACTGCAGTGTCCGATCGTAACTCGGCGCACTGTACCAATGGTTCTCTTGAATTTTTGTTTTTTGACATATTTGCTAATTTTCTGACAAAAAATATACACTGGCTGATACACTCTCGATGACTCAGACACAATTATTGAACTCCTACGGTGTGACTGTCGCCTTGTTTCGGATGTTTCAGGAACAGGAGTTACACATGGATGTTTATCAGTCTTATTTTTCAAAGTGAACACTGATCGACACTTTCTGTGATACCACACTTTAGGCACCTCATCATTTACAGTTCTGGCAGCAATTTGTAAAATACCATTGTGTTTCTGTACTTCAGCTGCTTTCACTAGACTATCCCACGATGCCTTGTCTCGAGGCGATGATAAATGTGGGTCCTTCAAATCACAGTCAAAGATACACGAAGGGCGAGGTGTCTTGGTAGGAGGTAGATCATCATGACAGACAATGGTTGTAATCACTTTACCAGCATCGCTATCATCGTCGTTGTCGACATCCATGGTGTGGGAGTCAGGCTATTCTTAAACAATGGCTTCCCTGCAAAGTTATGATGCAATTGTATTTAACAGTAACAATGGCTTCCCTAGTATGTTATCACACAGCTGTATTTAAAAATACAATCAGTGATTGCAAGCCATGACCATTGCGTTACTTTACGTTAATTTAAAGGGAAAAGGTAGATAAATTACAAAAACATACCTTGAGTACCAACATTTCCTTTCCTATCGACCAGGTGCTATCACCATCACTATGAGCCATGCAAAGGGTCTCCTGCAAGCATAAAACACAACATTCTTACTACAGTACCCAACCAGCAGACTGTACATTATAAACATGCTCTTCAGACTTCATTTAGGGTGGTCCATTCTGAAAATATTATACTGTACTGTGCATGCAGGGAGCTTGGGGGATGCATGGATAGGGTAGACTACATGAAAGAAAATAGATTCACTGCAATACCTCATTACCACATTTTACATCATAAACATGCCCTGCATGCATTACTAGCATCTATACAAGCTTGTGTATGCATTACTAGCATCTATACAAGCTTGTGTATGTGTATTTTGTTCTGCGTATTACAGTTTTCACAGGATTGCAAAAATTGCATTTGGATCCTATCTTCTTTCTTTGTCTATTGTGCAAACTGATAGTATTTAGAGGAAAAACAAAGATACTAAAAGAAAGAGAAATCATCACTCTAAAAGGTCAATTCTATAACATTTTACCGAGAAATTAGTAGTTTAGGAGACATTGGAGGAAATGTGAGTGCAATGTTGATTTTTTCAAGTTTTTTTAGATATGTGTATCCCGCTTCCGGGCCCGTTTGCACAAAAACTATAAGTTATAGAGCAAATATGTATGGAAACAAACTTTTACAGAATTTAATTTCCTATTTTTTTCTATTCCTATACCTTTTACTAGTGCGATGCACTGTTTTGGAGAAAAATGCGAAAATATGGAAAAATGTACCCTCCAAGAAGGGTAAAAGTGTGATTATTGACACTAAGCTGTGAGTTAGAAATGTCTATCATGTGGTTTGATTATCTATAGGTAGAGGGCTTTCAAGAAAACATTGGTAGATTTTGCCCCACCAGGTGGTACCAATATGTGAAATTTGGTGGTCTGGCTCATGGACTGAGAGTGGAAAGAGAGGAAAAGAGGGATTTCAGAGGAGTATGTGGCGTTGCGTAGCAAGGCAATCAAATGAAGAAGCTGAGAAGTGCAGCGATGTTGATTTGAATCTGCTGGAAAGCGTTAGGAGAGGTACCCTGAGATGATTTGGCCATGTGGAGAGAATGAATAATGACTTACTAGAAGAGTTTATATTGGTGAGGTGGAAGGGGAGACTGGAAGGAGCAGGCCAAGGATGAGATGAAGGGATGAAATTAAGAAGTATATAACTAACGGTTGTGTAAGTTGATGGGTTGACAAACTGATCGCAGAGGACAAATCTACATGGAAACAATATTTTTGTGGTCTCCCAGCCGAGATTAAGGCATCTGACTAAAAACAGAGAGGCAGGCTAACAGACGATTATATTTTGCAGTTGAAGCGATGCGTCTTAGAGGGTAAAAATGTAACCGTATCATAGATACATCTATGATGAATACTTTTAATGGATACTGAGACTGATCCCATATTTTAAAGATTGGGGAGGCTCAGTAGCACTTCTTCCTGAGCGATTTGTTATGGCTGTCATACCTGAATATTCCCCATTATGATATATGCATTTTTGTATAGGCATAGTTTGCAGAAACAACAAAATAATCCTAGTGTGCAATATCCGCGATGCAGGGGGCTTCCTGTGCCCAGAAGAACAAGAGCTTTGAAGCTTAATGAGATGAGACCCTTTGAAAAGAATATGATATTGCTGGAGGAAGGTATTGTTGTGTGTGCAGAACGTGATGAGGGGGGATATTGTGTTGGGGTACAAGAGCTGTGGGGGGCATAAGATGTTGCGTGAGGTTTCGGAGTACGAGTGTTGTGAGAGGGAAACATTATTACCAGAGGATGTGGAGTACGAAAAGTGCGTAGGTGTTACAGAGGGAAATATGTTGTGAGAGGTTTAATTTGTTATTCTTTTTTCGCTGGTGATAATGTTTTTATTTGGCTTTATGACATCCAGGCAAGAGTATTTAAAATGGAGTCGCGGTGGCCCAGTGACTTAGGGCACTGCCCATTAATCCAGAGGAAGAGGATTCGAATCACTGAGCTAGTGGAGCTTTTCCTCAACTTTTGGTAGACCCTGGGCTTACCAGATATGCGCTGACGTATATCGGCTGACTTTTCAGACGGGGGTGTATATACCTCCCCCACTAATGCCTTCAGGCATAGGCCCTTTTATGACGCCACTGCTACTACTAAGTTGACGCTGCAGCCATCTGGGATTGCCCAGGTCACTCATTCCTGAGTGTACTTAGAGTCAACATCTTCCTCTTTCTGTGTGATGACTTGTGGCTCACAGTTTTAGACCTTTTAGGGGTCAGCTTTTTAGGGGGATTTCCCAAAAAGAAGGTAACAAAAACAGTTTTAACTAAAAGAATGTAGCCGTCAGAGACAGTTACTGATCTCAGTCTAGAGAGAGAGAGAGAGAGAGAGAGAGAGACGAGTATACATACGGTACTATAATACGTTACGGTTCGATCCCGATTCCATAGTTTTAAGCATTTGCTTTAAGTATTTTTGCTATATAATGAAAATATCATTCTAAATAATCACCCTAGTATTAAGAACATCCCTGGTATAATATCTTTTATTTGAAGGATCTTGAACCTTCTTTCATAGAAACTTATTTCTGACTTAATAATTATTCGTTTACTTTTAATCAGTCAAAACTTTGCTTGCGGCTTATCTTGTCCAAACTGTTTGTGTAATGTATAATTGCCATTCATACTGATGACATAATATTATTGTAAAACTAACATTGGTTTAATCACCGCAAAGGAAAATTCATTTGGGTTGTTGTGGGGGAGGTGGAATATAATCTTTCATGGAGCCCCCAGACAGTCAGAACCGGCGCTGAGTCGTATGATGTTGGGAGAAGATTTTTTTTTTTTTTTTTTGAGGAATGCATTGTAAGTGTGACATAGTGTTATGAGAGTGATGTGATAAAGAGATGGATGAATGAGTGCACGATTTTGTTTCAGGAGTGATGTAGTGATGTGACAGTGATGTAGTATTGTGTGAAAGTGATATGCGATATTTAGTTTTGTGATTGATGTTGTGTTTTGAGAGTGATGTAGCGTTGTAAGTGATGCAGTATTGTGAGAGTGATGTAGTCCTGTGAGAGTGATGCAATGTTGTGATAGTGATTTAGTGTTGTGAATGATTTGGTGGAATTAGAGTGATGTTGTCATGTGAGAGTGATGTAGTTTGTGGCAGTGATATAGTGTGGTGAAAGTGATGTAATGTTGTGAGACTGATGTAGTATTGTGAGTGATGTGGTAATGTGAAAATGATGCAGTGTTCTGAGTTAGAGTTATATACTGTTGCGACACTAATGTAGTGTTATGAGACATACAGTGATGTGAGAGATGTGGTGACGCGAGTGATGTAGTGATGTGTGAATGTGATGTAGTGTTGTGAGGGTGATGTAGTGTTGTGAGGGTGATGTAATGTTGTGAGAGTGATGTAGTGTTGTATGCGTGGTGTAGTGTTGGGAATAGTGTTGTGTGAGTGATGTAGTGATGTGAGTGAAGTAGTGTTGTGAGAGTGATGTAGTGCTGGATGCTTGATATAGTGTTCTGAGTGCAGTAGTGTTGTGAGTGATGTAGTGCTGTGCGTAATGCAGTGTTGTGAGAGTGATGTAGTGTTGTGAGGGTGATGTAGTGTTGTGACAGTGATGTAGTGTTGTATGCATGATGTAGTGTTGTGAATGAAATAATGTGTGAGTGATGTAGTGCTGTGAGTGATGTAGTGTTGTGAGAGTGATGTCGTGCTGGATGCTTGATATAGAGTTCTGACTGATGTAGTGTTGTGAGTGATGTAGTGTTGTGAGAGTAATGTAGTGATGTGAGAGTGAAGTAGTGATGTGTGAGAGTAATGTAGTGTTGTTTGCGATGTAGTTTTGTGAGAGTGATGTGGTTTTGTGAGAGTAATTTAGTGTTGTTAGTCATGTAGTGATGTGAGAAAGATGTAATGATGTGAAAGTGATGTACTGTTGTGAGAGTGATACAGTGTTGTGAGTCATGTAGTGATGTGAGAAAGATGTAGTGATGTGAAAGTGATGTAGTGTTGTAAAGAGTGATGAAGTATTGTGAGTCATGTATTGATGTGAGAGTGATGTAGTGCTGTAAGAGTGAGGTAGTGTTGTGAGTGATGTAGTGCTGTAAGAGTGATGTAGTGCTGTAAGAGTGATGTAGTGTTGTGAGCTTGATGTAATGTAAGACTGATGTATTGCTGTAAGAGTGATGTAAATGTTGTGAGAGTGGTGTAGTGTTGCGAATGCCATAATGTTGTGAGAGTCATGTAGTGGTGTGAGAGTAATTTATTGTTGGGAAAGTGATAAAGTGTTGTGAGAGTAAAGTTGTGTTGTGAGAATAATGAGGTGTGAGAATTATGTAGTGCTGTGAGAGTAGGTAATGTTGCGTTGTTAGGTTGATGTGGTTTGAGAGTGAAATGGTGCTGTGAGAGTAATGTAATGTGGCAGTAATGTAATGTTGTGAAAATAATGTGATATGAAAATAATATAGTGGTGTGAGTCATGCACCGTTGGAAGAGTAATTTAGTACTGTGAGTGATGTAATGATGTGAGAATGGTGAAAGTGGTGTAGTGCTGTGAGTGATTGTATTATTGTGGTGATTTAGTCTTGTTTGGGTGATGTAGTGTTTTGCTAGTGATATCTTGTGAGAATGACGTAGTGTTGTGAACGTGCTTTACTGTGAGTGATGTAGTGTGAGTAAAGTGAGAATGACGTAGTGTTGTGAACATGCTTTAATGTGATAGTGATGTAGTTTGAGTATATTATGATGATCTGAGAGTGATATGTGTTGTAAGATTGATGAAGTGTGAGTGTAACATGGTTCTGAGAAAGCGATAAAATGCGGTAAGTAGGAGGTACTTGTTGTGTATGCATAAACTCCGCCTCTGTCTTTGTGTGTCTGTACTATCACGGCTATTATTTTATTTATTTATTTTTTATTTCCCACTGCCTCATTCTTTCACGCCTTACTGGACATGTTTGTTATAATTTCCTTCTCTGTCTCCTATCCTACTTCTCACGGACTCATGATATGTCTGTTTATGTTGATGATCATCTGTTTTCCTCTGTGATTAGTCATTGATTTGCACTGTTTCCGTTCTAAATGAGAGGTGGTTATGGTTGTATTGGTGATGGTGGAAGTGGATATGATGGTAGTGGTGTTGGTGGCAGCGGTGATGGTGACAGTGGTGATAGTGCCAGGCAGTGTTGTCGGTTGCAGGATTGATGGTGGTAGTGATGATGGAGAGTGAAGATGTTGGTGGCAGTTGCGATGGTGGCAGTGGTGGTAATAATGATAGGTGGAGCCAGTGGCGACGGTGGTGGTGGTTGTGGCAGAGGTAATTGTGGCAGTGGTGCTGGTTGCAGTAGTAATGATACCGGTTGTGGTGGTGGCGGTGGTGATGGTAGCAGTGGCGATGGTGGCGGTGGTGCTGGTTGCAGTAGTAATGATACCGGTTGTACTGGTGGCGGTGGTGCTGGTTGCAGTAGTAATGATACCGGTTGTACTGGTGGCGGTGGTGCTGGTTGCGGGTAGTAATGATACCGGTTGCCCTGGTGGCGGTGGTGCTGGTTGCTGTAGTAATGATACCGGTTGTTATTGTGGCGGTGGTGCTGGTTGCGGTAGTAATGATACCGGTTGTACTGGTGGCGGTGGTGCTGGTTGCGGTAGTAATGATACCGGTTGTACTGGTGGCGGTGGTGCTGGTTGCGGTAGTAATGATACCGGTTGTACTGGTGGCGGTGGTGCTGGTTGCGGTAGTAATGATACCGGTTGTACTGGTGGCGGTGGTGCTGGTTGCGGTAGTAATGATACCTGGTTGTACTGGTGGCGGTGGTGCTGGTTGCGGTAGTAATGATACAGCTTGTACTGCTGGCGTTGGTGCTGGTTGCGGTAGTAATGATACCGGTTGTACTGGTGGCGGTGGTGCTGGTTGCGGTAGTAATGATACCGGTTGTACTGGTGGCGGTGGTGCTGGTTGCGGTAGTAATGATACCGGTTGTACTGGTGGCGGTGGTGCTGGTTGCGGTAGTAATGATACCGGTTGTACTGGTGGCGGTGGTGCTGGTTGCGGTAGTCATGATAAGGTGTGTACTGGGGGGGGTGGTGCTGGTTGCGGTGGTGATGATACGTTGTACTTGTAATGGTTGGCTAGTGGCGTACTGGTGGTGCTGGTTATGTAGTAATGATTCCGGTTGTACTGTTGGCTGTGGTGATTGTTGCTGTAGTAATGATAGCGGTTGTTCTGGTGGCGGTGGTGCTGGTTGCGGTAGTAATGATACCGGTTGTACTGGTGGCGGTGGTGCTGGTTGCGGTAGTAATGATACCGGTTGTACTGGTGGCGGTGGTGCTGGTTGCGGTAGTAATGATACCGGTTGTACTGGTGGCGGTGGTGCTGGTTGCGGTAGTAATGATACCGGTTGTACTGGTGGCGGTGGTGCTGGTTGCGGTAGTAATGATACCGGTTGTACTGGTGGCGGTGGTGCTGGTTGCGGTAGTAATGATACCGGTTGTACTGGTGGCGGTGGTGCTGGTTGCGGTAGTAATGATACCGGTTGTACTGGTGGCGGTGGTGCTGGTTGCGGTAGTAATGATACCGGTTGTACTGGTGGCGGTGGTGCTGGTTGCGGTAGTAATGATACCGGTTGTACTGGTGGCGGTGGTGCTGGTTGCGGTAGTAATGATACCGGGTTGTACTGGTGGCGGTGGTGCTGGTTGCGGTAGTAATGATACCCGGTTGTACTGGTGGCCGTTGGTGCTGGTTGCGGTAGTAATGATACGGTTGTACTGGTGGCGGTGGTGGTTGCGGTAGTAATGATACGGTTGTACTGGTGGCGGTGGTGGTGCTGGTTCGCGGTAGTAATGATACCGGTTGTATGCGATGTTGATGGTGCTGGTTCGCAGTAGTAATGATGCAGTTGTACTGGTGGCGGTGGTGCTGGTGCGGTAGTAATGATACGATTGTACTGGTGTGGTGGTGCTGGTTGCGGTAGTGATGCCGGTTGTACTGGTGGTGGTGCTGGTTGCGGTAGTAATGATGCGGTTGTACTGGTGGCCCGGTGGTGCTGGTTCGCGGTGGTAATGATACGGTTGTACTGGTGGCGGTGGTGCTGGTTGCGGTAGTAATGATACCGGTTTATTACTGGTGGCGGTGGTGCTGGTTGAGTAGTAATGTGATACCGGTTGTACTGGTAGGCGGTGGTGCTGGTTGCAGTAGTGAATGATACCGGTATGTACTGGCACTGGCGGTGGTGCTGGTTGGGCAGTAGTAATGATACCGGTTGTACTGGTGGCGTGTGGTGCTGGTTGCAGTAGGTAATGAAGTACCGGTTGTACTGGTGGCAGTGGTGCTGGTTGCAGTAAAGTAATGATGCCTGGTTGTACTGGTGGCGTGTGGTGCTGGTTGCAGTAGTAATGATACTCTGGTTGTACTAAAGTGGCCGGTGGGTGCTGGTTGCAGTAGTAATGATACCGGTTGTACTGGTGGCGGTGGCAGCGGTTGTGGCAGAATGACACTGCTAATGGTAGCGGCAGTTGCGTTGCAGCAGGTCTGACATCGCTGTACTGGTGTGTGGTGCTGGTTGCGGTAATAATGATACCGGTTGTACTGGTGGCGGTGGTGCTGGTTGCGGTAGTAATGATACCTGGTTGTACTGGTGGCGGTGGTGCTGGTTGCGGTAATAATGATAACCGGTTGTAACTGGTGGCGGTGGTGCTGGGTTGCGGTAGTAATGATACCGGTTGTACTGGTGGCGGTGTGGTGCTGGTTGCGGTAGTAATGATAACGTGTTGTACTGGTGGCGGTGGTGCTGGTTGCGGTAGTAATGATACCGCCGTTGTACTGGTAAGCGGTGGTGCTGGTTGCGGTAGTAATGATAACGGTTGTACTGGTGGCGGTGATGCTGGTTGCTGCAGTAGTAATGATACCACATTGGTGGCGTAAGTATATGGTAATGATGTCAGCAACTGGTGGGCGGTGGTGCTGGTTGCGGTAGTAATGATACGGTTGTACTGGTGGCGGTGGTGCTGGTTGCAGTGAAAGTAATGATACCTGGTTGTACTGGTGGCGGTGGTGCTGGTTGCGGTAGTAATGATACCGGTTGTAACTGGTGGCGGTGGTGCTGGTTTGCGGTAGTAATGATACCGGTTGTACTGGTGGCGGTGGTGCTGGTTGCAGTAGTAATGATACCGGTTGTACTGGTGGCGGTGGTGCTGGTTGCGCGGTAGTAATGATACCGGTGCCGTACTGGTGGCGGTGGTGCTGGTTTGCGGTAGTAATGATACCGGTTGTACTGGTGGCGATGGTGCTGGTTGCGGTAGTACATGATGCCGGTTGTACTGGTGGCGGTGGTGCTGGCTATGCGAAATGACGCATCGGTTTTACTGGTGGCGAACAGCTATGTAGGTAATGACTACCGGTTGTACTGGTGGCGGTGGTGCTGGTTGCGGTAGTAATGATGCAGTTGTACTGGTGGTGGTGCTGGTTGTGGTGGTAATGATAACCGGGTTGTACTGGTGGCGGTGGTGCTGGTTGCGGTAGTAATGATACCGGTTGTCACTGGTGGCGGTGGTGCTGGTTGCGGCAGTAATGATACCAGGTTGGTACTGGTGGCGGTGGTGCTGGTTGGCGGTAGTAATGATGATACCGGTTTGTACTGGTGGCGGTGGTGCTGGTTGCGGTAGTAATGATACCGGTTGTACTGGTGGCGGTGGTGCTGGGGTTGCAGTGCAGTAATGATGACCGGTTGTACTGGTGGCGGTGGTGCTGGTTGCAGTAGTAATGATACCGGTTGTACTGGTGGCGGTGGTGATGGTAGCAGCGTTGATGGGTGGCAGTGGTGATGATAGCTGGTAGACGATGTTGTAGGTGAGTGCTGATAACTGTGGTGATGGTGGCAACAATGATGGTGGCAGTGGTGATGGTGACAGTGGTGATGTTAGCGTTGGTGTTGGTGGAATTGATGACATGATGGCAGTGTTAATGGTGGCAGTGGTGATGCGGTAGAAGGGAGTTAAATGATGAAGACTTTTAACGCTAATGAAAACTAACATATTTCACTAATTTACGAGACCTAAAACCAATGGGCAGTAGTCTTACATGTAAAAACTACTCAACAGGTTGGTGTTTATAATAGCACAGATTAAATCAACAGTTTCATTACAGCCAACAGTAAAAAGTCAGTTTCGTCAGCTTTCAATCTATTTTATAACAAAAAACTCAGCATGTAAAATTGTATTGTTAGAAATAATCAGAACCAGCAGTATTTCAAAAAAAAAAAGTATTAAATATTTTAATTTACCGTTCATCTCAAGAGAAGCAAATGAAGAACTGAAGGGAGATAGAGGGTGTGATGAGAGTGGGACATATGGCACCAGCTGAGATACAGTAGGGATATGATGTGGATGGGTTAGTGATACAAGGGTATGTTACGGATTTGGATAAGGAAGGACATAGTAGGATATGAGCAACGATAAAAGACGTGGGGTAGGGAAAAGACTGGATGGGGATAAAGATATGGATATGCCGGGAATAGATTATAGGGGAAGAGACTGAGAATAAGTGTAGGATCAAGGTGTTCAGTACACGGGGGTTGCGGTGGTGATAGCGTAACAACAGAGTGTTAATAAAGCAGGAAGAGCATGGAAGGGGTATATGTATTTTATTGCTGAAATTGATTGCAGTTAAATGATTTTTCCAAGTCATAAAAATATAAGAGAAATTGTAGCAGAAATCGTAAAATTTATTAGTTTTTCTAACAATGCATTAATAAAAATGTTTTATATATTTCCATTTGATTACTTTCCTGCTACAATGTGCATGTTCATGCTTCGCACCTATAGGTGGTAGATAAGTCACATTTCCCTCGATCACTTTATAAACAGGCAGAAAAACTTGATGATGTATTTTGGGAAACATCTAACGTCTCATAAAAGAAGAAGGTATAAGTAAATCAAAATGCATTTTTTTACAATGAAGTCTTCGACTTTTCTTCCTTTGCACTATCAAGCTAGGAATGTTCTACAATTGTAATTGGAAATAATCACTTTACCAGCGACAGTATCTGTTGTTGCTGTTGAAACTGAACTCATAAGAGTGCTTTTGTTAATTTTCCAAGCCTTTCATACATATATATATTCCCACCTAAAAGATGATGTTAAGAATTATGCTATAATAATGAATGGGAAACTATAAAATAGTTAGAATTGTCACAACCTACTCGATGAAACCGACCACACAATCTTTCACATACGTTCAAATCTATAGAACTATCGCGACTTTAATTTATAATGGGAAAATCGTTTGCATTTTTTTTCCTACTGTATAAAATTATGCACTTTATATGCAATCTGCCGTTTAGAGTAAATCTGTTTACAACCAAATTCAGAATGAGTGTCAAACACTTGTTTTCTGTTTCTCTGTGCATCGTTTGCTTTATCTAATCATTTCAGTGTATTAAGTGCGGAGGAGTTAGATCTGAAATTAAACACATTTTCCAAGCTAGAGGGACACTCAGTGGAGCGCATATCTCCGATATGGGAAATGGTCCAAATCACTCTTCAAAATGGGTCAGGTTTTCTCATCATTGATTAGGGGTTCCGCAGAAAGTAATGGTGGATCCAGGTTCAACAATACGACCTGCAGATCGGCCCCCAAAGTTAAATTAATTGTTCCTTTTTGAACATTGGCTATCTATTCACCCATTTCATTGTCCAAATCTCTTCTTTAGTTTTTGAGTAATCCTGCAAGCAATACAAACAAACAAACAAATAGGGGTGAAAACATACTCTCCTTTGTTTGAGAGAATTAATTTTCCCATTTACTGGTGGATAAGGTGGGGCGCAAAGCATGAGTGAGTGAGAAAGCATAGTGTTATGTGACACCATTCACCTCAAGCCTTATGACTCACTTATGGCCACTTAGCTAGCCAGCTATGTGGTTCACGCCACTAATGATAATATTCGTAGGGACAAGAGCAATCGGAGATTGCAAACCTCGTTGGCAAGGGTGAAGGTGCAAGCGATTGTAGGCATTATTTATCGAGCAAGAAGCAAAAATGTTGAAATTGCCAATATCCTTGTAAATGGTAAAGAATCCTTTAAACAATTTATGGATGCGGATGATAATCCGAATCACCACTGAAATTCAAATGGATTATTCTTTGGGCCATACCCTACCCCCTCCAAAAATTTTCAACAAAACCCGTTCGTAACTTTTTTAGTAATCCTGCCATAGACAAACAAACAAACCAACGCCGGCAAAAACATAACCTCCTTGGCGGAGGTAATAAAATGTGGTGGGTCGGCAGGCACTTTCGCTAGACATCCTGCTTGTGTTTTGCCTGTGCAGGAATAAGTGAAAAGTTACTGAGGAACATCATTTTATGTGAGTGTAGTGTTGCTGAGACCAAGTAGGTAAAGTCAGGGAAGCACAATACCTAAGTACCCACACCGACAATAAAATTCATCTGTAAAAGTGAATTCTAGGCCTTCTCTCTTGGTGACTGTCTACTACCCCCTGCCAGGTACCCTTCTAAAACAAGTGATTTGGTGAACCATAAAATTTTTGCACGAAAGTTTCAGTGCATAAATCTGCATTATCAGTTAAGTATTTCGCGTCAGTGTTTTCACTCTGGTTATATTATTTAATGAGTACCCTCAAGTATATGCCTTAGTCTGTATTATCTTTATTCTTGACTGAAAGTTAAAATGAGTTAGAGATGTAGAATAGGACTAGCTTTTAAAAGCTTTGGATAAAGCCAGGTCCGGGAGTTATTCTTTACCGACTCTGGATCTACACGTTTAAAGGATTCCAGTGACCCACATGTTAAAGTTAGCTCTCACAAACATCCCAAACTATACAAAATATCAGTGTTTAAACTTGATTTGTCGCATTACCAGAGTGAATAATTAGAGGTACCGATGCTAATCCTGTGAAGATAATGAGAGGTTGTTGAACAATATTATTTTGCTACATTAAAAAAAAATGTATGTGGGTATATTGTGTGTGTGTGTGTGTGTGTGTGTGTGTGTGTGGTGTGTGTGTGTGTGTGTGTGTGTGTGTGTGTGTGTGTGTGTGTGTGTGTGTGTGGCTCCGTCTATAGAACACTCTTTTTAAAAAAGTAACCTTCTTGTGACAATAAACCGCTAAATGGTCTAAAATCTTTTGATCCAATACCAAATTTTCTAACCTACCAGAAAATAAACTCTTATGGACTTGGAGTTGAATTTTTATTTGTTTTTTTCATGGCTTGGTACCATTTCTTCTTTATTGATAAAGTTCATGTGACGGATTTTACAATTAC
>NC_137058.1:17956733-17984233 GCF_032717465.1 Coenobita brevimanus
AGGTGCCAAATCCCTGATCATGCACTTCTCCTCACAACATTCGTCCAGCCAGCTCGATCTCTTGTCAGTTCCCCAGCTCTCACCGACCTCCAAACCTCTCTTCCTGGCACACATTCATTCACCATATCTCTCCACCTTCTCCTTGGCCTACCTCGCCTCCTCCCTCCTTCAAATTCGCTCAGGCATACCTTTTTCACCAATTTATTGTTATCCGTTCTTTCCACTTGGACCATATCGTCTCAGTACGCTCTTTTCGATTCTTGGTGTCCACCGACTTCCCTCACTCCACATCTTTCACGAATCACATTATTTCGTATCCTATCCACCCTCTGTACTCCACATACATTCCTCAGCAGTCCCATCTCCACTACTCTCAATACTCATGACTTTTCATTTTCATGCCACACCATAGTCTCACATCCATATGTTAAAACACTCCTTCATGTAAGCCTCTGTGTCGCTGCAGCATTCAAGCCTGTTTCATATCAAAGCCTTCATCGCACCAGCTACTTTTTCTTCCTTTGTGTCACTCTACTCTCAACTTGTTTTGCTACATTTTCCTTTCTTTTCTATCACTGTACCCAAGTATTTGAACTTCTCACCAATTCCAGTCTCTCATCATTTACTGTAACATCACAGTGGGAGTCAATTCTTCTCTTCTCAATAACCATCACTTTACTCTTTTCTACATTTACTCTCAAGGCAGGACCCCTCACACACACATCAGCAAACTCTGTACTAGCCTACCAAGTTCTTGTCCGGTACTTGCAAGCAGTACTGCAACATCAAAGCATACAACAAATCTGAGATATTCCATCCATCACCATATCATTACCAATGCCATCCCTCTCTCCATTACTCGAGTTTTTACTTCTCTCATCACCTCACACCCATATATATATTCAACAACCATGGAGACATCACACAACCTCGTCGTACGCCCACATCAATCGTGAACATTCGCTATTTAGATGCCCATTAACCCTTACACATGCTTCACTACCATCATAAAAACTCTTGAAGCTGCACCTAGGAAGCTTACCATTTACATCGTATAAGCGCAAACTTTCCACAATCCATCTTTGTCCACTTTGTTGTATGCTTTTTCCAGATTTATGAATGCCATAAACACCTTGTGGTCCTGCTCACAAGCCTCTCTGTGCTATCTGTCTCACTGCAAATATATGATCCACACATCCTCTGCCACTCCTTAAAGCCACCCTCTTCATCACTCACTAGGACTTCTGATATCTCTCTTACTGTCTTTATAATAATTCTTCTCTCTACACCTTCCCTTCTACCACACTCAATAAACTTATGCCACGATAATTCTTGCACTCACTTCTGCTGGCATATTTATTTTTGTACAGGGGTACAATCACAGCCTTTTTCCACCCTGCAGGCACAGTTTCACTCATCCATGCCTTCTTACATATCTCCAACAAGCACTTCATTCCACTCTCTCCACTATATTTAAGCATCTCTGTATACGTCTAATCAACACCAGATATACTTTCCCATTTTTTCAGCCAAGCTTCACAGCACTCTTTCACCTGTGCGAGTGTCACGGTCTCCTGGCACTGCATTCATTCCATCTTTGTACCCCCCCTCCAAACCAATCATGTTTATAGCCATTCTGCTTTCTCTATTCCCATTCATCAGACACTTTCAAAGTATTCTTTCCATCTGGTACTTCTAGCTTCATCCCCATGGGTTAATAATCAACCACCTACCATCCTTCACGCCATCACATTTCTTTCCTCTTTCACTTCTACATTTCCGCATCTTCCTTCCAGAATAACTTCCTATTTTCACGAGCAGTTTGCATTTCATTTTTCTTCCTCTAGGTCATCATTTACCTCCTTTTTCCCCATCATCTAATCTCTTCTACGTGCTTCTTGCTCTCAGTATAATCACGTTCTTATTTCAACTGAACCCCCGTCCTGTAACCACTTTAAACCACTTCTTCCTCTTTTTCCTCCACCACTTTCTCTTTTAACCTTCTCAATCCACCATGCCGTACCTTTTCTTCTTTAAAGTTGTTACTCTTGCCACCACAAAACACCGAAAACTTATTATAATTATCAATGATAGTAGTAGTAGTAGTAGTATAATTATCATCATTATTAGGATCATCATCATCAAGTCATCATCATCATCATCACCATTATCATCATCATCATCATTATCATCATCATCATCATCATCATCATCATCATCATCATCATCATCATCATCTTATTATTGATTATGATTATTATTATTATTATTATTATGATTATGATTATTATTAATGTTAAATTATTAATTATTATTATTATTATTATTTTATTATCATTATTATTATTATTATTATTATTATTATTATATTAATATTATTAGTATTCTATCTATCCATCTATATATAGACAGAATAATAATAATAACTAATAATAAATTATTTTAAATCTCACCACGTGATTCACACGTGAATAATAATAATAACAATTATTATTATTATTATTATTATTTTTATTATTATTGCTGTTACTGTTGTTGTTGTTTTTTTCTGTATCCAGAAAATTGTATAGGTTATTTTTTTAATGAAACATGAATTAATATTTTTCAGTTGCTCACCAAAACAAGGCATGTCATGGAAAACACCTTCACGTGCCATGAAGCATCGATTTTGTGGCACCAGCTGACAAGGTCGTGCGGTCGTGTATTCCGAACGCTTTTTCAAACTTAAGTCGCGCATGAGACTGCTTGTTTAACTTATAATCTAAGAAATTGCTAAAATCAACTCGTATATTAAGTCCACCTGAACTCTGCCGGGACTCGAACCCTGAATTAACCGATTGCGTCAAATTCAAGCTAAAAAAAAAATAAAACACAGCAAGTAGTAGTAGTAGTAGTACAGTAGCAGTTGTAACTCTGAGGCTCAGCTGAACGTGAACCTGGTGGACAGCAGGTCAGAAGTCACCTCTTCTTTCGTCTTATCCTTTTTTCGGGAGATAACGAGGAGATCCATAACCCGTCAGCTCATCCAATCCGGTCATATCTGTGCCATTTACACGTGAAGGCGTTCCTCTTCTTTTTGCCTCTTGTTGGATCAAAATTCGGATGAGCTTTCTGACCGTCACCAGACAGTCAGAGGTTTCATCCTCGTCACAGCGCTTTTTATGCTCACATTTCAATGGGAAAGAGAAGCAGGATGGAGATGATGATGAAAATGATGATGTCAATGATGTTATGGTAAAAACCGTAGCAGAGTAAGTGTTACAGGAGACAGCCTTGGAACCTATGGACTCTTTTTTTTTCTTTAAACATTACTCGGCCCATTTGATTATCGTTGTTTTGCATCTTGCACCATATCACGCAAAGCTCAGGGGAAAACGAAAGTACTTTTACTACACATTCTTTCCATAACACTCTTCGTGGCCAGCACCATATTTTAGTCACCGATTTTACATGTTACTGCTGGAGGTGGATAGAGATGACAATTTTAAGCCATGTTAGAGTAAAAAGAGTATAGAAGGATATATATCTCACTTTTAATTAAAAAGTCATTATGTTGTTAGCTTAATGATAAATCATTCAATTTGACTAAATGCCAGCAAAGCGTTAAGAAGGCTGTCAGTCACTCTTTCCATGCTAGTATTTTTTATGTAATCTGCTACGCTGACATAGCCTCGACTATTTTGTTCCTTATGCAAGAAATGTTAAATGAAATTGAGTTTAGATACTATGTAGGAGATGCACTAAATTGCAATTTGTTATTACAAAATCTCTAAGAAAGAGGTGCCACAAGCCCCCATATCGAGCGAAGAATACAACCCCAACCAACCCAAGCTAAACTACTCTCCCTTTCTGAAATAACGACCAGAACTGTACCTTCTAGGGGTACACAAACCTCTCACTCCAACAGAAATAGGGAACTCAAGGACTGTACATTGTTTGAATCGTGCTACAAAACCTCCTTACACGTCCAAAAATAACCCTAACCAATGCACGCTAAGCTCTCATCCTTACTGGAATAAAGGACTGAAATGAAGATTCGATGATGTTACAAAGTCCTCTATCCCAACCAGAATACAAAGCTAACCAGTCCTGACTGAATTCACACCATTATTGAAATGAGGACGTGGACTACACATTCGTTGGTGCCACAAAGGCCGCTAACCCATATAGAATAAGACCCTTGGACCACAACTGATTCTCCCTAAACTCTCATCCTTGCCTAGAACTGAAGTAGGAATCTGCGTGCTGCACATTGGACTGTCAAGTGTGGTTATCTAGGGAAAGATTTGGTCTTGGCCAAAACTGAATGTGTGCCTTAGAATGTGGCCACACTTGCACTAAACTTGTGACGGACAAGAGGAAACAAGACTCAGGGATCCGTCCAACGTTCAGACTCCGATATTGCAGCGGCTCCAACTCGTTGCTTCGTTTCGTACTGACGATCACATGCATCTGGAATGCGTGGTTGCACCTTATCGGAAAATCGTTTAGTTGACGTGCGATAATTAAAGCCATCTAATTCTCACCATTACCACCAACATGTACGTACATTAATGACAGAAAACAGAAAAAATTATGGATCTACATTCTCTCCATAGCACTTCTTTGTGACCAGGTACATTATTAAGTGCTAATCTCTTGATACAACTCAGCGTTCAAGGTGGAGAGATATCCATAATACACGTATGAGTGAAAAGTGTACACCAGAACATAGTAACCAAATCGGTATAAAAACTGAGTGAAAATAAACGGAAAAAATAGAAATAGCTAAATTTATCAAAAAAGTTTATTACTCATAAATACTGCCAATTGTCTTTGGCAACTCTGTCACAAGCGTCATTTTAGAATGGTTATGGGATTATAGAACTCCTAGAAGAAAACATATTTTTGTTAAGCTAAATGAAAGAAAAGCCGAAGAGACGAATGCTAATCGAGCACCTGATTTTGCTGTTGGCCAAGTTACAAGCTACTTACAAACCAAATGTGAAAATAATTTGCAAAACTCTACGGATTTCAGTCAACGCATTTCATAAAAGAGCCAATCCATACTAAAAGAAACTAGTTGACCTTTGGCAGCCTTTTTGGTGACCATGACCCAGAGTGCTCGTTTTCGAACTCGTCCACTATTTTGGTCATATCTTGAAACTTTGAAGGTTTCATGTTCATAGCTCAAGCCGTTCACGACATATAACGATGCTAATTTGGGCAATAAAGACAAGGCGATCTTTGGCAGTCATTTAAGTAACCTTGACCTTGTCCTTGAGCGCCCATTTTGGAACTTGTCTAAGATTTTGGACATATCTCGATACCCTAAAGGTTTCATATTGATAGCTGAAGCCATTCATGAGATATAATGGCTCTAAAGGTTGGGGATAAAAACTAGTTGACTTTTGGCAGACAATTTCATGACCTTGACCTTGAAGCCAAGCGCCCATTATCGAACTCGTCCAAGATTTTGGCCATATTTTGATATCCTGAAGGTTTCATGTTGATAGCTCAAGCCATTCATGAGATATAATGGAAACAAATACATAGACAATGGAAACACACACACACACACACACACACACACACACACACACACACACACACACATTGCATTTACTGTATCTTTTCAGCGCTAGCTTATGTCGCCAATCTACCCTCTCTCAAACATTCCTTAACCCAGAGCAGTCTTTAATGAGATTATCATATTTTACTCTGGTTACCAGGAAGGAGAGATAAAATTATTGCAAAAAAGACAAAAAAACGTAGCATAAAGTCATTCAGAGGATTTTATACGATCGTGAGGACTAACCAGACATTGCTGGTGATACCACAGTAGGGGGACGTTTTGAAAACTGTGAACTCCCAAACACAGTATCTCCCAGTGGAGCTTAACTCTTTCTAAATCATCATTAGCGTAGTTACTGTTATGATTACAGACGCGGTGGAGGCCAGTCACGGGGTCAGTTGCTCCTAGTCTTGAGCTTCTCACCGTTCCGGTCCACGGGGGCTGCAGGACTCGAAACAACTTCAGCTGGGTGGTATGCAAAAGCCTCCCAACCTACGCACCGCAAACTGGCCGAAGCCAACATGTTTGGAACTGTTCTTCTATTATGATATTACTAGAGATTAGTTTAGTTACAGCGATGTCACTTTGGCGACTTTGGCGATACATTTGCAGCTATTAATGATTCTGAATACTTCAGGTCCTCTAAAACACAAGGTAGTCCTGTGAACAGATATAATAAATCAGGGATCACGTATCAGCATTGTTGCTCTTGGGTTAATGGTAAACAGACAAAAAATAATTTACAAATTTATTACAATAACAATAACATAATCATAGCACCAAAGGGTTGTACCACAGATCAATACAGACATAAGGCCCTTATAAGTCCCCATCATAAAATATGGTATAATTTCCCTACGTTAAAACTTCGAGTGTTGGCCCTCTCCTGTATCCCTGGGTATTCCATAATATTTAGCCAGCCACGTACCACTCGGGCAGGAACACCTCAAAGGAGTCACTAAAGGGTATTGAAGGATGCCTTTCCCGACCAGCCCTCGACAGACGTAGGACCCTCATGCGAATGGTGGTTGGGGAGCAACTGACGGTATTGCGAATGGAAACTACCATCTAACCTCCTATGCCACGTCACGCCCCTTAGCTACTTGCCACCTCACCAAACGAACTCGAACAGAATACCAAACAAAAAGGACAAGCCAGTGTTCAAGCTGAACGACACTCAGGCACGAAGCACTTAACATACTATACCCTCACACGTGTCCCTCCAACAAGTATCCAGCCCAGGATAGATACAAAAATAACAGATATTACTAATATTTACAAATGATATCTGCTCAATAAATCCGCCCCTATGTTATCCTTGCCAGCAATATGAACGATCCTAAATCTGAAGGACTATAAACACAATGACCAGCAAACAACTCTACTGTTACCGGACTTAGCACTGTTCATATAAATCAATGGTTTGTGGTCTACTTCTAGGATGAATTCTTTGCCTGTAAGATAGTTCTGAAACCTTGTGACGCCAAACACTATGACCAAACACTCTCCTTCCACTGCAGAGTAGCGGCGTTCCCGGCCAAATAACTTCCTACTTGCATACGCCACAGGGCAAGGAACGTCATCAACATAATGCAATAGCACAGCACCAACACCATAGTTAGACGTGTCATTTCTGAGGGCAAAGGTGAGATTAATGTCCGGCAACTTGAGGATAGGTTTTGTGGTCATGAACTGTTTTAAGTAGCTCAAATTTATCCTCAAGGTCTTTACTCCAAACCAAAAGCTCACGAACATTCTTTCTAAGCATATCAGATAGCGGAAAAAATACAATTAAAATTGGTAACTGGAATGTGAGAACGCTAAATCATGACGGTAAAATCGATGAGTTAGTGAAGGTTTTTCAAAATTACGGACTTGTATTTGTGCTCTGACAGAAACTAGATTAACTGGAGTCGATAAGTTGGATTTGGAGGATGGTATACGTTTATTGATATCTGGCCGACAGGACGGAATGCATTATCAGGGAGTAGGATTGTTGCTGGGTTGTAAGGCAAATAAGGCTTTATGTGAGTGGGATCCTATAGATGAGCGATTGTTATACGCACGGTTTAAATCAAATCATGGCAACATCAGTCTGTTTGTGTGTTATGCACCTACTAATGATGCACTCGATGAAAGGAAAGACACATTTTATGAAAAGTTGCAAGAAGGAGTAGGAAGGGTACCTAGACATGATGTTTTGATCTGCGTTGGAGACTTTAATGCAGTAATGGGCTGTTCAAATGAGGGATTTGAGGCATGTATGGGTAAGATGGGAGTTGGTAGTAGGATGAGTGAAAACGGAGTGAGGTTTGGAAGCTTCTGTCTAGCAAATGACTTAGTCATCGGTGGCACACTCTTTCAGCATTGCAATATACACAAGACAACTTGGGTGTCGCCGTGTGGAAAATATAAAAAATCAGATTGATCACATCGCTATCAGTAGGAGGCATAGAAGTTCTCTGCTAGATGTTCATGTTAAACGGGGAGCGGATATTGGTAGTGACCATCAACTCAGCATTGCAAAAATAAGGTTTAAATTTAAAAATCAGAAGAAGGAAAAATCTGGTGTTGGTAGATACGATATTGTTAAGCTTAGAAGGGAAGGAGAAGAAAAGGAGGAATTCAGATTAGAATGCAGAAATAGGTTTTTGGTGTTGGAAACGTTGGAAGAGGGGGAGAGAAGTGTAGATGAGATGTGGGAGGATGTGAACAAAGTTTTGCATGAGACTGCTGAATGTACGATTGGAAGGAGACATAGATTCAGGAGAAAGAAATGGATATCAGAGGAAACGTGGGATATGATAAAAAGAGAGGTGAGGCTAAATTGAGGAGTGAGATGCAATGCGTTGATGAACGAGAGATTGAATTAGCAAGAGCTGCGTACTGGAGTTTGAATTCCGAAGTAAGAAGGTTAGCTAGGAGAGATAAAAGAAGATGTGTGGATGAAAAGGTTGCAGAGACTGAAATCTTAATAAACAAAAATGATGGACAGAGTCAAAGAATAGCATATGAATCGATTAGAGAACTGAGTGGTAATGCAGGTAAACGCAAGGAAATATCAGTTAGAGACAGGGAAGGAAATTTATTGACCAAAGATGGAGATATTAAAAATAGATGGAAAGAGCATTTTGAGACAGTTCTTAATAGACCAATACCACCAGAAGAGGATATACCATCTGCTCAGGGAAGATTTAAATGTAGAAACAGGAGAGTTGAGGCTTGCAGAAGTGGAGAAAGCAGTAAAACAGTTAAAGAATAATAAGGCACCAGGGGAGGATGGTTTATTTCCGGAAATGTTTAAAGTGGAGGGGGAAAGATTAATAATGAACTTGACCAAGCTATTCAATAAGATATGGGTGACGGGGTTACTACCATCAGTTTGGAAGAATGGTGTAATTGTTAAAGTTCCGAAGAAGGGAGACCTGAGTGAATGTGGTAATTGGAGGGGAATCTCTTTGTCACCGATAGCTTTGAAAGTTTTCAGCAGAGTGTTGTTAAATAGGTTGGAGCCGGTGGTTGAGGGTATTCTGAGGGATGAACAGGCTGGTTTTAGAAAGGGACGTGGTTGCAATGATCAGCTCTTTATAGTTAGGCATTTGATGCAGCAAGTTAATGAAATGAGAGTACCGTTAAGTCTTTGTTTTGTTGATTTTGAAAAGGCTTTTGATAGTGTTTCGAGAGAGACTATGGGGAAGATCATGAGACATTATGGAATACCAGAGGAGTTTGTGAGGGTCATTATGAACATGCATGAGGACACATTTTGTAAAGTGATGGTTGATGGTTGTCTGAGTGATTCGTTTGAAGTCAAGTTCGGAGTAATTCAAGGTGGTGTTCTATCGCCTTTACTATTTATATTGGTCATTGATTACATTATGAAATGCGTTGGAACAGAAACTGGTGCAGGTATACTTTGGGGAGAGAACAGGAAACTTTTGGATTTAGATTATGCAGATGATATAGTTTTGATTTGTGATGTGCCAGAAGAGATGCAGAGAGTGTTGGACTGTTTGGTGAGTGAAGGTAGCAAGGTGGGTTTGGTTATTAATTGTGGAAAAACTGAAATAATCAATATGAATATGGAAAATGCACAGGAATGTGTAATTGGAGGTATGGTTGTAAAGCAAGTTGATAGGTTTAAATATTTAGGTACTTATTTAGCCAAGGATGGTTCTTTGAACTTTGAATTCGAGGAAAGGTTAAAGAAGGCTAATCAGGCAATGGGAATGCTTAAAAATATTTGGAATAATAACAATTTCTCTGTGCATACAAAAATCAAACTATATAAGGTAATGGTTAGGAGTATCTTAATTTATGGACACGAGTCTTGGTACAGCACAGTGACTATGGAAAATAAATTCTTGGTGTTTGAAAATAAAGCACTTAGAAGAATATTAGGAGTTAAGTGGTGGGAAAGGATACCAAATAGTAGAATTAGAGAAATAACGGGAGTGCAGCCGATCGATGAATATGTTAGATTCTCACGATGGAAGTGGCTAGGACATGTGTATAGGAGACAGGGAATAGTACGAGGTACACCAGGGTGGGTGGCACTTGGTAGGAGAGGTAGAGGAAGGCCAAAAGAGACGTGGGTGAGGACAATGAGACGGGAAGCTGGAGATGAGTGTTGGGGAGATCTTGAGGAGTTAGCACAAGATAGGATGTGGTGGTGTGAGTTCATCGAGGCCCTATGCATCCTCGAGGGTGCCACAGGAAATGATTGATAAAAGGAAATCATGCCAAGAAATTTCTTCAAAGATATCTTTGTACTAGGCAACGACACATTAAGAAGTGCCTCAACTTTACTGTACTGAGGTGTCAAACTTTTCCCATCAACAATAAATCCTAAATATTTAATGGCAGGAAACCCAAATCTACACTTTGATAGCCTGGCAATTAAGTTCCACTTCCTTAACCGTTCCAATACATTTACTAAAGCTTTCAGATGTTCTTCCCGTGAAATACCATAAATAAAAATGTTATCAAAATAAAAAGCAACATTACTCAAACCAGACAATACCAGTGTCATTAGCCTGACATACGTGACACATGCTGTCACTAAACCAAAAGGGAGTCGTGTTAATTCCATCAGGCCCCTGTGGGTAGGAAAAGATGTTAACGGCATTGCACTCTCTGAAAGTGGAATTTGGTAATATGCTTCTGTCAGGCCAATGTCTGAGAAGTAACGAGCACCTGAAAACTTGAACAACTCTTCCTCCACTGTGCAAAGTGGTTCAGCATGCAATACAGTTACTGAATTAATTGCACGATAGTCAATAGCCATGCGGTAGGTTTGATCTGTTTTCTTATCCATGACTGCTGGAGAACAGTATGGTGATGAAAATCTTATAATTCCTTGTTCATACAACTTAACTACATCCTCCCTAAAGTGAGGTTGGAGATGGACTGGAATAGGATATTGTCTAGCTCTTATAATTTCAATGGAAGTTAGCTTTATATCATGTTTAATGAATAAAGTGCACCCTGGTACATCAGAAAAGACATCACTATAAGAATGAATTAAGCTTTCAATAATGGCCTTACAAGAGAGACTCAGATCTGGAGATATATTCTGATCATTTACATCAGAAATCCTTTCAGAGTCTACTTTACCATCAGTAGTCATGGGCAGTTCTGCCACATCTGAATCAGCTTCCACAACACACAAATGGACTGTCTGGAAAGGTTCAAGAGCATTATTCACAACATTAGTAACTTCATCCAAAGCCTGAGCTGGACTTCAGTACTTCTACGGTAATACTTTTAAGCAGATTTACATGATAAAGTTTGTGAGTACCATTCTCATCAGTTAGGTAGTTTACCTTATTCCTTTGTTCAAGAATTGGAAAAGGACCACTCCAAGCCATTAGTAGCTTATTTGTACTGTACTGTCAGGGAGCAAGACCAGAACTTCATCATCCCTTTTAAATTTTCTTTTCTGAAACTTCACATCAAAGTAAGAGCGATACTTAGATGAACTTGTTTCAGCATTTTGAGCAGCTATTTTTGTAGTTAGTTAGCTTATCCTTGGGTTCAATAACATATTGGTAAGTGGAATGTTGATCATCACTAACACTAGGATTTTCCCAAAAATCTCTCAGGACTGACAATGGCCCCCTCACTGCACGACCTTAAAGTAACTCAAATGGAGAAAACCCTGTACGGCCACTTGAAATTTCCCTCAATGCAAAGAGAGTAGGTACAAGATACCTGTGCCATTCCCTAGTTTTTTCTGAGCACAACTTACGCAATGATGCCTTAAGGGTACTATGGAACCTCTCAATCCTACAGTTGCAGATAGGATGGTATGAAGTTGTAAACAGAGGTTTTACACCAAGCAACTTGTGAAGTTCACCCAGTAACCTAGAGGCAAATTGTGTACCTCTATCCGAGAGAATCTCCTTGGAAATACCCACACGAGAAAAAATTACAAGCAAAGATTCATCCACAGATATGGAATCTATATCTTTTAAAGGGAGAGCCTCAGGGAATCCCGTAGTAAAATCTATCAGGGTTAAGATATATCAGTGACCTGGTGAGGATGGAGGGGACAAAGGACCAACAATATCAATTGCAGCCCTAGAAATGGCTCTGTCACAAGAGGTATTGCTTGCAGTGGGCATGGTTTTACCTTACCCTTACTAGACTTTCTCTGACATTTGTCGCAAGATTTACAATAGTCATTTTTGTCAGCACCCATTGCAGGCCAATAAAATTGTTCCCTTACCTTTAACTGTCATACGGTAGGAGAAGTCGATGCCGAGAGGACTCTTCTGAGCCAGACCTAGAATGACAGTCAGACAATCTGCAGGTACAACTACAGAAAACTTGTCAATCCTCTCACGATATCTGGAATTTACACAGGAGCGGTAGACTAAACCATTCATCTCCTCATACTTGTACACCGACCCATCACGCATTGTATCTACGTGACCAGTCTCTGCTTTCTTCTTTACACATGACAAAGTTGGACAAGAGGACTGTAACTGTGCAAACTCAGATGGTGTGACATTAAGAGGTTTTAACTTTGGTAGCACTAAAGAATGTACTCTCTTAATCTTACTAGACCTTGTCTCAACAGCTTGTACATAATCAGAAGATTCATTGGGTGATTTTTCAAACATGTTTAATGCAGGACTCTTTAGGATCTGAGATAACCGACTCTTGGACAGGACTACCAACAATTACATTTACATTAGGGTTACTAGGGTCTTTAGCACCCGGAGCATTTCCAACCAAAACAGAACAAAATTTGATAGGTGCACTGACAGCTATTACCCACCCAACATAGTAGGGACATCTTATGAATCACTTGACAACTGGGAAGTTGTCTGTATGACCCAAATAATCCGATATCCAAGTCCATTTACAGGAGGACACATCAACATCAGGGAGCACCTGTTCAGCTACAATAACGCAAGAACAGCCGGAATCCCGGAGGATTGTCGAGTCCCAAGAACTATTGATGGTACCAGAAGTTAGGAATTAATGTGGGGAGTTGTCTTCAAGAGAAAAATTAATCGAGTGATTGTACTGCTGCTTGAAAGTAAGAGGATTTTTGGGACAGCGTGGGTTAATGTGCCCAACTTCCCCACACCCATGACACATTACTTTAGGTTTAGGCTTTACAGTAGCCTCTTCTGTAACCAACTGCTGGGTCTGAACAATCCTCTTACCTTTGTTAGGTCCGGTGTTCGATTTCGGATAGGAGCCATGTCCATAAGCCCAAGTATCTGCTAACCTCACAGCATCATCAAGAGTAGAAACATTCTCCTTCAAAAACATACGGATATCTGGGGAAACACAGGACATTAACTAGTCTAATAACATGAAGGCACATAAACCTTCAAACGATTTCTCTACCCCACTGGCGTCCACCCATAAATGAAACATCCTTCCCAAATTAATTACCAATTGCAATGCATTACCCGGTTTAAACCCTACACACCGGGGTTTTCCGATGTCACATGCTCCTCCCTATGGGCAATATCCATAATGGAAAAAAATATCCTTACTTCACGCCCGAATATCTGCCAAACTATAAAAGCTAGAGAAAAAATTAAAGATACATAAGACTCACCAACTGTTCCACTTTCAAATAAAAGTAACCCCACGTCTCCAAGTGGTCCCGTCGATGAGTAAGGATAAGTTAAACTTTAAAGGGTGACGGGAAGATGCTTGCGGCTATACACATCAACCGGCATTGCTCCGCACCCAAAATCGTGACTGCTATACACTTCAGCCAGCGTTTAGGGGTTAATTTTGGCAGAACGAAAATATACTCGATAATTGTCTGGAGTTTTAGCAAACCCATCAAGTAGACTTCTTTAACAACTCATAATCTTTAGTTATTTCAGGTGACAAACTCTTATAAATGTCCAATGTTTTCCCAGTCAAAAGACTTCCCAATCTCACAGCACAAGTTTCCTGCTTTAACGTTCAGAAGATCAGCCACTCTTTCTAACCTAATGAGGTATAAAAAAATATCCTCACCATCACTAAACACAGGCAATCTAGGCCTCCCAGGTTCATCAGTAAATGCAGGGCTGATTGAGGTATTACCTCCAGTAATTTTGGCCATTTCAAGATCATGGACAAGACGTACTTTCTGACTCTCTGCTTTGATCCTCATTTTGTGTAACTCAAGCTCTTATGAGAAACACATTGAGGTGGTCTGGCCGTGTGGGGAGGATGGAGAGTGAGAGACTGTGATGAGGACAGTGTATGTGAGGGCGGAGGGGGAGAGAGGGAGGGGAAGGCCAAGGATGAGATGGAGGGATGGAGTGGAGAGGTATATGAGAGAGGGGTGTGTGAATTGGGAGCAGGGCAATGAAATGGCGGGGGACATGGTGACGTGGAGGCGATTTGTTTGTGCCCACCTCATATGGGATTAAGGCGTCTGGCAATAGATAGATGGACAGACGCTCTTTGGCTCTCTCTTCCCAGTGGATCATTTGCTGTTCACTCACGTATTTAACTGCGGCATCACCTGACAGTCCTAGAGACTCTGCCTGTCTCACTAATGTTTCAAAGTCTGCCATTATATAAAAATAGTTATGAAACACAGTAACATAATGGCCATGAAACAGTTACGAAACAGTATCAATAGTGACACTATATTACATACAGCACAATCTCATCTCTGGGCCCCAAAGACGATGAGGTGAGGCTGGATCAACCTGGCTCCCATAGTAGAGTACTGTTCAACCAACCCAGAGACTTCTCACCACTCCTTAAGTCCTGAAATCCTGGTGAGGTCGCCACATATGAATACTTCAGGTTCTGTACAACACAAAATAGTCTGGTGAACAGATATTATAGTTCAGGGATCAGGTATCAGGAGTGTTGCTCTTGGGTTAATGGTAAACAGACAAAAAAATAACAAAATTATTACAATAACAATAACATAATCATAGCACCAAAGGTTTGTACCACAGTTAAATACAGACATAAGGCCCCTATAAGTCCCCTTCATAAAATATGATAATATTAGTTTCCCTAGGTTAAAACTTCGAGTCTTGGCCCTCTCCTGTATCCCTGGGTGTTCCATAATATTAGCCAGCCCTGTACAACTTGGGCAGGAACACCTCACAGGAGTCACTAAGGGGTCATGAAGGATGCCTTTCCCGTCCGGCCCTCGACAGAAGTAGGACCCTTACGTGGATGGTGGTTGGGGAGCAACTGATGGTACTGTGAATGGAAACTACCATCTAACTTCCTACCCACGTCACTCACCGTAGCTACTTGCTACCTCACCAAACGAACTCAAACAGAATACGAAACAAAAAGGACAAGGCAGTGTTCAAGCTGAACGACACTCAGGCATGAAGCACTTAGCATACTCTGCCCTCGCAATGATGTACAGATAATTTTTCCTGCTGTTTAACGAGTTTGTGAAATTATAGCTACTTTCTCAATTGTTTCCTCACCCTGCCTTTGGGTGGGAAAGGAGGTCCGGATGATGATGATGATTTTCTATTGTTTGGGGATATTTCTCGCAACTTTTTGACCAAACCAACATAAGAATGAAAGAAAAGCATTCGAGACCTGAATGCTTAATTGCCCGCCAAAATATATTGTTGGCCAAGTTACAAGCAACTTACAAAGCAAATGTGATAAAAATTCGCAAAACTCCGTGGAATTCAGTCACTGCGTTTCACAAAAAGCCAATCCACATTTTTTTGAAATTGTTGACCTTTGGCAGTCAATTTGGTACCCTTGACCTTGACCGCGAGTGCCCATTTTCGAACTCGGCCAAGATATTGGCCATATCTTGATACCCTGAAAGTTTCATGTTGATAGTTAAAGCCGTTAATGAGATATAATGATGCTAAAGATGGGCAATAAAAACTAGTTGACATTTGGCAGCCATGTTGGTGACCCTAGTGCCCATTTTCGAACTCGTCCAAGATTTTGGGCATATCTTGTTACCCTAATTTTTTTTTTTTTTTTTTTATGTGTCCAACTCTGGGCATAAGCTTAACTCCTAAAGACTGCAACTGTTTCAGGCAGGGTACGGTACCTCCCACAACCGTATTTCGGAGGTATTTTGGCGACTTCACCAAGGGGAAATTGATCGTGTTGTGGCTAAAGAGGAAGAATTTACACACCTGACAACGCAATCCGTACCCCGGTAGGCCTAATGGTTACCGCACAATCGCACGTCAAAGTTCAAAAATAGTTTATGATAGTTACCCCTCGAAATCAATTGAAAACATGAAAATTTTGATAACTGCATATTTTTCTTATTGAAACAGGTCATTTCAAATTGTTTTGTCACACCAACCATGAAAACAGGTGTATGTAGGTGTGGGGAGATTACTAGGCTGTGGGGAGATAAAGTAGGGTGTGGAGAGTAGGCCTATAGGTACGGGGGTTGGAAATAACCAGCTTTTTGCATGAAAAGAAAGCACTTTAATGTGTTCTGCAACATCTTCCATGAAAAAAGGTGTGTATGTAGGTGTGGGGAGATAACTAGTGTGGGAAGTAGGCCTACAAGGCCTTGGTGGTAGTTAGGTAGAAAAATTTTGGCAACAATCAAATTCCCTTGTGGAAACCCTCCATTTCAATGGGATTTGTCATACCAGCCATAAAAACGGGTGTGTATGTAGGTGTGGGGAGATAAAACAGGTGTAGGGAGTAGCCCTACAAGGCTTCATAATCATTCCAAAACTAACACAGACATTATATAAATGTTTATAACCATCAAGGACATCAAAATAAAGCTAAATAATGCTGTAGATGCATGATAAGAAAGGGAAAAAAAAGCAAAAATTTGTTTCCGATTTCTCTTTTTACTGTCCTAACTTATCATTACACATTTATTACACCATCTCAGTCATGATAGCCTGGGCTGACCCTAGCCGACACGCCAGATAACAGGAACACGTGGGTAAAATACAAAGGAATTCATAAAAATAAGTAATCAGTATTCAGTCATGAATCATGCATGCACGTAAGTCTGTTCATTGTGAAGAAAGAGTAAAAAAAAAAAAAAATGCTAACAACATTGTCGCGCGTAGCGTTGGGTGTTTGTATCGCAACGCTGAGGAGAAATGATACGTTCACAGTATTTTGGATGAAAGTAATGAGAAGTACAGAGCCTCATACAATCTGGTGGCCAATTATAACAGAAACAAAGAATATATATGCAACGCATTGCCTTGCAAGTACACTGAAAGTAACCACACCTGGATGTATGGTGGGAAATGTTCGCACCTTGCCAGCGCTAATCACAGTCATGATAACCTGGGCTGACCCTGGCCGACACACCAGATAACAGGAGCACGTGAATAAAATACAAAGGAATTCATATAAATAAGTAATCAGTAGTCAGTCATGAAACATACATGCATGTAAGTGTGTTCATTGTGAAGGAAGTGCAAAAAAAAAAATGCTAACCAACATTGTTGCGCGTAGCGTTGTGTGTTTGTAACACAACGTTGAGGAGAAAAGAAACGTATACAAAATTTGGGACGAAAGTAATAACTATAAGCAGCCTCAAACTATTGGGCTGAAAAGAATTAGTGCAAAAAGTATGCAATGCACTGAATCATGAGTTACTTGCTATGTTAAGTGACTCCCTAACTAACTGACTAACAAACAGGCAGATAAGTTGACCACGAAGGGCTGGCGGTTGTGTTTACCCAGGGTAAATGTTTGCTCGGAGACGGAGACTAATCAGAGGTACTAATCTGGGCAGGTAGGGAAAATGAAAAAAAAAAAAAAGATGCGTCGTATGTTGCACAACATATATAATTCTCCAACTACGTACGTACGGAAACTGTAGGTACGATGTAAGAAATGAACAAAGTGAGGTGTTATTATATGTAAATTTGGTAAGAAGTAGAAATAATATGAAACAGATACATACATCAGGCCTGATAACTCTCGGTGATCTGCAGGGGGTTGGAAGGGTAGTGAGGGACAAGGAGGGAGGGATGGGGTGGGGTGTGGGGGGGGGACGAGGTTAGCAGGGAGCGAGGGGGGGCAAGAGAGGATGGGAAGGAAAGCAGGTGGTGGTGGGAGGAGAGATGCAGGTGCGTGGAGGGGTGGGAGAGAGATGGGGGACTAGGAGGGAGTGAGAGAGTGGAGTATAGGGTGGCATGGAGGCGGCTGAGAGCGGGGGGTGCCACCCCACCGCCCAAGTTGCTTCGATTCCCCCTCACGCCACGTCAGGGGCGAGTTCTCATTGGACTGAAGCCATGTACATCATAATCGGGGTGGAGCAGGCCCCGCTCAATTGATGTGATTAGGCATTTTGGCATAAAACTCAAATTGCATCAATTGATGCAATTAGGACTTTAGGGGTTAACAGCCTGTTACCAAGGCCCAGTAGTTATCTATCCATACACCTCCACATGTCACCGCTTCGGCACCAACACCCACCATCCATATTGAATACATGCTAGGCTGCCTCATACAGGACTAGTGTATTGGTATTAGCTGAGGCATTTTTACATGTCGGCGGGTCTTCTGGTAGATCAGTAAAGTCCGCTTTTATGAAATTCAAATCCTTAAACTGTTCCCTGCCCCATTAGGACTGCAGGCCAACTCTCTACTGATATGGCCACTGCCTCCTCCAAGATATTCATGAGATAAAAAGGTGCTAATGGCGGGCAATAAATATTAGTTGACCTTTGGCAGCCATTTCGGTGACCTTTATCTTGACCCCAAGTGCCTAACTCGTCCAATTAATACACTAAAGGTGTCATTTTGATAGCTCTGGCCGTTCTTAAGATGTAATGGTGCTAAAGGTGAGTGATAAAAACTAGGTGATGTTTGGTAACCATTTTGATGACCTTGACCTCGATCGCGGGTGCCCATGATCAAACTCGTCCAAGATTTGGGAGACATTTTGATACCCTGAAGTGTTCATGTTCATAGTTCAAGCCGTTCATGAGATATAATGGTGATAAATGAGGGCAATAAAAACTACTTGACATTTGCCAGCCATTTTCGTGACACTGACCTTGACCCTGAGTGCCCATTTTCGAACTTGTCCAAGATATTGGCCATATCTTGATACCGTGAATGTTTCATGTTGATAGCTCAAGCCACTCATGAGATACAATGGTAACAAGTACACACACACACACACATACACACACACACACACACACACACACACACACACACACGTCTTAACAGACTTTGTAGTTACTTGTAGTGATGTTTTGTAGATCAGTTATATATATATATTGAACTTGTGGACGAGCGGTTGTTATACGGGAGTAGTTTGTAAGTAGATAATCTTCGTTCCCATTTGTCATGCAATGACAGGAGAGGTAAAGAATAGTATGGGACTATTTTTATTTGTCTTGGAAATATTAACAAAGTCTCTCACACACGAGTGAAGTATAAGTAGAGTCCCGCAAGCTACCTCCCTGTCTCACTCTCGCTCCCTCTCTCTCTCTCTCTCCCATGTTGCTAAGCCCTTCTCCCTACTACCTGCCTGTTCTATGACCTGTCTCCTTCTGCCTCTGCTTCCTAAATTCTGGTGTAGCAGGGGTCGTGTCACGTGTGTTACACTGTGGTTGGAAAATTCTAGAAGCCTGTGTGTATGTGTGTATGTGTGTGTATGGTCACGAGGCGCTGTCGTGTGCCTATAAAGCATTCCTTGAGTTAAGAGTGTGTAAGCATGTTTAGCATTGCTCGATTCTCGCAGACACAATACCTTCTCATCATCTGACTTCCTGCTTCTATCTGTCTCTCTATCTATCTATTTATCTATTATGATTTGTAATTATAATATGGACTCATAACACACACACACACACACACACACACACACACACACACACGGACTGGGGCAAAAGCATCATTGCTCTCCCTTAGCAATGGTGGGTGATAATAAACAGTCTAAGGACATCAACTAAAGAGGGAAAAAAAAAAAAAAAAGAGGCTCCCCCTTGAATCACACCAGCAGCAAGCCAATACGTATCTAGCTCGGTTCGGAATACAACCTTGACTTTGACCAACTTTCAGCAATTTTGAACTCGTAGGAGATTTTCAACCCTGCTATACACCTTTTTAACCCGTGCCGTCCCAGTGACGTGATTTAATGTCCGCACATGATGTGCACTCATGTCCCGGCGACGTGAATTCACACGGCAACATTGCAAGGTCCCTAATTTGCACAATTTTTAATTTTCGCGAGTGATTTCGCGAGTGATTTTTGGCACGTATACACGGGACACCTTCCTCTATTCCTCTACAAGATGCCAAGCAGGGACAATGCCTTACACTGCATAACCTCTCCCCCCCCTCTGCACGCCATTGTCTCGGCAATTCACCTGTTACCAGTGACCTGGCCAATAAAGACATCCAGGGCCAGAGTGATTCCCAAATTGATGACAATGTGGAGGACAAAGTTTACATAGCATTTAGAGGAAGAAACAGTCAGAAATGATGATCAGGTAATGTGGGAAAAAAAAGGTCATGAATGGTGATGAGTTAGTGAGTGAAACAATGCTTATAATGCCTATATTACTGTTTGAAAACCAATATACTCTTGTACTACATATAAATTCATACCAAGTAAATAAATAAATACTGTTTATGAGTGGAAAAAATAGTTACCCTCCCATAGAACTCGTTTTCTTTGGTGCCAGCCTGTTAGAAAACCCAGTCAGGTAAGGAAGTACTCGTACCTAAATCGAGTATTTTAAACCTCAGGCGAGTGATTTCTCTATGAATTTTCGATGTTTCTCACCAAAAGCGGATGTTTGAGCCAAAAAAAAAAAAGGTCCAAAAATGTTGGGACTGGGGCGTACCACTGCCCAGAAAACGTCGGGATGGGACGGTTTAACCCACCCCGTCCCGACCACTTTTTCACCACTGGTACCCCCCAATCCCGACCATTTTTGGACCCAAATTTTTTTTGCTAAAGCTTTCGCTTTTGGTCAGAAACAATGGTCAATCACCAAGAAAGTGTTCACCGGGGTCCATAAGTGGCCTAAACAGGTATACCTTCATTACACCTGGTACCGTGTTCTCTGTAGGTGGTCTGAGGCTCTTACGTTTTCTATGGTATTATAAGTCTGGGAAACCAATGAAAGTAAGTAGATATGTATTTATTACAAACATAAAAACATGTGTTACAAGAGTAAATTGGATTTTATACAAAAATAGAGGTGAAATAATCATTGTACCATCGGGCGAACCGAGCGAAATCGGCCAAACTGTTCACGATGAATCGCTAACATTGCTGAATCATGATACATATCATTTTTTCTACTTACATAATACATCTCCAATAACATTATACCATTTTACATTTTATTGAACTGTTTTTACGTATTCACAGGCCTTTCGATAACATTTAGCGTAATGTTAGCACTTATTTACGTAGTGAGTGAACTCACTGTGACTGTTGTTTCAACTCGTATTGTGTTTTTTCAACTTACATAATACTTTCCTAATGACATTATACACTTTTCCGCTCTAGAGAACTGTTTT
Organism: Coenobita brevimanus; assembly: GCF_032717465.1. Taxonomy (NCBI): domain Eukaryota; kingdom Metazoa; phylum Arthropoda; class Malacostraca; order Decapoda; family Coenobitidae; genus Coenobita; species Coenobita brevimanus. The sequence continues at coordinate 17,978,251 of NC_137058.1, forward strand.
GAGATAGTTTCAGGCCTTACGATAATATTTAGCATAATAATAGTGCATAATAACACAGGGTGAAGTCGCTATGACTATTATTTCAACTTACAACCTATTTTTGTACTTATATAATACTTCTCCACTAACATTACACATGTTTCCACTTTATATCATTGCTATCATATAATTGGAGACCTTACTATTCTACTGAGCATCATATTATCGCATATTTACACAGTGAGTGTCATCGCGATATCATTTGTTTCATCTTACACTAGTATTCAACTTATAAATTACTTTCCTACTAACATTACACCCTTTTCCACTTTATATCACTCCTATCACATACTTACAGACCAGAATGTTCTACTGAGCATAATATTTTCGCAGATTTACACAGTGGGTGTACTCGTGACATCAATTGTTACAACTTACACTATTTTTCAACTTATACGTTACTTTCCTGCTAACATTACACCCGTTTCCACTTTATATTCTTGTTATCACAAATTTACTGACCAGAGTATTATACTGAGAGTCATATTTTCGCAGATTTACACAGTGGGTGTAGTTTTGATATCACTTCTTTCAACTTACACTATTTCTCAACTTATACATTACTTTCCTGCAAACATTACACCCGTTTCAACTTTATATAAGACTTAGCACATACTGACTGGCCTTACCATTATACTGAGCGTCATATCGCCATCCCACACAGTTTCAGTAGTGTAGGAAGTTATGGTACTCTCTGAAACAGGGCTGAAGGCACAATGCAACATTGCACTCTGCACACTCATACCTTCTGTCTTTTCTCTGAGTGGCTGGTCTGACTGTCGAGTGCTTGCATACATGGCAGCAGTGCTGGGGTTTACGACGGTTTGGTTGGGAAGGGATTGTGCCAGGGTAGTGGCGTCCTGCAAGGCGTAGGGGAGTCTGGGCAGCCATGGGGGTGCGTGTGCGGTGTGTGGGCCTGTCCTGGGCATGCCTGGCGATTATTTCACGTGCCAGCTCCCTCACAAACTCCTCAAAGGTCTCTGATATTCCCGTTGTCATGGCGTGCAGGTAGTGTGCGTTCAGGACCGTGATGTCGAGCAAGTGGAAAAAGAGCTTTTTGTACCACTTCATCGTGGTCCTGGCACAGTCCACACTGGAAATCTTCGAGTCTGACTGATCCACTTGCCTCATGTTCAGATTATAGTCCAGTACAGACTTGGGTTTCCAGACGTTGCGCCTCCTCTCGCTACGGTGATCAACGGAGTCTGTGCGGTGCATCAGGGGGCTGTGTACAGTCGATAGGAGGCAAACTTCCCTGTTTTGGTTCCACAGGGTGGCAAGGATGTTATTTGCCTGGAAGAAAACCACCTTGTTCTTGTCAAGTTTCTTCCCTATCTTGACGATATGGCGACGGTTTCTCTTGACTGTACCACAGACTCCGGTGTCGTGTTGGTGGAGGAGCCTAGCGAGAAGAGGGCTAGTGTACCAGTTGTCCAGGTACAACACATGACCACGATGAAGGTACTCCTCTATCATTGTTTTCACCACGGCCCCTGTTATATCTGTCTGTGCGGCCGTGTACAAGACTATGTCTTGCACATAACCAGTCTTACAGTCACACATAACAAAGATCTTGAACCCGAAACAGTGTCTCTTGCTGGGTATTTACTGGCAAAAGGAAATATTGCCTTTCCACAACACAAGACTCTCGTCTATGACGAGGTCTCTGTAAGGATAAAATGAGGAGCGGAACATTTCCCGTAAATGATCAAATACAAGCCTAATTCTCCTCATTTTATCAGTGTTATTAGCATTAGCTGGATCTTCTGCATCAAAAAAGTGGAGGCGGCCGAGAATCTGCTGAAATCTATTACGACTCATCACCTTTCCAAAGAAAGGTGTGATGGTCATTGGGTCAGTGGTCCAGTATGCCAGTATTTGATTTTTTCTGATAACACCCATCAAGAGAACCAGGGCAAAAAATAAGAACATCTCAGAAATTGCCACAGGGTAGTCATATTGCTGGGAATGCCTGCTCGTTGTTCCCAGACGTTCACTTTCACGGCGCTGTGTTCGTGAAAATATGTTTGTCTGTTCCACTATGCGCCCCACAAACGCCTCCCCAAAGAACAAGTGGAAAAAATCCACCCTAGTGGAACCCGCATGCACACCTGGAGCCGTGCAACCAGACCGCCATTCCTTAGTGAAAGGGTGAATGATGGGAGTAAAATTACTCCCATCTTCCCAGTTCCACGAGACACTACCGTCTCCAGCCTCATCCCCATCGTCGCCTTCGTCAGGGTGGGGAGGTGAGGGTGGTGGGAGAGGTTGGGGAGGTGGAGAGCGGCGCCCTTCATCACTCGCACTTCTCTTCCCTCTCCCCTTTCCTTTACCCTTTCCCTTCCCTTTCCTTCCTTTCCCCACAGCCCCAGGATGTGGGGAGGAAGTTTGGGAATATTGTGGGGTGAAAGACGTGCTGGGGAGTGGCTCCACCTCCTCTCCCCTAGGCCTACATGCACCATGTGCTCATGCTGCCTCCCTCACACCACTTTCCCTTTCACCCCACACTCCCGCCACACCACTTTCCCTTTCACCCCATGCTCCCACCACACCACTTTCCCTTTCACCCCGCACTCCCACCACACCACTTTCGCCTTCCCCAGACAAAACACTAGGACCATACCTTATTTGCCTTCTCGCCCCACCTTCTGATCCTAGGGGTGAGATTTTTTCCTTCCCCAACCATGAGGCAACATCACGTCCTAAGCCACCGGCCTCGTCCTTGTCCTCGTCCTCATCAGAATCTCTCTCTAGGGGATGGAGAGAGGTCCGTGCAGGTGTTTTGGGTGCAGGCTGGCCTTCCCTTGCCTTATGATACGTGACATACGGTACCGCTTTTTCTGGGGCGAAGGGACCTCCTCATCACTGCTTGTTATTTCCTCCTCGAGAAAAGGGCGCGCGCGGGTCACCCAGGGTCTGGGACGCTGCCCGCCTGGTGGCAGGTGGGGGAGGCTTGGGTAGGTGGGTGAATCGAAAATCTCGCGCGAATTTTGAAAATTGTGGAAATTATGGACCTTGCAATTGCAGCGAGTTAAAGTACGTCGACGGGATTGGCAGTGACAAAACGTGAGGACGTGGAAGAACGTCGACGGGACGCCGCAGGTTAAATGTATGTGGTGATATCCTGAGTGACTGCAAAGTTATCGTGGTAACAGACACACAGACCCTCACCTACTTTCACCAGTTTCGAACTCGTTGGGGGTTTTCACCCCTACTGCACACCTGGAAAGTTTTGTGATGATATCTTGAGCGGTTGCGAAGTTATCGTACTAACAGTCACAGACAAACTGAGAACAATACTCGTTGGAGATTTTCACCCCTATTATAAATCTGTAAAATTTCGTGATGATATCTTGAATGGTTGCGAAATTTCGTGATAAAAGACAGACAGACCTGGATATACTCGTATTTTCACCAATTTCGAACACATTTTTTTTTTTCCCCGTACTTCACACATGTAAAATTTCGTGATGATATTTTGAGCGGTTGCGAAGTTATCGTGCTAAAACACACACACACACACACACACACACACACACACACTAGGGTTGCCATATCTGAACAATCAAAATACTGGGCGCCTCTGCTGAATGCCTTGCTCCCTCCCCAACATGGACTTTGGGCTTTTGGCATTATGAAACCCTTAAATATATATATATATATATATATATATATATATATATATATATATATATATATATATATACAGTATCATCTCTCATCAGCGTTTGAGTGTCGACTGCAGGATGAGCCTATCCCGACCGAAGTGGGGACGATACAGCCTATGTATCTCTACCAAGTGGCTTAGGCTGTCTGGTAGAGATTGTATGTAGGGTTAGAAGTTCTTGCAAGTGTGATTGTAGTGTTGTAGTGGCTTTGGATGTGTGTGTAGTCTGTGAACCAAGTGTAATCGGCTCGTGCAAGCCGACTGGGTGCATGCATACTTTATAGTATGTGAAACTGGTTCAACCACAGCACCCCATTTGTTCGCCAAAGCAGTACGTGGCCAGAAGAATGTTCCCTAAGTATATTACCCTGGCAGGGTGCGAACCCTCATTCTTCAGTGTACGAAAACGCACAGTTTACCACTGTACCACAGTGGCTATATATATATATATATATATATATATATATATATATATATATATATATATATGTATATATATATATATATATATATATATATATATATATATATATATATATATATATATATATATATATATATATATATATCAGTACTACTGTTCTGCATCCATCCATTCATCCATTCATGATCCATTATCCTCACATTTAAGATAAGAGTGACCAGCCTCATGCATCCCTGAGTGGCATTAGGTGAGCAATGAACCCCAATCATTTCTTGGATATAAACTTGCATAGGCTCAATCCTATTGGAGTGCGTTCTTTAATCTTTTTACAGTATATTGGAAAACAGGCAAGGAACAGAACTGGCAAGATTACGACAGTAAAATGCAACAACGCCTTAGATGCAGGATAAGATCATAAGAATAACAAATGCTACAGTGTAAAAATGAAAACTAAGCCAATAAGTGTGGTCAATTACCATTTATTTTTATGACTATAACAGGACAGAGTATGAAAAGAAAAAAAAAATCGTTGCTGAACAACATGAAAAGGCAGGACAATTTAGGCAGCTGCTAGCACTAAACCAGCCAAGTTTGCAACATTTACCAGCTGACGAAAACAACGATTCTCTCTCTCTCTCTCTCTCTCTCTCTCTCTCTCTCTCTCTCTCTCTCTCGTCATTACAGAGCTTTATAGTATATTAAATTTTTCGAGAAAAAGCGATGGAAGCTGAAATTCCGGACTTTTGGAGAATTTATAAAATTCCTCCCGGATGAAGATTTTGACACCTAAATGCCGGACATGTCCTGGAAAATCCGGACTTACAGCAGCCCAAACACACACACACACACACACACACACACACACACTGGAAACATTACCAGTTTCACTATCGCGGCTGTTAATAAATTGGCCACAAGTCATCCATAGTCATCCATTGCGATCGTTCGTGTCCTGCACATACGTGTATTGTACCGCTCACCGTGACCATTCAGTCCTGTTCCTGTTGGAATTTTCAGTTGAGTTACACGACCTTCGACCTACACACTGTCACAGACTGCAGCTAGCCTTTTCTGAGGAACGTTATTCTGATTGTCGGGTGCCCTTATCAAGAAACAATGAGCAATTATAGCCAGTGTTTTCGAGCTGGGTAACTCGGTGACTCGAGATATAATAAGTGGCTTTGAGACAGCACAATGAGCTATTGCAAATGTTGCCGTTGCCCATTTATTTCCAAACTAAGTGACATTCAAATGCACCACAGCACTACCAAACACAGGAAAGTGTAACCATTTAGTTCTGAGAGCCAAAGAGTTATTCAATTTGAATAATAAGTAGTGACATCAGAAAATCGGGATGCTGGGTACATGTATTCATAGGAGAACACTGTGCATTACGAGTAGCAGACCAGTTGTCAGATGTGTGCAAAGTGTGTTTCAGTGACAGCTAAGGATGCAAAGATCTGAAACTTAAAAGAACTAAGTGTAACGTAGTGGTCTGTAATTTATTTGCCCCTCACTTCAACGAAGTGAGAGCTGATATAGGTGAAAGAAAGTTTAGTCCTCTGATTAGAGAAAGTAATGATATTTTTGTGACAAAGTGATAAAATATTGCAATTGGATATTATTCTGATTAAAGGAAGAAAACTGTAGGAACATTTTTGGGTATGACTGAACTCAGCGAGTGCAATGCCGATGCAATGTATGATGCCATAAAACTGTCTTTGAGAAATAATGCACTGGACTTGCAGAAAGTTTAATCAATTATGACAATGCATCAGTAATGACCCGTGTTAATAATGTTGTTTATGTGAAATTAAATGCGGATGTCCCATGATTGCAGCTGATCAGATGTG